>NC_140233.1:4622500-4682500 GCF_951802725.1 Rutilus rutilus
TGCTTTCACAGGAGTGGCCAGACGACAAAAACAAGCCCTGCTCGGAAACAGACCTGCGTTTTCAGCACAGCAGAGACTGAAAGTCAAGTTGTCTTGATTTCTTATAGAGCTTTATGGGTTTGTTTCAAAGCAGCTTCGCCGTAATAAACAGGAAAATAAGAGAATCAATGATGCAAACTTAAAATATGAGACGAATTCATATTCGGCTGTAAAGAAGACAATAGTGTCATTATTCACTTTGCGTCAATTCAGTTTAATAACCGTCGATGTTGCAAACTTTTTCAATTATGAAACAAAAGTTGACGCACCATAAAGCAGCTCTACAGTGGTTTCATCATCCAGCTCACGTTCAGGAGCAGTACAATCAATAATATTACTGATTATTATGTGCCTTACAAATCTTTTATGCGTCTTATGGACTATAGACTATATTTATGTTGGCTTAAATAAGCGTAGAAAGATGAGTTTGGATCAGCTGAACAGAGTCACACAAGGTTCCCACACTTTCTGGCAAATTAATTTCCATACGTTTTCTAGGATACTAGAATTTCTTAAAAGATTAAATATTGTAGTCATTTGTAGTCAAAAAAGTGATTATTTAAAATTGATCATATCTTTTAAAAAAAATGTATACTGACTATGGAAACTTCAATGACTTTTCCGAAATATTTATTTATTTATTTATTTTTCATGGCTTTTTCTAGTCCTAGAAAACACACTTATGAAATTCCCTGATATTTCCAGGCTTTTCCAGGACCGTGGGAACCATCGTCACAAAACCGGTCTGAATGATTTATTATATCCGACTGAATCAGTCAAGTTGACAGCGCACAGACTCATGAAACAAGATCTGTCTATTTCATATATGACAGATTCATGACAGCCAAGATGTCTTGGAACAATCTGTTACATAAAGATGAATTAAAATGACCTTTTCAAAAGAAACGATTCACTGAGTCGGCTTAGTAAATACAAGTATTTTTGTAATACTATGACCAAAACTGTTAGGGAAACACAGTTGGTAACATTTTATAATAAGGTCCCATTAGTTAAAGTTTGCTAATGTGAATACAACTAACAATTAGCAATACATTTGTTACAGTATGTATTCATCTTTGTTAACGTTAGCTATTAAAAACACAGCTGTTCATTGTAGCTCAGGTCCATTCAATAATATTACCAGATACAACTTTTGATTTTAATAATGCATTTGTAAATGTTTACATTAACATCAACTAAGATTAATAAATGCATCAGAAGTATTTTTCATTGTTAGTTCATTACTATAGACACTCTAAATACTGTATTTAACTAATGTCAACAAATGGAACCTTATTGTAAAGGGTTACAAAAAAAAAGTTCAAAATCACCACAGCTGAGAGAGAAAAAAACTGAGAGGATGCCTCACATAATCACATAATCATATAATCAAATGTACGGGACAGGAAAGAAACAGAAAACAAGACAGTAATGAGACAGGAAACAGACAGGATAGAGACCGGAAGCAAACAGGAAAGAAACATGAAACAAACAGGAAAGAGACCGGAAGCAAACAAGAAAGAAACATGAAACAAACAGGAATGAGACCGGAAACAGACGGGAATGAGACCGGAAACAAACAGAAAAGGGACAGGAAAGAAACATGAAACAAACAGGAATGAGACCGGAAACAGACGGGAATGAGACCGGAAACAAACAGAAAAGGGACAGGAAAGAAACAGAAAACAAGACAGTAATGAGACCGGAAACAGACAGGAATGAGACCGGAAACAAACAGGAATGAGACCGGAAACAAACAGAAAAGGGACAGGAAAGAAACATGAAACAAACAGGAATGAGACCGGAAACAGACGGGAATGAGACCGGAAACAAACAGAAAAGGGACAGGAAAGAAACAGAAAACAAGACAGTAATGAGACAGGAAACAGACAGGATAGAGACAGGAAACATGAAACAAACAGGAAACAGACAGGATAGAGACAGGACACATGAAACAAACAGGAAAGAGACTGGAAGCAAACAGGAATGAGACTGGAAACAGACAGGAAAGAGACCGGAAGCAGACAGGAAAGAGACTGGAAACAGACGGGAATGAGACCGGAAACAAACAGGAATGAGACCGGAAACAGACAGGAAAGAAACAGGAAACAAACAGTAATGAGACCGGAAACAGACAGGAATGAGACCTGAAGCAAACAAGAAAGAAACATGAAACAGACGGGAATGAGACCGGAAACAAACAGGAATGAGACCGGAAACAAACAGAAAAGGGACAGGAAAGAAACATGAAACAAACAGGAATGAGACCGGAAACAGACAGGAATGAGACCGGAAACAGACAGGAAAGAGACCAGAAACAGACAGGAATGAGACCGGAAACAGACAGGAATGAGAACGGAAACAGACTGGAAACAGACAGGAATGAGGCAGGAAACAGACAGGAAAGAGACACGAAAGAGAGATGAATGAGGCAGGAAACAAACAGGAAAGAGACCGGAAGCAGACAGGAAAGAAACATGAAACAAACAGGAATGAGACCAGAAACAGACAGGAAAGAGAGATGAATGAGGCAGGAAACAGACAGGAAACAGACAGGAAACAGACAGGAAAGAAACAGGAAAGAGACCAGAAACAGACAGGAAAGAGACACGAAAGAGAGATGAATGAGGCAGGAAGCAGACAGGAAACAGACAGGAAACAGATAGGAAACAGATAGGAAACAGACAGGATTGAGGCAGGAAACAGACAGGAAACAGACAGGATTGAGGCAGGAAACAGACAGGAAACAGACACGAAAGAGAGATGAATGAGGCAGGAAACAAACAGGAAAGAGACCGGAAACAGACAGGAAAGAAACATGAAACAAACAGGAATGAGACCGGAAACAGACAGGAAAGAGACACGAAAGAGAGATGAATGAGGCAGGAAACAGACAGGAAACAGACAGGAAAGAAACAGGAAAGAGACCAGAAACAGACAGGAAAGAGACACGAAAGAGAGATGAATGAGGCAGGAAGCAGACAGGAAACAGACAGGATTGAGGCAGGAAACAGACAGGAAACAGATAGGAAACAGACAGGAAACAGATAGGAAACAGACAGGATTGAGGCAGGAAACAGACAGGAAACAGACAGGATTGAGGCAGGAAACAGACAGGAAACAGACACGAAAGAGAGATGAAAGAGACCGGAAACAGACAGGAAAGAAACATGAAACAAACAGGAATGAGACCGGAAACAGACAGGAAAGAGACACGAAAGAGAGATGAATGAGGCAGGAAACAGACAGGAAACAGACAGGAAAGAAACAGGAAAGAGACCAGAAACAGACAGGAAAGAGACACGAAAGAGAGATGAATGAGGCAGGAAGCAGACAGGAAACAGACAGGAAAGAAACAGGAAAGAGACCAGAAACAGACAGGAAAGAAACACGAAAGAGAGATGAATGAGGCAGGAAGCAGACAGGAAACAGACAGGATTGAGGCAGGAAACAGACAGGAAACAGATAGGAAACAGGCAGGAAACAGTACCTGGTTGTATTCAGATGCTGAGTAGAGACTGATTCTTCTTCTTTTGCCACAAACGGGCTTCTCAACAGACTGAAAGAGAGAAACAGGCGCTTTCCTTCATCTCACAGCTGAGGAACAGGAAGATCTTGAGATGATTCGGAGGGAAAAGGATGAAAAGGTGAGGATACTTTAAAAGAGAAATGAAACGACAGGGGAAAAGAGGAAAATCCAAAAGCGTTTGCTTGTTTACACCATATACGCAAACACAAAACTCCTAAACTGAACAACATCAGCCTGCAAACCACACAAGCAAACAACAACAGAGTTCGATGGATGGATGAAAAACCAGAGGAACTCACTGTGAAGCGTCTGTTACTACAGGTAGAGCGATGTCTTCACCAGTGAAGTCCAGTTCATCCATCAGACTGTTGTTTCGGGAGATCACGGGGCCATCCAACTTTTTCTTAACTGTAGAGAAAATTCAATTACAGTATCTCCATTAAACCACAAACTCGCATGACAGATGATATAAAAGATAACAGGCAAATGTTTAGATGTGATAGAATAAAAATAACTGCACAAATATTCTGGAGAAAACTCAAGAAAAGAGACTGAGAAAGCAAGAGAAAGAAAGAGAAATTGCAAAAACGAGGCAAGGAAAAGAAAGACAGATACCTGGAGAAGAAGGACAGCTGAGAGTGAAAGCCGACCACGAGCGCTGACGGTCTATTGACACGCAGATAGAAGAAAAAGTGCAAACTAAGATAATGCTAAATGACAAACAACACAAGATAAGCGGCAGAGGCAGAACACGATCAATATGAAAGGTGAGGTAGTAAAGCTGTGTATTTACTTTTTTGCATAAATATATAAGAAAAAGTGCACTTTAAACCAAATGATGCACTTAATAGACTGAAAAATTAAGTGCATTATGTTATGCATGCTAACCAATTAGCCTGATAAAAAAGGCGCGTCCCAAATTGCGCACTATTCTATGCCATTTTTATTAGTGTAACAATTCATAAAAGAACAAAATTCCACATCAAATACCCAGATGATGCACTTATTTAACAAAAAAAAAAATGCACTCAACTGATGCAGTTTTCCTTAAATATATATATATATACATACATACACATGTGAGAGAGAGAGTGTGTGTGTGTGTGTGTGTGTGTGTGTGTGTGTATTTCTCATCAAACTCCAAATGATCTGAGCTGCTAGTCAAATCGATTTCACATCTCTATACTCTTATATTTTCATTTCTTCTTTTATTTATAAATGTTTTTACACATCTGTTTTAATGGAACTGCTTTAACACGCATTGAATAATTTATGCAAACCGCTGCCTTTTAATTGTCACTTTTTGTTTTTAAGCGTCTTTAAGTTGCAAGCCACATCAATACAACATGCACTTGCAAAAAAGCAGAAGCAGAAGCAGAAAACCACAGCGCCAAAGTTCTCACCTGACGATCGGAAAAGTTTTGTGATGCCTGCGTAAAGGGAAAAACATGTAACCGTTTAAACTTAGTGGGACATTTGGTCGAACTTGTTACAATCCAGTCAATTCCCAAAGGATAAAAACCTCGTCCTCCTGTATTTGTCTTGGTTGAATATCCAGTTTAACTCAGAAATACGTTACATGATGGGTTGAAAATGTCACTTTTCCTAAATGTTATGATTCATCTCAGAACTTTAGCACTTAATACTAACCGAGATGCTGTGCATATATACTTTTTCAACAAACGCTCAGAGCATCTAACCGGCTCAAGGCTTTAATAAGCCGAACTGCTGAACATGATTTTTTCTTTTTCCCCCAGTTCAAAGGACTGCAGACATGTGCTGCGATTTCATTATCTTTCCCCTCTTCACTTCTAATTAAGCTTCAGAAGAGACGTCTCTGCTGGGGACCGTCTGTGTTGATGTGTCTGCTTTTATGATGAAGCCGTTTGACAGGAAAACTCATAAAAACAGACTTATTAACAGACTGGTTTAGCAGGGGACCGTTTGAGCGCCGGATGCCTTCCATTCACATGTGGAAAATGACATTTATTCAATACGGAAAAGTGGGTCACGTCGAAACTTTTCATCTTTCCATCCTCTTTATGCGCTTCCGCTCAATTTATGGGGTAAAAGAATGGAGTACGTAAACGACCGCAGCCTCTTTTGTGTCTTGTTTTCTGGTTGATGAGTTTCACTGGACGCTCCAGTGGAGAAGAAACTTTCACTTCAGTTTCTTGGATGCAAGTTCAACATTTTTGTGCTTATTACTACTCAGGTATTTCCAGCTTTCTGGAAGCCAGATGAGAGCGATCTGTTGAATTTGGCCAATACGAGTCGACACTCATTCATACGCAAGACTTAATAAAATCAAGCTCAGATTTGCCGCGGTCTAATTCACTTAACGGACAGGCTTCTCATGTGACACTGTTAAGAAGAAACATCAGGAACGAGGTCCTCTTCTGAACAGTGGGTCAACACTGGCAATGTTACATGCAAACTAATAATATGCTAATAATCGGATTGAGAAACTGAAATAAACTCTGTTCATCTCTTCAAACTCCTCAAACGATCCAATCAGCAATGTTAAAAAAAAACTAATTATTGACATGGAAAACTGGAAATACTTTCGGATTCACAAAAAAAAAAAAAAAAAAATGTGAATAAAATAAATAAATATATATGGAAGCTTGTTTCCGCCAATGAATAATAAATAAATAATAATAATAATTGCGACTTTTTATCTCACAATTCGGACTCTTTTTTTTCTCACAATTGCGATATATCAAGTCAGAATTGTGACTTTTTTCCTCACAATTGCGAGATATGAAGTCAGAATTGTGAGAAATAAAGTCGCAATTCTGAGAAATAAAGTCGCAATTGCGAGATATAAAGTCAGAATTGCGTGTTATAAAGTCGCAATTCTGGGAAATAAAGTCGCAATTGCGAGATATAAAGTCGCATTCCTGAGAAATAAAGTCGCAATTGGGAGATATAAAGTCAGAATTGCACGATATAAAGTCGCAATTGCGTGTTATAAAGTCAGAATAAAAAAAAAAAAAGAATAAAAAAAATATATATTTTTTTTCCCCTTAGAATTGGACTTTATATCTCACAATTGTGCGTTTATATCTCACAATTCTGAGAAAATATGTCAGAATTGCGAGATATACACTCGCAATTGCGTGTTATAAAGTCAGAATTGTGTGATATAAAGCGCGAGAAAAAAAGTCAGAATTCTGACTTTATAAACACGCAATTCTGACTTTATTTCACGCAATTCTGACTTTATAACACGCAATTCTGACTTTATTTCACGCAATTCTGACTTTATAAACACGCAATTCTGACTTTATATCTCGCAATTCTGACTTTATAACACGCAATTCTGACTTAATTTCACGCAATTCTGACTTTATATCTCGCAATTCTGACTTTATAAACACGCAATTCTGACTTTATATCTCGCAATTCTGACTTTATAACACGCAATTCTGACTTTATTTCTTTATTTCTTTTTTATTTATATAAAGTCAGAATTGCGTGAAATAAAGTCGCAATTGCGTGTTATAAAGTCAGAATTGCGAGATATAAAGTCAGAATTGCGTGAAATAAAGTCAGAATTGCGTGTTATAAAGTCAGAATTGCGAGATATAAAGTCAGAATTGCGTGTTTATAAAGTCAGAATTCTGACTTTTTTTCTCGCAATTGCGACTTTACATCACGCAATTCTGACTTTACAACTCGCAATTGTGAGATAAAAAGTCGCAATTATTTTTTAAAATGTTTTATTTTGTGGCGGAAACAAGCTTCCATAAATATATATATATATAAATACATTTAAAAAAAAAATGTAAAAAATTCATAAAAAAAATTAAAGTCTCAATTGAACTGAATTGTCTTCATGTAAACATCTCAATCGATCCGATTAGGCGCGTAAACCTTTAAATCCAAATACTTTCTCGATCAGATAAAAAAAAAAAAAAATAGCAAATACAATTATTAAAACATAAACTAAAGTTAAAATGAAAACTGAAAATAAAAAAATATAGTGAAGTCTCAATTGAACTGAACTATCTTCATGTAAACCCCTCAATCGATCCGATTAGGCGCGTAAACCTTTAAATCCAAATACTTTCTCAATCTGACACTAAAACATCTTGCGCACATTAGCGGTGCCGCGGTGTGTGTGTTTATTTACGTCTCGCAAAGCTGCATATGGTCAAATATTTAGAAATTATGTTCAGAATAGATGTAATGCACATGTAAATGAATATTTGAATTGGATTACAAAGTTTAGGTCATATAAACAGTAATGATATAGGATTGGATTCACTGACGGATTGATGAAATCAGTGCAAAAACAGCGTGATCAAAAACAGCGTCATCAGTGAAGCTTCCCAAAGCAAAATAAATGTTATTATGATAAGCTATACATCTTTCAGTAACTTAACTGAATTCCAGATGAAGTATTACATGACCTATGATAACAGAAGTCAGTTTCAGTGGTGATTGAGAAGAGAATAATAAGCGTGTGATACCTGAGGACTCGTCTGAGAAGACCCCGTCTTTATCATCGATGTGGTCGTAGGTGATTTGCGGGATGGAAACGGCTCGTTCTCCTCCGGGACCCAGAGAACCGTTATCACGCGTGGCCTTGGGCTTCCGCTTGTATCGCTTGCTCTGAGGAGGCAAGAGTCACAACATTACATGGACTTTTTAAAGGAATAAAACGGGTGTCACATGCACCACAAGTTTTATGATGCTTTTTGTCATTTCCAGAGCTGGATTGCCCCTTTATAAATGGACAACAATAAAAAAAAATACTCTTCAAAAGTGTTTGGAACGAGATGGGGTGAGTAAATGATGGTTATCTGAACTAGTAAACTGATAATTGTTAAAGTTAAAGACCCCATGTGGCGAAAATCAAGTAAAGTTAAATATAAAATAATATAAAAAACAGTAAAAGTGACAAAAGCTCATAACAAAATTACAATGAAAGCTGAAAACATAAAACAACGCTAAATTCAAAATATTAATAAATTATATAATAACACTTGTTGAAACATTTACACTGAAAACAACTAATAAAACACTTTCATTTATATTTTCACTCCCTCATATTTTATGGAAAACAATGGCAAATACTCTTCAAATAACGTCACGAAAAAAGCAAGTCATACGCAACATGAGGGAAAGTAAATGATGATTTTACACTTTAAATGCCATTATGCATTATTGCATGCAGAGAGAAATTCAGAAGAACGGTGACGTCCGAATCCTAAATCCCCAAACAAAGCCACATTAAATCTCATATATAATCTGATAAGCAATCGACGCGGCGGTTTCAAGAAACTCTTTGTTTCTTCCCAAGAATCGCTGATAAGACTTGCGTAAAAAAAAAAATCAAAATCAAAATGACACATCGACGATTCACGGGGCAAAAATCCCACAGATATGAATTTCAAATTTGCCCTTTATTGGACAGCATCATGAATATGCATGTTGTGAATTTATGAATTCTGCGGTGACTTTGCAACCTACACAAGCGAATCCCTCCGGAGTAAAACATGAGTCACGTCACGAAACACATAAAATCAGGGCTTCCCACTGGCCTGACAGGGGGGGAAGTAAATACGGGACGGATGAACGAGTGAGAGGTTTATGAACGAGAGCAGTCACACGCCCGCGCGGAAAGAGTTGGACCCAATATGTTTTCGGAGTCAGAGCTACACAAAGATTGTTTTGTTGTTCTTGCGCTACACAAAGGTTTTGCTCCCAGGAGAGAGGCTGCGATGACATCATGGCATTTGACTGAGTCTTTGTGCGAGACAGACAAAGGGGGTCAAACGGGTGAGCGAGAGACACCGAGAAACCACTCCGTCCCATGACATCAGGGCTCTCGCGGCGCTTCTCACACCTCAACCTACATCCCGGCCGGCTCTCTCTTTTATTCTCACCTTGAAAATCGCCCCGTGGAATCCACCGCGGGGTTAAACCCGTCACACGGCACAGTGTTAATTAAAATGTTGAATGGCAAAAGGCTTCTGGCTCCGTGTCAAACGCGCAAAGTCCCTCGAAGGCAGTGTTGGGGAAGCTAAACTACTAGCTTTTCATCGTCTCAACTAGTTAAATGACGGTCAAGCTGTTTAAAAAACATATAAAACATAGTTTGCTACACTACAGGCTACTAACAAGTTGTTATTTTAAACAATATTTTTTACATTTTATTAATTTTGCAGACACATTTACACTAAAAACAACAGTAACAATTGACAATAAGGTTCATGCACTAACACTAACAATGTATGTATTAATCTTTGTTAATGTTAGTTAATAAACAGTTGTTATATATAAAAATACAGCTGTTCGTTGTTCATGTTAGTTCACAGTGCAATTAATATTAAATGCAATCTCAAAATATCAAGTCTCGCCCCTTCATTTTCTCATTGAATATCACGTTTACTGTTAATGTGTCAAATTAAAGAGGTAAAATTAGTTTCATCTCATGTTAATTTGAAACTAAAATTACTAATTACAACTAATACAACTACAAATGTCTGATCTGCTCACCAAGATTGCATTTATTTTATAATAAATACAGTAAAATCAGTAATATTGTGAAATATTATTTCAATTTAAAAGAACTGTTGTCTATGTGAATATATGTTAAAATGTAATTTATTCCTGTGATCGAAGCTGAATTTTCAGCATCATTACTCCAGTCTTCAGTGTCACATGATCCTTCACAAATCATTCAGATGATCAAGGAACATTTATGATTGTATTTTAAATAAATATTTATATGCTGCAATAAAAAAAAGTATAAAATGCTGCACAGAAAATGAATCAGTGAATCATTTTCTAACTCAGTTCATTTATATGAACAACCCAAATGAACTGATTCAATAAAACAAACTGATCTTCACAACACTAGACAAAAAAAAAGTAGCTGGAAAAGTCACGCATTTTAAGGCAAAATGAAGTGGCATTCACAACATATTTCAAACCAGGAATGTGTATTAAAAATATTAGGAACCATCCAAATGAACTAAGAAGCTAAAATGAGTCTGACTTCCCATCTCTACAAGTAAAAGACAAATGTAACACTTGAAAAAAAAATGGCACAAAAACCATGTGGAAAATAGTCTGTTACTGGACAAGCTAAAAAGTCTTTTACTACTGTCCAATGTTAATCTAACGTCATCTAAAACGGCCATCACACACACTCCTGTTCACCTACGCCCTGCAGAGGCCTTTACATGCATTCTGGGAAATTCACATGAGCCTATAGAAAAGACTTAACGCACAATAAGCCCCTCTAGAGAAATGCCTCCACTGTCTGGGCTTTGCAGTGTCCCGCTATGGAGGCTCAGTCGGGACAATCGACAGGAAAGAACATGACAATGACCGAAAAAACAACACAAAGGGTTTGAAAGACAAGACAGAGAAATATCCGTTCGCAAACAGGGAGTGTGTGTTTCCTCACCAGCCGTCTGAAGTTGCCCGGACTGGAGTTTTCCGAGTGTATGATGGGAATGTAGTCGCCCGTCAGCACGTACATCTTCCACGTGGCCGTACACCCGTTGGACTTCTCGCAAGCGTAGCATCTCCACAGCGTCTGAGTTACATAGATGAACGCAATAAGGAACGAGAGACGGTGCTGTATCGTGAATAAGTCAAGGCTGAAGGGCGTTGTTAGGCACGACGTGAAGCGATCCGTGACTTGTTCACGATACAGCACTAGCCTCGAGTACCTTATTGCTTTTATAAAATGGTTACCACACAATACAAATATTAAACCCGAAAAATATGTATCTATGCAACTGTCATGAGGTAAAATCACTAAAAACATTCCTTCCGCTGGAAAAAATAGTCCCTGATCGTGAACAGCAATAGAAGTTACATCGATTATTTCACCATTAGATGGCGGCAAAGACTGTCTGTATGAGTGAGTCAGTCAGTAGAGAAGACTTTTACATTGAAAGGACTCACACTTGTCGTGAACACGGAGAAGCAAGACGCAACTGACAAATGGCTAGGGCACGGAAAACCCCTTAACTGTTAAAAGGACAAGATATCGCAGCGGACATTCACACCTGAAGGAAAATGCTACTGTAAATGCAGGTACACTCGCTTAACGATCTCTACAATACTCTACTCTATAAGCTTCAATGAACAATATCGATGAGATCAAACATGTGTTTACGTTGCTAAGAGTGGTTGCTAGGGGTGTTGTGTAGTGATACAGAGAACCGTTGGGTGAAGCGGCCGTGAATACATTTATCGTGAATTAAACACAGCTATTGACCAATCAGAATCAAGGACTGGAACTAACCGTTTTATAACGTTTATTAGGAGAGAAATGATCACTGAACGTGTTGTGAGCGTTGACTGAGAAGTGGTTTGTCACCTGTATGAGAGAGGCTGCGGCGGGAATCTGCCGGTTAAAATGCTTCTGTCTCTGTTTCTGCTGGACTTTAAGAGCAAAGCCCGATCCCAGAATGCCCTGCACACAGAGGAAGACAGTTCACACAATCGGCTACCACAAAATCACTAAACTAAATGGAAAAACTTGCCATAAAAGTTAAAAAATTAAACAATTACCATAGTACGGTTACAAAATAAAAGCACAATTATATGCGATATTCATGAATGATGTTGATAGAGTTTTATACCAATTAGAATTTATTATAATTATATATCGTTTTACATATTTTTATATTAATGTATTATACATGTTGTATATTGTATAAATATATTATTTTTATGAATTTATTATAGAAGTATTACATAATTTATTTTATTATTAATTTATTGATAATATATTAATGTAAAATTATATATATATATATATTTTTTTTTTTATATCTATATATAACATTTCTATTTTTATGAATTTATTATAGAATTTATTATAGAATCAGTATTATAGAATTATTATAGAATTTATTTTATTATTAATTGTATTGATTATATATTTATTTAAAATTATATATAATTTATACTTTATTATAACTACAGGATTTTATATTAATTTATTTTACATTAATGTATTTGTATATATATATATATATATATATATATATATATATATAAAATTATATTTGTATTAATTTATTATTGAATTATTATACAATTTATTTTCTGATTATATATGAATTTAAAATTATATAATTTATATTTACATAATGTTATATAAATGTATTATATATACAAATCATTTCTTTTAATGCCATAGTTGTGTTCGATTCTAATGTTGCAGATGCATGTTATATAATGTGTAACATGAGGACCGCGGGCCCCTGAGGCCCCTGGAGGCCCTATCACTCTTAAATGGACCACATTAACCCCAGACCCCATTACTGGAGGGCCTCCATAGGAAAACACTGCCCTGGGGCACCAGACAAGCTCGGAGAATGTGCGTGTGTGTGTGTGTGTGTGTGTGTGTGTGTGTGTGTGTGTGTGTGTGTGTGTGTGTGTGTGTGTGTGTGTGTGTGTGTGTGTAAAAAAGAGAAAGAGAGCAGTCAGTGTGTTTACCGCAGGCAGAGCAAAGAAGGAGATCGCAAACACGCTAAAGCAGGAGGCGATGGCCTTCCCAATCCACGTCTGAGGGACTTTGTCTCCGTAGCCTATCGTAGTCACCGTAACCTAAGAGAACAACAGTTTGGGATTCACAGTCATCAGCTTTAATGATGTTTGCTAAGATGTACTAAAATGGACAAAACAACAAAAGACGAGACAGTAGGAAAACACCCCAGCAACTATAGCATACTATACAACCACATTCAGAACAACTTGAAATTCACTAAAAATTCACTTTGAATGCTTCTGCAACTGCATAGAAATGCCCTGTTAAACCCCAGCTCCTATAATACTATAGCAACTCATTAAAAAACTTAGCAACCATAAAGAAATGGGCTAAAAAAAAAAAAACACACACAGAACATCCTGGCAACCAAATTACTATATTCTGGCAACTGCAAACCCCTGGTGGCTAGTTTAGCATGTTTGGGCAAAAAACATTAGTTTTCAACCAAAAAATTTTTAATTCTAGTTTTTATGTCTATCTTGACCAGACATTATGTCTACACAATATGGTTTATTTACATTTTGGAAACACCAAATACACATCACATAAAAAAAAAGGGTCAGTGGAAACGTCAGACGTGACACATTTAAGAATACGTGAGTATTTTCTAAGGCGTCTGTTGAAGTTCACGCTCGGTTCGTTTTTCCCTAATCCTGCACAAAACGCCGGGTTTCAGCCGACGCAGGAAAACAAACACGCCTGTAGCAGCGCGTGAAAGCGTAGTCCGTTCAAGAGGGCTTTCTGGTGACGAGGTGTGTTTGCAGTCTTTCCATTCAAGACGGACAAAAAGAGCTAAAGTAGGACGAGGCGTCATACAAGTGCTCTGGGTGGCGAGAGAGTTTAATCCCACCACTGAACATCCAAAAGACCACAAAGGCCACGGCAAGAGGGAGTCCACAGTCACCGGGATTCAAGTGTGTGTTCGTGTGAGACTTCGGGACCCCTAATATTCTCCAACCAACCAATTCACGCCGAGTTACTGAGTCACAGAGTTCAGTCGATGTTCAACGTGTGTGGCAAAACCAAAGCTAACATCTCAGTGTGTGTGTGTGTGTGTGTGTGTGCGTGTTTGCGTGTGTGTGGGCTGCGATTACAGCTCTAGTTTTTTCCCCCGTCTTGTCTTTAATCTTGCTAAATTTATCTGCACACTGCTCTTCTTCTTTTTCAAATCAAGATATATGGTTTCTTAAGAGCAACTTTGGAAATATAGCTACTAGCATATTGTGTATATTTCAGAGTGAGTGGAATGCTGTATTAACCAATTACCATCTAGAACCAAATATATCCGTTTTATAGTTGTAAATACGCAAGAAGTTTGGACACATTTAATCTATTTACAATTTATATTCATATACAAAACTAATCTCATGCATTAAAGAAGATGGTAATACTTTAACACAAGGTCCCATTAGTTAACGTTAGTCAATGCATTTAATAAATACTGCAACAAATGTATTGCTCATTGTTAAATCAATATTAGTCGTTGTTAGTTCATGTCAGCTCAGGTTCATTAACTAATAACAGATACAACATTTGATTTGAATAAATATTAGTAAATGTTGAAATTAACATTATCTAAGATTAATAAATGGCTCGTGGTTTTCCAAAGTTACAAGCCACTCAGGATTTTCACTGGCCACAATTTTGACATCGATACCATGAGGAGAAACTTCCATATAGATATGTTTAATATCATCTCATAATTTGGCAGCAGGTTTATTAGGTCACTGTCACTTTAAGAGCTGACGCACGGATCCATTACACTGTTACACATGCGTTTTCTTTCTCAACGGTTTACATTCACTTAAAACATAACTGACTGTGTTTACGTGAAAACTCGCCAAGACCGGCATTTTGACATTATGTTGTGTGTATTTGAATGTTTAAGTGCAATAAGCAGTGAAAAATAACTTAATTTAGTTATGCATAAAAAAAATAAAATCGATATTTTTGACAACACTAAATTGCACTTAGTTTATTATTTCAGATGCGTTTTTAAGGGCCTGTTTACACCTGGTCACTTCATGTGTTTTCACTGATCGGATAGCTATCATGATTTATCAAAACGATTCCATTTACGATTCCTGGTCACATAAATGTGTTCTCGCGAAACGGATATGAATCCGATCTTCAATTCCCGCGCTACATGCGGATTTAAAGGGATACTCCACTTTTTTTGGAAATAGGCTCATTTTACAGCTCCCCCAGAGTTAAACAGTTGAGTTTGACCGTTTTCGAATCCATTCAGCCGATCTCCGGGTCTGGCGGTACCACTTTTAGCATAGCTTAGCATAGATCATTGAATCGGACAGGACCATTAGCATCTCTCTCAAAAAAATGATCAAAGAGTTTCGATATTTTTCCTATTTAAAACTTGACTCTTCTGTAGTTACATCGTGTACTAAGACCGACGGAAAATGTAAAGTTGCGATTTTCTAGGCTGATATGGCTAGGAACTATACTCTCATTCCTGCGTAATAATCAAGAAACTTTGCTGCAGTACCATGAGTGCAGCAGGCGTAATGATATGACGCAGCGCCTGAAAATAGGTCTAATAGGTTAGACAAACTTAGTCCCGGTCACGTTGGAAGTTACCGAGCTGGGGACTATTTTCAGGTGCTGCGTCATATCATTACGCCTGCTGCACTCATGGTACGGCAGCAAAGTTTCTTGACTATTACGCAGGAATAAGAGTATAGTTCCTAGCCATATCAGTTCACGTCACTGAAATCAACAGAAGAGATGCATTTCATTGATCATCAGCTCATTTCAAAATCAAAGACCGCAATAAGAGAGAGCGGCAACAGCCCTGTAAGATCATTTCGGTTCTTTACTTGTAATGAAGATGATGGTGTGTCAATTGTTGATTGTTTTAATGAAGATGATTGTGTGTTAAGCGTCTGCGACTTACTCTCACTTTGATTTGTGATAGTTTGCTTGATGAATAGATGCTCAGCTGCTCATCTGCGGGGATGCCGTCATATCTGGCTATAACATGACATATAGCCTATAACATGCTCTCACACCTTTATTTTTTAGCATTGTTGGGAGGAGTAATATTTACATATGTGTTTCATCAACCAGATGCATTTACACTTGTCCAGTTTCGTCTGGAAAGCGTCTCAGACCTCCTCCTGAAGTGGTTTGAGCGATCGGGTTTAAATCCGTCTCGAATGTTTTTCAGAGGGCATTTACACCTGGTCTTTTCATGATCGGATAGCTATCAGCAAACACATGAAGTGGCCAGGTGTAAACAGCCCCTATAAGACTACAATTGAAAAATGTATATACAGTATTACATATAAAATTAACCCACCAACGTTGCTAGTAGGAGTGACTGCGTTAAACACCACTGCTGAAATACACACACACTTGGCGAGTGTTAATGTCCTGAGTTAACTAATGTTAAATGTAACCATATTGTAAAGCGTTAGACTTTAGATGCTTAGTATAGTAAAGTGTGTCTGCTAATCTAAAGTAGTTAAACTACATCTTTTAGGCTTCTCCAAACTTTTTCGTAAAAAAATGTTTTGAATACTTTCATTATGCATCATCTCCTTTCTTAAAAGAACCGAGAGGCCAGGGGAAACAGCAGCAGCTTTGTTAAGTTAGCGAGGAGCGGTTATGATTCATGTGGCTTCATCATACGGCTCTGGATGTGTCGCGCCAGCTGTGGTCCGCACCTGCAACTCCAGAAAACAAAAACACAGACGAGGAACCAAACGGTTCCCCTTCTGTCCCGTAAAAAAAATAAAAACGGTTTCACTTTATTTTGATGGTCCCTTTAACACATTCTGTTGACTAGAAGTAACATTGCACCTACATGTCAACTAACTCTTAGAGTATTAGTAGAGTATTAGTAGAGTAATAGTAGAGTATTAGTAGAGTATTAGTAGAGTAATAGTAGAGTATTAGTAGAGTATTAGTAGACTGGTAGGGTTAGGGTTAGAATAAGTTCACTTGTAAAGTTACTTATAGTCAACCGAATGTTCAAAAGGGACCATCAAAATAAAGTGTTAACAAAAACACACACACACACACACGAATAAGATCTCTTTAATGTCGCGATTGTTTCTCTTGTACAATAAGATGGAGTAAGAGAAACACTTGCATTTCTCCTGATGAAAAGTTCACAGTAATCTCCTCTAGAGTTTCAGAAGAGATCTCAAACACTGCTCAAATTTGTTCCCAACATGCTATGCACATTCATTTTACAGCACTATACTCTTACTGTATGGTAATTAATTATTAACTCATTAGTGTCTTAAGTAAATAAAGCACGTCTTTTTTTTTTTTGGATCGAAAAGTCTTAAATTATTGCATAATACTTGTTTAATGGTGTGTTTTTTCTTCTAGTGATAAAGTATGTTTACGAGCTGTTTAATTTACGACACTTAATTACAATTAAAAATGAATTAAAACTAAATTAATTCATTAAAACTAAATCCATAAAATGATTGGCTGCATATATGAAGAGCCCGACGGAACCCTTTAAGGTTCCATATAGAACCTTTTCTTTATAAGAGTGTAGATATAACAATTTTCTTTTCCAAGTTCAAGCCGACACCATCCGTAATTCCTCCCTTCAATCTAAAGTTTTGTAGACAAAAGCGAGACGACCCCCATCGAGGGTTTCTCAATGCCTCCTCCTCCATACAAACAACCGCTTTTGTCCACGACTCGAGGGCCAACGGGTGGCCATACACTTTCTGACCCTCTTCACGGAGAGGTACAGCCTCTGCAATTAAAGCTTTAATTAACGGATCCGACACTTTACGGTGCAGGAGAAAGCTCTTTGAGCGAGAGGTGAAAGGTACACTGGCCGAGCTTTTGTAGCTCTCAGATTCCCCCGTACAGGCGTACGATTGGTTTCTCATTACGGTTCACACTAAATTCAGCTTTTTAATTAACTGCACTGGAAACTTCATCCAGGAGCGAGTCCAATGGCCTTTCGAGTGGGCTGATTTGGAGCTGGATGTTTTATGACCCTCTTTTCTTGTGTGGTTTGCAATGTGACACAACAAAGAAAAATCACAGGCATTTTAGAGCCTCAAGTTTCTGTTGTGGGTATAAACATTCTCACCATCCCAAAGCAAGACCCCGAAACTCAAAATATAAGCTATTGGAGACGTTACTGCTCATCTAACATTGACATATTACACCCATAACCAATCCAAACTGAGGCTCAAAACCTAGGGAACTCCCTAAGTAGGCAGAATTTTAAGGTACACACCTGATATGAATCCAACAGGCAGAATAATTACGCTTTATAAGAATCTAAGGCACTAAAGGGGGTTTTCGCATTGCTATAGATAAGAAGAACCATTTTTTCCTTAGTGTAAGATCATTTGAATGATCTAAAGAACCTTTTTCCACTATAAAAGAACCTTTTGAGGAATGGAAAGCCATCAATGCCAATACAGAACCTTCATTTTAACCCTCTGGTGCTGCTCACATGACGGTCAAAAATGACAGATTTTTTTTATTTCAATTAAAGGATTGTACTATATTGTATGTTTTTTATTTAATATTTTGTATTTTTAGGGGATTTTATGGTCCTAAATTATATTTATGCAATAGTTATTTCACTTTTTGAGCATGGACTGGAAAAAAAGTCTTGAATGCTTTGGAGCACAGACTTGGCAGATTATTGCTGAAGTGAAACAGGTTTAAAAAAGCGAACTTGGGAAAAGTTATACTGTTTTACATTTGTTGTTATGAAAAATGCACAATACGAAAAATATATTTTTCAAAAACACGTTTTACTCCAAAATTGTGAGAAAAATCAAGCCTAATCTAAACAAGCGGTGTTCTAAATTTGAGGTTGATATCTCAATAAATGAGCTTTCAGTCAGATTGTGTTTGGGCGCAGTACCGAACGCTTCCACTAGAGGAAATTCGCTTCCCATTCGTTTCCAATGCACTAATTTTTGACCATGACCAATACAAGTGTGACTATATTTTTTCAGGAATGTTTAACCTTTTCCAATCACGTCCATGATTTTTGTGTGTGTGTGTGTGTGTGTGTGTGTGTGTGTGTGTGTGTGTGTGTGTGTTCACACAGCAAGTGCCAAAACCTTTACTAAGTTTCATACCATTCCAATGAAGTAAAAAAATCTTTAAAAAACAAACAAAACACCAGAGGGTTAAGAGAGTGTGTCATGAATCATGAAAGATGATGGAGAAAGCGGGAAAATGCAATACAAATATTTGAGATACATTCAACCTTGAAAAGAGATGTTATCTACTAGGATCTTCCTAAAGCGCTTCTGTTCTACAGACAAGGAACTTCATGATGAAATTAACTGCTGATTAGACAGATAATGCCAGATCTCCAGAGGGCAAGACGGTTTCTAGATTTTAATAAAACCACAAATTACTCAAATGATTAATGTAAGACAAACAATGATTGATGTTATCATCTTGTATCATGTGCCGACCAACTAGCTTGACAAGCAAGGCTTTCTTAGAATTGAAAATAGTCTAATCTGTGGTCAATTGCATAAACTGCTCAGACGAGTCTTACAAGTTAGACATCTAATTTTGTTATATAAACTTTTTAAAGTCATTTACATAAAAAGGTAGATTGGTCTCATTTAAATCCCAAAAGTAAGACTCTTATCCCTCGGTTAACCGCTGGTCGATCTGTAACTCGCTGCTTCGCTATCACAGTACGGATGCATCGTTGAAGAAATCAACCAGCGAGTCACGAACCATATTGTCGCAAATTGGTCGTTCGACCACGTTGGTTAATGATGTCATGCATGTGCTGGAGTAATAAATACTTTTAATGAATCTGTTGAGATTGAATTAAAGCTTTAAATTACGGACGTGGCTTTTTTTCTCAGTTATTTTGCTTTATTTCCAGATTCAATCATAGGCTCGTTCTTACACTAGAGCACATACTAGACATACAGTACATACATGATAGATGTCATCTTGATTATTTTGCTCAAGATCAGGATTTATTGAGTCCACGTGTCATGCAAACTAGAAACTGCTTCTAACCACAGGTCGAGAGCCGTCCTTCCAGACACACAACTCTGAGATCCTGTTTGCGAATGTCCGTTGAAACGATGTTTTCGGGAAACACTGACTCATTGAACTGCTGATAATGACGAAACTTGCAACCATAGTTGTCTAACGATGCTTTCAGGAAACACACCCCTGACTAATTCTTAAGACACAATATGACTGTGTTTATGCAACTGGCCCTGGTCTTATCTCCGCTTGTCAACTCCTGTAACTCCACTCTCTGATGAAGAAGAATGAACTCACCACGCCCCACCACAGAGCATCAGCGTAGCTGGAGAAATCCGTCTTCCCTTCCTCGTCTACCGCGTCCTTCTCCGCCAGATACACAAAATATGAGGAGAAGATCAGACCCAGGAACCCGATGTACAGCGTGGTGATCAGCTCCTGAACCGGGGCCAAAACACAGTTAATGAATAACATAGATGAACCTATATCCAACATCAAGACTTTAGGTTAAAACGTTTATATAAATAATGTAAATAAATATTTAGCATTGCGTGAACGTTCTAAGATCTTAGAAGTTACTGGTCACCATTCATCTTTGTGAAAAATATGATCCATGTAATCTCTAAATTAACATAATGCCACATAAACTGCATGCAATTAACAAAAACGAAAAATCATTAAAAAAATAATAATATATAAATGAAAAAAAAATGTAATGTAAAATTAATTACTGTTTAATATTTATTAAATTAATGAAAAGTAAAGTTAATAGTTTTAGATGTACAGCATAGCATGTTGAAAGTTGGACAACATAATCATTACATATTTAATCTACAGATTTTTACATGTACATACATGCATACATATATATACATATACATATATACATATACACACATATATATATATATATATATATATATATATATATATACATACATATACACATATATGTAGTGTAGGTATTAGTTTTCTATGACCCGACAAGTTTGATTAAACAATCAAAATATGTGGAAAATATTTTGTATCTTTTAAATATTTTAAATATGAAGGAAAAACAACACAATAAACTTGGTTACGGTATTTATCTGAATTTTTTTAGACGAAAAAGGCAAACTCCAGCGGCAGGTTTTATTTTACTATGCAAAAAATGCATAGAAAAACAAAAAGCTCACAGAGAAAAGCATACATCGACTACAATGTGTAATCAGTTATTAATATTTTGTTGGTTCTCTCATGTCTTTGCATGCGTTCATAATTCCTTTGTATGACAGCCTGGCCAAAAATTATGTGGCACAATTTAACACGTTTCATTGTGTTATTATCACAAATAAAACAATTGACTCAAAGCACATCTTTAACAAATTTTTTTATAATATTTGCATAAATGGTGAAGCTTTTTCCTATCACTTTATGTATCTTTTTTTTGCAATACGAATCAAAACCTGATGAATTTTTATCGATTTTTTGCTACTTTTTAGTGCAACATATACCATATTCATGACTAATAAAAACACAGTTTAGTTTTATTTTTGTGTGATGCACAGTGTATGGTGTTTGCTCATTTACTCTCTCGTTTGGAGTAGATGACGTGGCGTACGCCATGAGTGTAAAAGCACCTGACCTTAAAAGGCAAAACTGCATGTGAAGGCGCACGGGGAGCTGAATGAATTAGCCTAATCATGCCTGATCCACTGAGAACTTCAGCCCTTTCATGAGACGTGCGTCAACGGTGAAATGATTGAGAAAATGTGAGCGTGAAGTCGTTGGATTTAAAGTGTAAAGCCTAAGATGAGTGAAACGGGAGCTTAGATTATCGTGATGTGAATTCCTGAGGCCATATTTGGAGGGAAAATCTGAGGCTGGTTACGCCAGACGTGTGCTGATTAACTCAGTTTGATGAAATCAGTGGGTTTCATTGCACTGTAAAGTATTAACGCCAGAATTACAGTCAAACCAAGCGTACCTGTCGATGAATAAAAACCACTGATCCCAGAAGCCTCCATGTTCCACCCTGACGATCCACATGCAACATACGCAATATCTGAAGGAAACGGATCCCTCTACAAGTATACACAGAGCATTAATCAACACACTACAACAAACTGATCACAGCTGGATGTTCTTCTGATCAAACATGTGTATGATGATATTTCTGTACCTGATTGCGGACGTGGCAAACACTTGCCCATTGGACCCGACGCTCAGAACCACGACAGAAGCGACGACCACTATCAGATCTGTGTCGTGAGCACAAGAAGAGGTCAAATTCATACAGAACTTTCTGAAATTATGAATCTCAGTAAAGATAAACGGCTTCTTTTTTCTTTTTTTTCAGTGAACGGAAAAAAATGACATTATGGTTAAAGAAAAAAACAAATCAGAAAAAAATATATATTTATAAAAATATAATTTTTTAAAAATATATCAATTTTTTAAATAAAAAAATAATAAAACTCCGGGTTTTAAAATATAAAACTCCGGGTTATTGAAATATATAAACTAAAACCATTAAAAAAAAAAATAATTGTTACTTGGAATATAATATGAAAACGTATTTTATTTCAGCTATTTTAGCCAAGGAAGCATTTCGCATTTTCATTTAGTTTAACTTGAAGCACAAAAATAACAAAAAAAAAAAAAAAAAAAAAAAAAAAAAAAAAATTTGTAATGAAAATAAATATAAAAAAACATTATAGTATCTCATTAATAGTCAATTAAATGGTCATATAACAGGACATATAACAACAACAAAAAATATTAAAATTGAGATACATTTCCAGTGTGAGGAATGAACCTTAAGTAATAAAAGTAAAATAAAAATGTTTTCATATTTTTCTTGGTTTCTTATTTGATTGAACTGTCAAAATTGCAGATGTTTTAAAAAGAATTGGATTAAAAACATGGCCGCCAATCCAGGTAAGAATGTACAATGTAGTACATTTTCTCAATGTAATGTTAGTATGCAGTATATCATATCTACTGTAGTAAGCAGTGTGCCAGTATTCGACTCTAGGTAACATCCACCTATAATGGAGATGGGCTTCCTGACGAACCGCAGACGTCCTTTAATGCCCACATATTTGCTCCGACAGCCGGCCGACCACAGCCGGACCACGTACTCTGTCCCGAAAAACACCACCAGCACGATCTCCTGCAAAGCAGACAGAAACAGGTGGATCTTTGCATGATTACCGTATATGTGTGTCTACACGATGTCCCAGATGGGGCTCTGACCTCTGATAATAGTTTGACCCTGATAGACTCAGGGGTTTCTGGGTGATCTGGGTGGCCTGACTGCAGTTTGCTTACACAAGTCAAACGAGTGCTAACAATAACTAGTCTACTGGCAGGAACACACACACTGCATGCAAGCCTACTCACAAAAATATCCAGAGATTATTTCATTGTGCAGGTGTTGTTGTTTTTTATAGCTCAGAAGACATAATGGAGTTCTTAGTTAAGTCTAATTTATGGGACAACTTTGCCTTTCTACTAAAATTCATTTTGGAGTAATAAAAACCAAACTAAAAAATAAACTAAAAAAAAAACATAAATACATAAAAAAATAAATAAATAAATAAATAAATAAATAAAATAAAATACAAAAAAAATAATAAATAAAATAAAGTAAAATAAAATAAAATAAAATAAAATAAAATAAAAGTTGTCTTAGCTGGAGACATAATGAAGTTCTCAGATGTGTCTCATTTAGGAGTAAACTTTTCTACTAATATTCTTTAGGAGTCATAAAAACAGGCACAAATGAGTCAACAGTGATTGACAATAGGATTGGCTGCCAGAGTTATTAAAATGAATGTTTTAGTTCATATTGAGATCTCTGACTTTTGATTGGAGCCAAAAACTCTCTATTTCAATGGGATCTTTGGGGATTATCTCACACACAGAATAAATAGACACACACTCACTCACTCACTCACTCATGTCTCTCACTAAAATCTGTCATCCAGGCAGGGCAATTAAACATGCATTAAATGCTGGTTTGATGAAGTGTGTCTGTACGGTGTTCAAAGCCTCGGGGTTTTCTCTGGGATCCGCCCCACTGCAGGTGTCTACAGGTGTGGGTGTGCTGACAGAAATACAAACTGCTAAATCACTTATGTTTAATGTGGTCCTGGGAAAACAAGCCTTCAAGCCCTTTCCATGAACTCAACATCAACTCAACTGAGATATGACATTGCCATCCAGTGGGAGTAAACGTTACTGCATTCGCCTACTGGAAATGTCACTTGCAGCACAATAAAAGAATTAAAGAAGTGATGATATCTAGTGAAACACTCACCATCCAGAAGAGCAGTCCTGAGGCGAAGTCTGCATACTGCTCGATGGTGGACAGGACACTGAATATCAGACACACTAGGACCATGAGAAACCTGTGGACATTAGTAGGAGAGATCTGCCGTTACACACGCGTGTCTGTCTTTCTATTTAATGATTTCAACAAAGTATTCAAAACCACATCACTATCTGATCCCCATCGAAATCGCTCCAGGTCGATTTTTAAGATACTCTGAAATGGTTTTGACATTATGATCCCTGCTTACCTCAATTCACATGCAAATAATAAAAGTATGCACTGGTCAGTATGCTGGTATTGTAAACAAACTACCTTGTCAATGCAATATTAAAGAACCTTTTGTCTCATACTATTTGCATTAGCATCTAACTAAATTAATTACTTTAATATACAGTATTCAATATAACTTCAATAAAAAACTGCATTCTTTGCCACTGGAAAAGTCAAAAGAGCACCGTCATAAACTCTTCCTCTAATGCAAGGGCTTGTGGGTAACATTAGCCAAAAGCTGCACACTTTTTTTTTTTTTAAATGCACAAGAAATATTATATGGACACACTATATTTTTAACACAGTATGATTTGAGACGTTAACTGCAATCTTGCCTAACATTGAAAACTGATCGTATGCAAATTGAGACAGACAAATATAGTAAGATAATTTTCTTAATTGAACTGCACAATGAGGACTTTATGTCATTTAGACATTAATCCAGCAATGTTTCTCTATAAAGATGCTGTGAAACAACGTCCATTCTAAAATGTGCTATATAAATCAGATTTACTTGGACTTGTTTGTCTTTAAAGGATTAGTTCACCCCAAAATGAAAATTTCCTAATAATTTACTCACCCCAATGCCATCCAAGATATCCATGTCTTTCCTTCCTCAGTGGGAGAGAAATTATGTTTTTTGAGGAAAACATTTCTGGATTTTTCTTCTAACAATGGACTTCATTGGTTACCATGGTTTTTAAGTCCAAATCAATGCAGTTTCAAAAGTCTTCGAAGTGTTTAAACGGGCTGTACGCGATCACAGCTGAAGAAGAGGTTGTTATCTAGCGAAACGATAGGCCATTTAAAAAAAATATATATATAATTTATAGACTTTTTACCTTCAATAGTTCGGATTGAGCTGATCAACAAACGGACAGGAAACTTCGTCATCACGTTGAAAGGTCACGCCGGCGCCGGCAATACTATTTGAACTACTATTCATATTCATCAGAATGTTATTCATATACTATTCATATTCATATTCACTGCATACTATTACTATATATATAATAGCAAACAATACTATTTGAACTATCCTCCTACGTACGGTCGCATTGTAAACAGTGGGGCGGTACTTCTGCCGGCGCCGGCGTGACCTTTCAACGTGATGATGAAGTTTCCTGTTCCCTGATAACAACCTCTTCTTCAGCTGTGATCGCGTACAGCCCGTTTAAACACTTCAAAGACTTTTGAAACTGCATTGATTTGGACTTAAAAACGATGGTAACCAATGAAGTCCATTGTTAGAAGAAAAATCCAGAAATATTTTCCTCAAAAAACATAATTTCTCTCCCACTGAGGAAAGAAAGACATGGATATCTTGCATGGCATTGGGGTGAGTAAATTATTAGGACATTTTCATTTTGGGGTGAACTAATCCTTTAACTCCATCTATTATCATCTTGTTCTTCAATCCCTTTTATTGCATGTGCCATTCTACTGTTAAAACACTTTTTGCAAAAGTTTTTAAATTCATCCTCTTTATTGCACTGCTACATGTGCTAAAACATAAAGCTAAAAATAGTCCAAACTGTTTGAAAAACACACCAGCAAAACACAGCCAGCCTCATTATACAGGACGTTCTTAACACAGAATAATCTAGTCGTTCACCAAACCCACAGACTAGTCATGGTTTTGAACACTGTTTCTTAATCTAGAATATTGTTAGTGTGTGTAAGAAGAGCCTCAAAACACTCAAAAGGATTCCCCCACACACACACACATACACACTGGACAGATGGGAGAGAGTTTAACCACATGAGAGATTACACTTGCATAAACACACATTTCCTTCAAACACACTCTCCGTCTAACTCCAAAAGACAAACACACAATGTGACTCACACAGCAGTCCGAGATCAAAATGTCACGTGTAATACAAAAGATAAAGCAGCAAAGGAGTTCGGGAGTTGCGTCACGTCCAGATGTATGCTGACCTGGTGTGTTCGGAGCGGCTCGGCTCGAGTGTGTTTTGACTGAGGGTCACGCACTGATGCAGAACACCAGATGGGGGACCCCCGAACGTGATGCACACAAACCACAATCAAATCACATGAGCAACATCTGACTGGAGAGACACCTGAGCTGCGGGTCTGGATCTTATAGATGCTCTGCTCTTCTTGGTTAGACACCAAAACATTCAGATCTGTAGGTCTGTTCTATAAGATTCAGTTTAAAGGTTCAGTTCTTTTTAAAATTCAGTTTTATAGGGTTCTCTCTCTTGAATCCGACACGGAAGTGACTTAAACTGCAATTCATCGACTGGCCACTAGAGACAGGCTCCAAAAGAGAGTCAATCCCATAAACCCCCATGTTAAAATGGCCAACTTTACAGCAGAAAAAAATGTGTTTACAGCCTGGTGTAAAAAGTGGTTTTGGTCTATATAGCTAATTTTGCCCTTCACGACAACTGTGAGGAGGGTGAATTTGTTTATAACTCATCCGTTTAAATTATATAAGCCTTAAAGTTCTGCATAATTAAGGGCGTGGCCACTTGAGTGACGGGTGGATTGCCGCTGATGTCACTACTAGCCATTTGTCTGTTAGTGTCACGTCACCTCGCCTCACTGCACATTTTCGTTTATGTGACGCTGCCAAGATGGCGACGGCTGGCTCCGCCCACTTTGGGCTTCAAAAATGCTCTTCACAAACTTACGGGTGACGTCACGGACACTATGCCCATATTTTTTTTTACAGTCTACGGGTTCTAGCAGTGATCACTGTCGGGTTCTGCTCTACAAGGTTTGTATAGGTTCCGCTCTATATGGTTCTGCTGATTCCACAATGTTCCAAACTGTAGGGTTCTAATTTATATGACCAATTTCAGCCCAGTAAGATTTCATTCTATAAGGCTCCACTGCCCAATACAGTTCTGTTTTTAATATAGTTCTATTCAAGGGTCCGTTCTAGCCTTAGCCGGGTTCTGCATTACGTGATTCCAATCTATAAGGTTCTGGCCTATACGACTCCGCTCTATAGGGTTCCACTCAGTAGTTTTGCTCTATATGTTTTCATTCTGTTTTCTGATCTACATATTAACAACACACAAGTTTGTTCTCTATAGGGCCCGGCTCCATATGTTCTGCTATTTAATCAGTTCTAGCCTTGGCTGGGTTCTACAATCTTCTGGTCTGTAGGGCCCTGATCTGTAAGGTTTCATTTTATACGGTTCTGCTCTATAAGGTTGTAGAGTTCTATATATTTTTCTCTTTAAGTACATAGTCGTCTGCTCTATATAGACAAATTCTTCTTAAGGTTCAGTTTTATAGAGTTCTACCCATTCACTATAAAGTTCTGCTTTTAATAGTTTTATTCTATAGGGGTTTGTTCTAGTAGCTTAGCCTTGTTCTGCTTTACAATCTTCCAGCCTGTAGAGTACCGAGTTCTGCTCTCTATAAGGTTCCACTCTATATGGTTCTGCTCTGTATGGTTCTATACATTTCTTTAAGTATAGCTTCTTTAAGATTGTGCTCTATACTGCTCCATTCCATAGTTCTCCTCTATAAGGTTCCTCTTAGTTTATACTGTTTCTTAATAAGGTTCCAATTCTATAGGGTTCTACCAAATAAGGATCCACTACAAAGTTCCATTCATACATAGCAGAACAGAGCCTCATAAAATGGAATCGTATAGAGCAGAATCGATACATAAAGATCGGAACCCTACATAATAACACTGCAGAGTTATTTAAATAAACCCCTATAGAATTTTGTTAGAAACAGAACTTTATAGAGGAACCTTTTAGAGTAGAACCCTATAGAGAGGAACCTTATAGAGCATAATGCTATGCAGTGGAACCAAATACAGTAGAACAGGACCCCTATAAACCACTATACCAGAACACTACAGAAAGAGGAATCTTATATAAAGCATGGTTCTTAGTAAAATTCTATTCTACAGTGTTCTGTTTTAGTCTATGCAGGGTTCTGCAGTACAATGTTCCAAACTGTAGGGTTCTGCTCTATATGACTCTATAGGGTTCCGTTCTTCTATATGGCTCTATAGGGTTTTCGTTCTTCTATATGGCTCTATAGGGTTTCGTTCTTCTATATGACTCTATAGGGTTTTGTCTTTCTATATGGCTCTAAAGGGTTTCGTTCTTCTAAATGGCTCTATAGGGTTTCGTTCTTCTATATGGCTCTATAGGGTTTTCATTCTTCTATATGACTCTATAGGGTTTTGTCTTTCTATATGGCTCTAAAGGGTTTCGTTCTTCTATATGGCTCTATAGGATTTTCGTTCTTCTATATGGCTCTATAGGGTTTTGTTCTTCTATATGACTATAGGGTTTTGTTCTTCTATATGACTATAGGGTTTTGTTCTTCTATATGACTATAGGGTTTTGTTCTTCTATATGACTATAGGGTTTTGTTCTATGGGTTTTCGTTCTTCTATATGGCTCTATAGGGTTTTCGTTCTTCTATATGGCTCTATAGGGTTTCGTACTTCTATATGACTCTATAGGGTTTTGTCTTTCTATATGGCTCTAAAGGGTTTTGTTCTTCTATATGACTCTATAGGGTTTTGTTCTATGGGTTTTCGTTCTTCTATATGACTCTATAGGGTTTTCGTTCTTCTATATGGCTCTATAGGGTTTTTTTTCTTCTATATTGCTCTAAAGGGTTTTGTTCTTCTATATGACTCTATAGGGTTTTGTTCTATGGGTTTTCGTTCTTCTATATGACTCTATAGGATTTTGTCTTTCTATATGGCTGTATAGGGTTTTGTTCTCAACAATTTTACTCTGGGTTCTGCTCCTTATGATTCAGCACTGTAAGGTTCTGTTTTTAATGAGTTTCCACACTATAAGCTTCCAGTAGATTTCTGCTCTAAAAGGAATCGAATTGTAATGACACTGCATTATTGAAAGTAGTGGCTTTTAAACATTCACCCAGTTTGAAGCTTGAATTTAGAAAGCTAAAACCGATTACGACTGAAGTTTTTAAAGTTGTGTCATTAAACACTCTCAACACTTTTCATGTAAAGCGATTATGTTCAGAAATCAAGTGCATACTGCTGCTTTCGAACATATTGGGCTTATGTAAAAATCTTAAAAAGAAGTTTACAAGCAATCTCAGATGAGCTAAATGACTGCAACCGCACTGTATAGAAGAAGAAATGCTCCTCTAATCCATTTCTGAAATGACCAGATGTTGTGATATTGCACCATCAACAGCAGGATTAACAGAAATGCAGGACGTGACGCTCGCAAATGGAACAAATATGGATTCTCTCATTTTCTCAAATTTGGATTAAAGAGCCTCAGTAGATAAAAGAGTGATAATGTTTCATAATCTGAATATCCTTTTAAATCTGTCTAAAGGTTCAGAAGCAGGGAATTGTTACTATGAACTGTTTGGGTATATAAACATACTTTTTCAAATAACGTCAAGCAAATATTTTAGACTTTGATGATGTAAAAGTAACTATTTGGGTTTGAGCTTTGTTTGAGTTAGTTTTGCACTATTCCCAGTACAGTTTCATTCGTCTCCGTTCTTCTGTTGCCATTGTATTGATTTGCCCTCATGTGTTACACCTGTTTCTAATTAAATATCTTGTTTAGTCCCTGGTGTTTCTCTGTATATATAGCCCTCAGTTTCAGTTTCAGTTGCCGTTTGTCTGTTATTGTCTATGTTTAAAGTCCCACTGTGGTGAAAATCAAGTTTTTAATGTTGTTTCTATGTCTATGTGGTGTTAACCATGTGTAAATTCATTTTCTCTTTAAAACTGCAGTGAACCAAAGACAGTCTCAAAAACACGGTTTGAAATCGCTGGTGTTTCTGACGTCACAAACTACCTTGTAACCAATCAGATCAACGTGTGATCGTCAACAAGTGGATCTCTGAGCTGCTGTGAGTGAGTGGAGGCGGGGCTCATTTGCATATTCATAGAACCCCATATACTAAATGAGGCAAGGGTGTCGAGTTACATTCAAGATATTTTAAGGCATGAAAAAAAAATTTTTTGGTGATCAAAGATGAGTTTTAAGGGCTAAAATGATTGACTGCAGGGGGACTTTAATTGGTTGATCTGTGTGCGTTTTTCGAGATTTTTGATTTTGCTATTTAAGAAATACTGCTGGATCTCGATCCTGCTTTCTTTTAATCCCTGCGTCGCCGTGTCAGAAGTCAATAATTCATTTATTTTTCTTCCAATCACTGCATTCTAATTAAGAAAAACTAGGGCTTTAAACCAACACTGACCCTAGACTGGAGCTGTGCATCTTCTGAAAGGTCTTGTTGTGTTTGACCTTCGGCCGCATGACCCTATACGCCCCAATAGTTGTTTCTCACAGGAGGATCATTGTCTCTATGTGCAGATGTCTAGCCTCTATCCAACGGTATGTTCCTGTCAATCCCATGGACCCCTGCAGACACATGCAGAGCTCTCGCCTTTAGCCAAATTAAATCCCAAATCCAAACCAGATTCCCAGTCCAAAACACAATAACATTTACCTCAGAGCCTAGCCTTAGACGAGCCGTTTTCAATCAACCTCCCGTTGCGTTAAGAAGTCAAGGCACATCGGCACCTAATAAAGGCGCGAGCTGGGGACAAACTCGGTCACTGGTTAAAAATAATACAAAAAAAAAGAAGGACTTTTTGAAAGGACATACTCTAGACCTGATTAAAACAAAACAGCTGGTGCATTACTGAGCCAGATCCCAAAATCAGCTCATTCATTAACTTCACTGCGCAACAAACAACCTACAATGTCACAAATCATACACAGTATAGCTACATTCGCTTAAATCAAATATCAGTTACCATCTTGTTTGGCTATATCCTGCTTCCTTTTGTGGGTATTTTTGCGTAACAAAAACACCAGGTTCAAAAAGACTTGTTTAAGGGGTTATGATATGAGAAATCAAAACTACCATTACAACTTCCTGCAAGCTTATATATAATAAAAAAAGCATTAATTTAATCAAGCGGCATATCTTTATATTATTGCAGAGATTGGGTTTGGGTCTGGGTCCATGGGACTGTTTCTGGGGGATGAGTCTGAGGGAAGAACAGGAGACAAGGGTAAGGAGAATGCAGAAGACAAAAGGTAGGTAAAATAAAACGTGAGCCCCCAGAAACAGTCCCATGGACCCAGCCTCAAACCCCATCTCTGCAATAATAATAATTAATAAACTACTTCTTCCTGCCTCTATGTATTAATGCTCATTGGTAGCCTAAATGGGTTCCATTCAGACCTTAACATAAGTGTTTTACTGTTTTACAAGATTCAACAAGACATTTTCACCTGGCTATACCCAATGTTTAGATCTGTTGTGGTATTTATGCAAATTAGCACATACGCAATTAGATTATGCACCGTTTGTCCATGTTAACAAACAATTGAAAAAAACTTGTAATACATTTTTTGTTTGTCTTGATGTAAGTAATCAACTCAGTAATTTTCATGGTGATATCTAAAGGTTAAAAATGTTACCCTATTCACGTGAGAAGAAGAATGAATAGGCGAATGAATAGGCTATATTTGGGTCTTTTTCGAAACTTTCCCCTAATGGGATTCTTCAGGGCTTTTTTTTTTCCTTACTCAGGACATATTGAGAATACAAAATCAGTTGAGTTTGCTTCTGTTGCAATTTGTTCAAGGTTGACCCCCATTTTGGCTTAAAATGACTGGACTGTAAGGTTGCAGCAGAGGGCCGATCGGTGTATCACTGCCGACCCATTTGACAGCGATTACGGCTTTCCGGTTGTCCAGGAAAAGCCGGTGATGGCCGTTTCCCAGAGGCATGGCAGAAGTCATGCTCCTCATATCTGAGATAAACTTCAGCTTAGCAAAGATAATAACACTCATTAGCAGGGTGATGTAGTGGATTATGCCAACATATACAGTACATTTGGCATACTGCAAAAAAAAAAAAAAAAAACCTTCTTAAAGGGACAGTTCATCCAAAAAAATGAAACTTCTGCCATCATTTACTCACCCTCTTGTCATTCCAAACTCGTATGACCTTCTTTCTTCAGTGCAGCACAAATATGAATAATACAAACCATGTGTTTACCCAAAGAAAGTAAGTCATATGGGTTTAAAAAAAAAAAAAAAAAAAAACACTCTCTGGTGCTCCTCATTTGAAGTTATTCCTCAAGTGTAACTTATTTTCAGTAAAAACTACATAATTTGTTCAATAATACTTTGGATTTAGTATTTTGAGGGAACTGTATGGTACTAATTAATATGTATGCAATAATTATGGTCCATTTGTTTCCATAATTCCATATTTACAATACAATCCAAACATTTATGTTCTATTTCTTCTTATTATTTTTCAATTAACCCCTTCATTGCTGTGTGCTTTTTTATGAATCATGGATAATTTGTAGATTGCACCCCACCCCCCCCCCTTTTTTTTTTCCATTAATTTCCATGGTGGTCACTTTTGATCCGTGAGAACTTTTTTTAGGACCATTTAACCTTTTTGAATCATGTCTATGATTTTGTTTAGTTTTTTATGTGTTCATATATCTAGTGCCACCAAAGTCACCAAGTGTCAAACCATTATGATTAAGTAAAAAACTAAATCAAAACATAAAATATTTCCTTCAAAAGAGCATCAGAGGGATAAATCAAGAAATATACTGAGAATCACTGAGAATAATAATAATAATATGCAAATGTCTCCATTTGTCTAGTGCGACCCGAAGCAACACAAACAAACCAAAATATCTGATTGTAAAAGCAGAGCTGTGAAGTCCAGCGGCTCATGAACATCACCTGACCCGGCTCTGACCAGAGATTACTTATTGATGCCAGGTGGTTTGAGGATCCTGACAGGGAAACAAGAGAACATGAATGTAATCCAGTCAACAGCTCAACTTAAGCATGAAATGGTACACTGGTCTCCGTACAACTCAGTTCGGTAAGTACAGACCGCACTAAATGCAAATAATCTGAGACAATTAAAGTGAGCAAAACCACCAGCCCTCCTCGCCAAATTCGTAGATCACCAATCATTATCGATGAAGCTAAAAACAACCAAAGCTATGTATATATATATGATATCTAACGGGATTTCACTGAAAAAAATTATTCCTGCATCTATAGCGGTCCAGCTGTCCGGAGTGGATTAAATCACCAATGGGTTATGATCTCAACTGGGACAAAATTATTAATCTCATGTTAACCTCAATTAATTCTCCTCTCAATGGGAAAACTATGGCCACAAAAAGAGGAAATAAATACCATATTCACAGACACATTAAAGTCGCATCAGTGTACAAGTCACATTTTATTATTACATTCGGAAAGAATGCAAAATACCGGTAAATAAAACAAAACATTTACTAACAAGTGTTTTAGTTCCCCTCACTCTACAACAAATCATTTGAAATGTAACGGTATTCATAAAAAACAGGAATTAAAAGTTTAAGTATTAAACAAACATAAATTATAGTGGCATTGGGTTCACGTACCTCTCATTCGGCACAAATTTGCACATATTTTGCGTGCTTGATGTTAATTGCATTATATAAGTTGCTTTTGAATACAAGTCGCAGCACGTTTCAGATGATTAAAAAAACGTGATTTTTATTCTGGAGAATAAATGGTTTAATGGTAGAATAGACCGTTGTATCATCAACCAGAACAGTTCAGTTCGAACAGTTTTCCTGAACACTCTGCACATCTGTCATTGGTCAGTCAAACAGTCAAAATAGTCCCGCCCCCAAACTCGCCCGCCATTGGTTAAGACAAAACTGCTGGGAAAGATGCTCAAAAAACCGAGCAATGTCTGATATGAGTTTATCAGAGGCGGACAGAGTACACAGCTTCATTACTTGAGTAAAAGTACAGATACCCCTTGCTAATTTTTATTCGAGTACAAGTAAAAGTATTACAGTCAGATGTCTACTTAAGTAAAAGTACTGAAGTAGAGTACAAGAGTACAAGAGTACATTTTCTAAATATTGCATTACTACTGCCACAGTGCTTACATTGGTAAACACAGCAAACACTTGAAGCGAAAACTATCATTAACTTGTTCAGAAAATTGAAATAGTCTGGTGAGGTGGGGCCACGGGTTGGCACATTCCCGGGATGGACCTGCTGCGTCTTCATCCATTGTTTCGTCCATGGTTTCGTCTCTTATCTAAATCTGACCATGGAGTTGACTTTGGCGGAAAGCTGAAGGTGACTGCTGATAGGCTGTCCCAATCAGTGGCGCCTGCACAATCCAATCACGTTTGAGAGGGAAACAACAAATTGAGGGTTTCTGAGATTTTTCTTTTTTCCTTTTTTTTTTAGAAGTAACGGGTACTCACGGTTATGGATAGAAATGTAGCGGAGTAAAGAGCAGCCGCGGCGCTACCATTGGGCCCGGGTGGGCCTGGGCCCACCCATTTTAGGTCCGTGCCCACCCATTTTCTACTATGGTTTTGTACGTTTCTTCATTCGGATCTATTTGCGATCCATTCCATTCTAAACAAACAACGCAGTTTACATGCTTCGTCCTTGTTACATTATTCATTAAGATAATAATTAATAACGCATAATTATCCGTGAACTTGATAAATGTTGCAGATATGTTTTACTATGCATGCAAACAAATGCCTTTCAACTTATGCGTGCAAAATTCAGAATAAAATGAATGTGCAGCAATTTGTACAAATAGAGAGTCTGTAGGCCTACTATATGTGTTGTAGCCATTAAATAAGCTCATTTAGTTTAATATTTGTTAAAATATTATAATGTTATTTTTTCATCTATGTTGATTATGAAAAGTGAACGCACGGCACGGCACCAGTAAGATAGGATGCGCAATATATCGAGAGATGTGGGTCAGACATGATTTTGACCACTTTTCGTTTTGTATAAATTGTATCTTAATTTTAATCATTTTTTTTATCAACCAATTGCCAATTGGATTTAATAAATAAGAAGAAAATATAGCAGACAATAAAATCATGGAGGCGCCCGCGCGCTCACTTGCATTGCTCGTGAACAGGAGCGCATCTCATCCTAACGTAACGAAACTCAACGTATGAAATATATCTTAAGAAAGCTTGAAATGTCTTTTTAACAATTTAAAACGAAAAGAAAAAGGCTACTCTCTGATTATGTAATCCAGGAGTGCGTTTCCCGAAAGCATCGTTATCCAACTACGATCGCAATGTCCATTGAACTCTATTGGTAACGACGGAACTTGCGACCATAGTTGGTCAACGATGCTTTCGGGAAACGCACTCCTGGATGTGCATTTCTCTCTATAGGCGCGTTCACTATATGGAGATGGCGATCGTCAACTTCATCTTTACAGCTGTTGTTGCTGTTAATAAACAAAAAATAATAGGCCTATCATTTTATTAAACAATAAATTAAATTAAATTGTAATTGTATTTTAAAAAGCAGCAAAAAAAATCAGTTTATTTTTTTTTATTTTTTTTTTACCTATGCTAATTACGCATTAAATTCAGGTCGGCTAGTGAGTCGCGGTCCTCAGTGCCGCAGAAAAGCGCTGAAACGGAGATGAAGGGGAACCCGGTTTTTTTTTTTTTTTTTTTTTTTTGGGCTTATTTTAACTGGCCCATCCAGTTTTCTGGAGGCCCACCTACAATCAAAATCCTGGCGCCGCTAGTGGTAAAGAGTACAATATTTGCCTCTCAAATGTACTTGAGTAAAGTCATGAGTACTCCCCAAAAATGATACTCGGGTAAAGTACAGATCCCTCAAAATTGTACTTAAGTACTGTACTCAAGTAAATGTACTCCGTTACTGTCCGACTCTGGAGTTTATAAATACTAAATTGGGATATGGAAACATATTTAACAACTCAAATGCACAAATTCACATTTAAGCTCTTAAAAATAAAGGTACCAAAAGGGGTTATTTTTCCGAAGCGATGCCATTGAAGAACCATTTTTGGTTCCACAAAAGAACTTTTTATAAGTGTGAGGAACATTTTAACCTTTTCCCAAAGATTCCATTTAGATTCCTTGATTTTTAAGAGTGTAAAGAGTCAGATCTAAATCCAGACTAACATTATAAGTGAACTTCAGGGAGTTTCCAGCCTATTGGCTGTATTTAAGATTCATTAATTGTTTATTTTACCCTTTTGGGCGCCTCACATGTTCAAGCAACAGGATATGCTAAGTAAATTTGCTTTCTGAAATCGTTACGACCGGAGATGATCCTATAGCTCTCCATCCCCCTTCTCTCGGCCCATAAGGATCAATGATGAAGCTTATCCGGGCTGAGCTGCACGAGTCTCTGATAGTCCCATCATAACTAAGCTGATCACTGAGCTGTAATTGAAATACAGACAGATCAGACAGATCTTAAAGAACAGAGGTCAGGATGTCTGAGGAGAACGAAATGTGCATATTTTGTTTCTCATTAAATATTCACTTTCAGTCACATTAAATACATCACATTACATTACAGAAGAAGCCAAATGTATTGTGAAGACTGTTGCATGTTGATGTTTACTGAGTCTCATTGTGGCATGTTTGTGTCTGTCTGCAAATGTGGATCATTGCGTAAGATTCATCAGAGGCACTTGGCCATGTGCAAATCTCCCATAATGCAACAGTGCTCTCTGTTTTTATCTTCCGCACTTTTTACAAATTATAGCCTTCGGCACAAACAGGAATACGTTTGGAAATATGAAGGCCAAGCAATGATGCAGCCAGCAGGAAAAAATTATTCAATATCGCACTCTTTTTTCCTCAGAGACAACAGATTAAACAGAGATACGACATATTATAGTTATTATAGTTAACTAAAACTATAAAAAAAATTAATTAAAAAAATTTAATTAAACAATAAAAAAATTACATTAAATTTATTAAATAAAAACTAAAATACATTTCATTTAGTTTAACTTCATTATTGTAAACTAAACCAAAACAAAAACTCTTTTGTTAGTTGTAATAAAGCTGAAATAAAATAAATATTAGTTTAAAAACGTAAACCAAACGAAAATTTTAAATGTTGCCTTGGCAACTAAAGTTTAAGTTAAGTCATTAAGATTACTAACAAGAAATGAATAAAAACTAAAAATGAATACTGAAATAAAAATAAATTAAACCTAAAAAGTATTTTTTTTTAAATGACAAAAGCACATAAAAAAAGATAATAATTTATTAAATGAAATTTATTAAACACAAAATTAAAATAAATTAAATTAAATACATTTCATTTAGTTTAACTTGCATAACTAAAATGTATTAGTATAACATATATATAAAAACAATAAAAATGACAAAAACAACTAAATTCTAAAACTTTAACTGAATATTTAAATGTAAAATGCAAATTATACAAATAAAAACGAATTCAAAATATTAATAAAAACTATAATAATATAGTTAATATAGTGACCGTAAAATAACGCTGATTCTCAGATGTTTCTCCGGAGAAGAAATAAAAAACAGTAAGAGTTTGCGATCAAAAGTCTAAGCTCTCAATGTGAACTCAAACATGTCTCATCTTCTAAGCAGCTTTCCACATTTCCTTAAAAGCTCTAACAAAAAAAAAAAAAAAGTTTTAATTTCTCCCAAGTAATTTCAAAAGAAAAAGTCAAACCTGAAACCTCAATGTAACATAACTGCGAACTGAGCAATGAAAGAGCAATTCCTGAGCAATAAAAATGTTTACAATACAGTCCATGTACAGTAATAGATCCCAGTAGTCCGAGTCTCATTTCAAAACCCAGACAGGATTTCTTTTTAAACAATGTCCTGGCACAAAATCTCCTTTCCATGGCCACCTGAGGACCCAGACAGGTCATTAGTCTGTCAGAACGGATGCGTTCAGAGCTTTCTGTGTCCAGATCGGCCGGAGAACAACCTGGCATCGATAACCATCGGCAAGTAAGAGTTAGTTAAAGGAGCGGCACAGAATATCAGTCAGTGGGGTTTAATTTAGTAAGAGGCTGAGATCAGGTTCACCACTGCAACTCTAGATACTCAGTTACACAGAGAGAGAGAGAGAGAGAGAGAGAGAGAGAGAGAGAGGTTATCAGACCACCAAAGCAAACAGCACTGAAGGAAGGCAAGCCGCCAGAGAGTTTCCATCGCTGTGTCATGACATGCTTGTGCGATAAGCTCAAGAAAAATACTAATACGTGCCAAACGCGCTGGGCAGAGCGCCACATCTGAACATTCATTATTCTCCTGATTTTGGAATTCATTCATTGAGAAAGTGGGTCAGACACAAAAAGTTCTTAAAGGGATAGTTCACCTAGAAATGAAAAAAAAAAATCATTATTTAAAGGAGAACTCCGGTCAATTTTAACATTGAGCTCATTTTTTTGTACATTTGGAGTGCTGTCAATACAGAGAACAACCACACAAATCGGTGTTGCCTACACAGAGTTATTCTATTTTTAAAATTTGCACCCTGTTGACTTCAATGGGGCAAGTTTTAAACCTGCTTTTAGCCTCTTAACATCCTTGATGTGTCATTACAAGTGCACAGGTCATGTGAGTGATTCCTTCAGAGTGAACACGGGTGAATCTGACTGCAGTAGATGTGAAAGATATGAATAAAAATTATGTTATTTAAGCCAGCGCAAATACCTGTGTTTACATCCTGTTTTCGGTTGAAGTCCAAAGTAGTCGATTGCCGAGTTCACGCGCATAGGTTTAGTTACCTATACATTTATGGTTATCATTATAGTTACCGTTCCTTGCTGTGAACGGGCCTATATTATTGTAAACTAAGCTAAAACTCTTTTTGCTAACTGATATAAAGCTGAAATAAAATGATTATTATTGAAAAAACATGATGCCACAGCTTTGGCTATTTGCCGATACCGATGTCAATCCGATATTTTTATTTTATTCTTGAACTAATACTACTAATAATAAAATATATGGAAGCACTTTGCTCAGTTAGCCACATAAAAACATCTCACTCAAATGGAGAACAAATACTTCTCCAGTATATAGTCCACAACAACAGCTGATAATGAAAGACTGACACCCTTTATTCAAAAGACCTTGAGATATGTTTGGTAACCTGAATGAATTTAAAAATAATTTGCTATATTTCAAATCAATATATTTGTTTCCTTCAAATTTTAATTAACTTTAACGTTATTCTCATCTGAATTATAAATAATTTATTTCTGTATAAAATAATACTACCATTAAAAACACAATTTTCTTTTTTAATCAATGTAGAATGTGTAACTTCAAAATAAACAGATTAGTGCTCTGTTTTAGGCCAAGAAATGAAAACCAATGCAATATGATGAATGTCCAAAAGATGAGATAATTTTTGCTTTTAAACAGCGTGTGTGTGTGTGTGTGTGTGTGTGTGTGTGTGTGTGTGTGTGACGCGTGTGTGTGTGTGTGTGTGTGTGTGTGTGTGTGTGTGACGTGTGTGTGTGTGTGTCGTGTGTGTGTGTGTGTGTGTGTGTGTGTGTGTGTGTGTGTGTGTGTGTGTGTGTGATTTTGGTTGGGTGACAGTTGTAGGTTACAGTTTGACAAGAGTTTACAGTTTGACAAAAGCACAATGTTGTGTTTTACACAAATTTAAGTAGGCTAAACACTTTTTGCAGTTTTAAAGATGTCCTGTATGAACAAAATGGCGTATGAGTATGTTTTTTATGTTTCCACTGTTCGATCGCGCCCGTGCCTCTCTCTCTCTCTCTGACACACACACACACACACACACACATTCCAGCACTGCAATCTTGACATCGCAGCCTGTTCATTTTGCTGCGTTCACACCAAACGCGAATAGAGCGTCAAATTCGCGTCTATCGCGTCTAGTTTGATCCTTGAACAGTTTGAATCCATTCGCGCGTATAATGATAAAGCGAGCGTTTGAAGTGAAATAGACGTGGGGCTACAGATTAGGTGTCCCTAAAGAACCCGCATATGTCTATGCGCGTATCTAACAGTAGTTCCGCATTACATTAATTAATGTGCACGCAAGTTTTATTTATTTTTATACCGTGTATTCTCCGTGTAAATCCATGCACCGAACCGTGACGCACATACATAACGTACGTTCAATACAAATACACGTACCGTTCCACCCCTAATAGGTATCGGATATATTTTTTTCTCCCCTCCGATATCCGATCTAGCGTTCTGGGCCAGTATCGGCACGATACCGATGCCGTGGATCGGATTGGGACATCCCTAATTATTATTATTAGAAAAACTAAAAGTGAAATAAAAATAAATGAAACTTGAGATGCACTGATATCGGCCAATAATCGGTATCGGCAGATAAAAGCAATTATATTCACTATCGGCATCTATCTAACATTATAGTAATGCACCAAATGGGAGGGTTCCCTTCCCTGTATAGTTTGCAGCATTATTTGGGAGAGATTTTTTTCCTTAAGAAAATCAAACTATAGGTAGATTTCATTCCGAATAATCGGCAATCAGTATCGGCTGAGAAATTTAGTATCGGTGCATCTCTAATGGCGCTTTTCCACTGCATGGTACAGTACGGCTCGGTTCGGTACGGCTCACTTATGGCGCATTTCCACTGCATGGTACGGTACGGTACGGCTCGTTTCGGCTCGCTTTAAATGGTACCACCTCTGTTGAGGTTCCAAGTAGAGGTCGACCGATTCATCGGCCGGCCGATTGATCGGCCGATTTTTTGCATTTTTAACATAATCGGCATCGGCCAATATCCAAGTGTATAAAGCCGATTATTAGGCAGGCGCATCTGTGGGCAGCCTAGTGTTGTTGTTGTGGAACACGCGTTCGACGCACGCCGCGCCTAGAGTCATTCTCCAGCAGAGTGAGCAGACCTCATCCAGTGCTTAAGGAAGGAGCTAAGTTCCTTGGAGAACACTCTTTTATATTTAATTAAAAACTTTTGATATGTTACTGCCAACTTAGAGAAAAAACATGAATAGGCGACATGACGTTTGGCTACTTTGAAATTGATAGCGTAGTTGAGGTTGCATTAGCACAGCAGAAGGGTTGTTATCATGTCACAATAAGTAAGCAAATATTTACAGACAGTGAATCTGAGACTTTTATTTGTTCTGTTTGTGTGTCTTATATTTGAAAGGGTTGTCACTCAATGCAGAGAAATAAGTAATAAAAAAAGAGACCAACTATATAGTGAAGGACTGGCTTTGCTTTACTAGCGTCGTTGTCGCTAGGGTTGGGTAACGTTAGCTACAGATAGACCCGGAGCTAATACGGCACTGGTGCCTTAACGACCGTTATTTACCGGACCGAATATCAACAGTGCAAACGCGCGCGCGTGTGTGTGTGTGAGGCGCGGGCGCGATCGAACAGTGGAAACATAAAAACATACTCTGTCATTTTGTTTATCAGGACATCATTCAAACTGCAAAGTGTTTAAGTTACTGTTAATTAAAATGTTAAGGAAAACAAATATATTAATCTGAAATTAGTAGCAAATTAATTTTCAATTCATTCAGGTACAATTACCAAACATATCTCAAGTTCTTTTTGTCTTTTGTACAAGTGCAGATTGGTAAAGTGTTCAATAAATGTTTTTGTTGAGAAATTTTGTCTATCTTAAGTAATTATTTGTGTTACATTTTATCTTTCAAATAGAGGTTAAAAACAAGCACATAATCGGCCAAAATAAATCGGCAGCATTAATCGGCCATCGGCCGACCCGGATTTCAAAAGATCGGCATCGGCATCGGCCTGAAAAAAACCATATCGGTCGACCTCTAGTTCCAAGCGTACCGTACCGATACTAAAATGTGACGTGAACTTCAAAAAAAGAAATGGCTGAATCGCGGTCAGTGGACGAGGTGCAGACGTTCCTCTCGTTGGTTGCCGAGGAGTGGATGGGGAAACACGGAATGAAAAATTCGCATTTAATATGATGATGTCATGGCAGTAGAGTAGAGACGGCAATAACGATCAGTCCCACCCACTTTGAAGCGGTACTAACTGCAGTGGAAAAGCAACTGAGCTAAAGCGAACCGAACCGTGCCGTACCGAGTCGAGTCGTACCACGCAGTGGAAAAGCGAAGCGAGCCGAACCGTTCCGCGCCAAGTCGAACCGTACCGAGCCGAACCGAGCCGTACCATGCAGTGGAAAAGCGCCATAAATAAAACCTAAATAGTAAGATTTAAAAAATAATAATAAAAATGACAAAAGAATAACATAATAAAAATGACTAAAAATAAAATAAAAAAAATATAAATGGGGGGGGGGGTATGTTTGTTTATGTTTGTTAACTTTTGTTGTTCTTGTAAAAGTTATTAAAACAATATTGAGAAAGTTAATTCTAAATATGAATGAAAACTATAATTGTATAGAAATCATACTCAAATTAAATAACACTGGTACTGAAACCACATCAACGTCTAAGGCAACCAACCAACCCTAGCATAGTGAGTTTTGCACTAAAGAAACAAAAAAGCACCATAAAAGTATCATATGGACAGTCTATATGCGAGATCTTCCCATTTTTCTGAACTCATGATAGATTTGTGTAGGAATAGAATGAATCTCAAGTCATTATTAACTGAAAATCTGCCATAATATCATGAGGGTGAGTAAATGATAATCAGGTTTCAACACTGCTGTCATGTCCTAATGCACTCATTGGCTAAACTAGCTCACATTTCATGGTTATTTAACGCTAAAATCAGCCATTTTCTCGTACACGCTGTCATTAAATCACTTTGAGGCCAATAAAAAGTGATGCTTTCTCTATCGAGGTAAAGGTGAGTCTGGTGTCTGAGTTTGCAGTGTATCACAGAGACACAGAGGATCAGGTTGAGCTGTTTCAGGTGCTGGGACACAGAGAGGACTCTCCTTTAGTTACTGAGATCCACACGGCATCAGCTGTGATTAACACACGGCTCATGTACAGCATCCAGAACACGTTAGGAGTTTGTTCAAATCACTCCCCTAAGGCTGTGTGTACACTGGCACAAAACAGGTTTGGCACACAGATTTTTTACTCACATTTAACAGAGATTGGAAAAGCACATTTTTGGAGATATCAACCTCAAATTTGGAACACAGCTCGTTTAGATTTATGGCTTTGATTTTCTCACAGTTTTAGAGTAAAACATGTTTTGAAAATAAAAATATATAATTCATATACAATTTTAAAAAATCATAAAAATAAACTTAAACTTCTATAACTTTTAACTTTTTTTTAAAACTTTTTTTCAGCAATAATCTGCCAAGTATCTTTAATTAAAAAGAGACCAAATATAAGTCAGTGCTCCAAAGCATTTAAGATTTACGGAAACTTCATTTTCAGGTCCATGCTCAAAAAGTGTTTAACCGGTACGAAATGGATCACAACTAATTCCATAAACATAATTTAGTACCATAAAATCCCCTACAAATACAAAACATTACATAAAATAATATTATCAATCTAAAATATAGTACATTCATTTTAATTGAAAAAATTTATAATTTTTGACCAACACGCAAGCAGAGTTAAACTCCTATTGATAAAAACCCTATTGACCCAATCAAACTTTTCATATCTACAAAAACTCGCTAGCAAAATGCACACGTTAGTATGATAAAGGTATGATTAAAAACTAGGGCTGTGAAACGATTAATCGCATCCAAAATAAAAGTTTGTGTTTGCATAATATATCTGTGTGTACTGTGTATAATTATTTTGTATATAATACACACACATGCATGTAAATATTCAAGAAAAATGCGTTATTTATATATAAAATATTTATATATAGTATATATTTTTTAAATATATGCATGCATGTGTATGTATTTATTTATATATACAGTAAAAACTTTTATTTTGGATGCGATTCATCGTTTCACAGCCCTACTAAAAACCCTATTAAGCCTCATATGTGCAAATGCTACGTTCAGGTGAGTAGAAACGAGCAGGTACTCACACGAGGAAGTGATACATGAAGCACCTCAGGCCGGCGGGTCTCTCTAGGAAGTTGTACACATCGCCCTGCATGCTAGTCTTGGTACGGTAGGGGCTGTGCGTGAAGCGGGCGTTGGGGACGTTGGAGATGGAGACGCGCTTGCTGTGCGCCGTTGGATCCTTTGTGAAGCCACCCGGAGCGACGGATGCGCTTGATCCATTATTCACCGCGGGCTCCGGTTCCAGTGAAACAGGAGAGCGGGACGCGCTGGACGCTGCTGCCTCCTCCAGGCTGTGGATCGAGCTCTGCACCGGGAACTCCTGGCCGTTGTGGCCGAAGGTCTTCAGCTTGATGCTGTTGCTGGAGGTGGACCATCCGAACGTGCGGCCACGGGACAAAAGAGGGGTTGTGCGGCCCAGTCTCTCCCCCATGGTGGGGATGCGTCCCGTGGGATGGTGTTCCAGTGGGTTCCTTTGGGTACAACTTCTCAGAATTGATGAATCTGTCACAGTAAGCCAATGCGATCTATATCTGCCATGCCACCAATCCTGTGAAGCGAGAACAAATGGGGAAAGCATTAAAGTCCAACTCTAGTCAGTAATTGTATCCTTTAAAACTCATCTTTGATTATCAAATTGACATATTTAAAAGTTTTTTTCCATGGCTTGAATGTAACTCTACACCCTTGCCTCATTTAGTATACTTGGTTCTATGAATATGCAAATGAGCCCCGCCTCCACTCACTCACTCAGCTCAGAGATCCACTGGTTGACGATCACATGTTGATCTGATTGGTTACAAGGTAGTTTGTGACGTCAGAAACACCAGCGATTTCAAAGCGTGTTTTTGACACTGTCTTTGGTTCACTGCAGTTTCAAAGGGGTCATCGGATGCCCATTTTCCACAAGTTGGTGTGATTCTTTAGGGTGTTCATGTAAAGTTTGTAATATACTTTGGTAAAAACAACTTCTCAAAAGCAGCTCTGTTGACAGCGACCCGTTTCGGTGCGTGTCTCTTTAAATGATAATGAGCAACTGCCCCCCACCCCCACCTCTCTTCCATGGGGGGTGTCGAATGGTTGAGGGCAGAAATATGCTAATACGGGACAGTCCGTCAGTGGTCGTGGGCGGAGCATGAACATTATGACATCATATTGCTCAGAAAATCCAAACGGCTTGATTATTGAGAGTGTTTAGACTTTTTGAGGATTAAAAAAAAAAGGAGTGAATGGATTTTTTTCATTGTATGGTCGGTGTTTGTGTCCACACACTGCAAAGACACATTTATATGCAAACACCATATTAAAGTGAATTTTGCATCCGATGACCCCTTTAAGGGGCAAATACTCAGCAATGGTGTCGACTTATTATGAATTTGCACATGGTTTGTCTTAAAGCATATTAAAAACACCACATAGACGTAGAGACAGCATTAAAAGCTTGATTTTCACCGCAGGGGGACTTTAAAGAAATGCCCCAGGTTGAATTTAACACATCAGATTTCACATTTCAAGATTGTTTACAGTCTTCGTTGCTTGGAGATCTTGTGTATTTGGTTGCGTTTGATTGAGCACCAGTTGTTGGGAAGTCACATGAGTCACTCCAAGTCTGCGGGTTTAAATTAAGAGCAGCTTAGACAATCTCAGTCGGGTTAATATTGCATGAGGATGAGCTGAAGATCACCAGACACATCCATAATCATCCACTGACAGACACCATGAGACCTGAAAGTCACACTCTTCAGAAATCTTCAAATATTCAATGTTTCTAAGAACCCACCGTTTTTTCCAGAACCATTTTTGGCTGTATAGTGTTGAACACGTATATATTAATTAGGGGTGTGCAAAGCAGCCGGTGTTTGTATCTGTATTTGTATTTGTTGAGAGGGGAAAAGTATTTGTATTTGTATTTGTATTCGAGTAAATTTCAAAATAGGTGTAAAAATCCATTTTTTTTGCGTTACACTTCTAATTTACGTTATAGTGTAAGTATTCTTTAATTATATCCATTATAATAATTATGGATATGCAATATTGGTTGATGTTTTTCCATAAATCCAGCAATGAACATGTAACAAGGAACGTCATTGAAAAGAAAATAACATAACAGCCATTACCTACGTTCACGGGCGTAATTTCCTATGGGGACAGGGGGGACATGTCCCCCCCACTTTTCAAAATCCCGTTTGTGTCCCCCCCACTTTCCAATTCGTTATGATGATTTTTTTTTTTTTTCGCACACCGTCATCGCCACGGAGGAGCAGGACAAAGAAAGCCTGTGCCGATGTGAGCTGCCGCGTCCAGGAACGTCGCGTCCACATTCTAAAAATAGCTCAATGAAAGTTCTAATGAGCAGGGAGCGCTCCTGACGCGCACACACGCACACGACGCACAGACAGCGCGCCAGAATCGAATTACTGCATAGGTGCATGCATCTACGCGGGTTCACGCAGGGGCGTAATTCGTGAAATGCACTCCCGCTGGTTGAGTGCGGTAAAGTTCGTTTTAGGTTAGATATTAGCAGGACATTTGTTCTACAGGGTCGGTAGTCTAACAAAGATATCAATAGCAAGATTAGTTTTAACATTATGTGACCATTGTATATCGACATGATGAAAATATTCATTCAAAATCATTCGTGCATTAATGCTGCATAATTATACCTGATAATGCTTTGACGCGTTTCCACAGCGCACGATGCTTAAGGGAACGTCTGCCAATTACACCAACTGCGGTAAACGTAGTCTATAATTTCTATTATTTAAAATTACTTTTAACATTTAAAAACAGACGTTTTCATTCAAATTCCAAAGCTTGCAGAAGGTTCCTAATGGCAATACTGACTTAGGCTACAGGTAGCCTTGAGTAAATTAACTTGTCTAAGAAAATGATTCATAAAACGTATAAATATCAGTTGAGCCTATGTTTACTTTCGTCACTGACACAGACGGAAATGAAAAGACTATCAGTCAAAGTTCAGCTTTAGGAGGGGAATAAATGGGCCAGGATAAGAATACTGAGAGAATAAGAAATATGAAGATGAGGAGAGAGCAGGTATTGACAAATAATCTAATGACAAGGTTTTAAATAGCCTATTTCTTATAATTTTTTGGCCTTTAAAAGTCCTAAATTACACATATAGGTCAAAGAAATCCAAATTTTCCCGGGGGAGCATGCCCCCGAACCCCCCTAACTATGGGGGGCCTTGAGTCTTGATGCCCAGGGCACAGGAAATTGTTAATCCGGCCCTGGGTAAATATGACATTTATTATGGGTTTAAGTGAGGATTGTTTAAAGTTCACTTAAATTAAGTTGTTATATTTTTTAAGCCTAATAAATGTTTAAAATTTGGGGGAAAAAATAGTTTTCATCGAGACATCGGTAGCTATATTAATATCAGTGATACAGGCCTTCATTCATAAAAAGATGCTATTAAACAATTATTTAAAATATACTGTCTTTATGTTGTTTCTACATTACAGTGGAAATTGAGTCTCACTTTATTTCAATTTTATTTACACACAAAACATTAGGCTAATAGTGAACATTTTTGACTTTATAAAATGTTCTCTCACGTCTTGGCAATCGGCCCCTATTGAACAATAAAAAGTAAGACATATTTTTGTTATACATAGTTTAGTAGCCTACTATTCTTTTTGGCAGAATTTATCATTATAATCAACTTAATTATTTTCTAAATTATTATTATTAATTATTTTGTATCACCATAGTCCCTAAATGTATGTAAATGCAGGAAATGGGATTCAGATCGAAAAAATGTTCCCCCGTTTTGTGTCCCCCCCACTTCTCAAACCAAAGTTACACCCTTGCCTACGTTAATGTTACTCTGTCAACAGCCTATTGTCTAAATTACCAAGCTAACAGAGCTACTAGTGTTGTCACGGTGCCAAAATTTCAGTATTCGGTACCAATACCTGTGAAAATCCACGGTTCTCGGTAACAATTTCGGTAAAGCTTAATTTAGATTAAATTTACATATATTAAAGTTTATATCACGGTTACAAAGATGGAAACTGTAGTATTAAAAACACTACATTAATATTACATTTGTTAGATAACAATAGATAAAATGACCTAACAATAAACAATAGTTAGGCTATATACTGTCGCAATTATTCTCCTTGGGGTTCATTTAAAAATACATTTTTAAAATCAAAAGTTAACATTATTTATGTTAACAATATTTAATGCACAATGAATGAAGTGAACAAACATGACCAATCAAGTGTTTGTATTAAATAACATTCACAAACATTAATTAATGTTGTAAAAATATATTGTTCACTCAATGTGTTGATGTTAGATGCGCATTAAGTAATGTTAATGAATGGTATCTTATTGTAGTGTTACCAAACAGGAGATAAAACATGTTTTATTTGACTTGACTGTACTTATATTTAATCCAAAACTGCATTCATATTTAATTTTAAAAGAGCTTTTTAAACCTGCTAAGAGTTATCCAGCCAAGAATAAGCCTAGAACTGCTTTTCTGACGGACTGATATTAATGACAAAATGACGGCTTTTTTATTTCATTTCTCATCTCCATAAATATATCTAAAGCTAATGCAAGGGCTAGAAATCAATTAATTCTTTGCTGATACTTCGTAATCATGAAGAGCGCAGTTCGCACGCTTTCTCCTTTCCACAAGCGCTTGCCCTCCCGTGGCGTCTGTCGTTGCTATGCAGCGCGCCGCTCGCTTCTATTATAAGCGCGCTTGCCGCGCGCCTACATTTGAAATCTACACGCGCAAAAAACGCGCTATGTGAACTACCCCTTATGACAACGTGACATTAGCCTAATCCAAAATATTTCAGCCACCACATCAGCAGCACCGCCGGTCGCCATGTCTCATGAGGAAACGCAGCTTTTTGATATAAAGTTTTTCTTGTTCCCGAATACAAATATTTTTAAAAGTATTTGTTCGAAATAAGTATTCGTAAAAAACACATTATTTGTGCTTTCCGAATACCGTATTCGGGTTCGGTTCCACCCCTAATATTAATGCATCCTTGCTGAATAAAAGTATTAATTTACTTTACAAAAATATATAGGAAATTAATACTTTAATTCAGCAAGGATGCATTAAATTGATCAATATTGACAGTAAAGACATTTATAACGTTACAAAAGAATGATGTACTTTTGAATGTTCTATTCATCAAAGAATTCTGAAACAAATTATCATTTTTTCACAAAAATGTGAAGCAGCACGACTGTTTTTAACATTGATAATAATAAACGTGTGAGTATCAAATTGTTGATCATCAAATCATCATATTAGAGTGATTTCTGAAGGATCATGTGACACTGAAGACTGGAGTAATGATGCTGAAAATACAGCTTTGATCACAGGAATAAATTACAGTTTAACATACTCACATAGAAAACTAAGTATTTTTGATCAAATAATTGCATGTACAGTTCAAATATTAATTAAAATTCTTTCATCTTATGGCCCATGCTGGAACAACAATGCATTCAAAGTTCCTCAAAGATGGAGTGAAACATCAAAATATAATCAATAAATTGACATTTGACAATTGACAAAGTTTGCTGTTGCTATTGCACTAAGTTTACAGAAATATGTCTAATCAGTTGAGAAAAATGTATTCAACATATCTCAGAGAATAAACAATTCTATTTCGTTAAAATTATATAATTATGTACATATTGTCACAAAAATTCCAGAACTTCTCAGCTCAGCATCCAGTTATTTAATCCCAATTCACACTGATGAATTGAAGGGAGCTCCCTGGCAACACAAATCGTCTCACTGTGCTTAAGAGTGGCACCAGCAATACAAGTTTAACTTTGACTGCATTGAAACAGACCATCCAACCTGAGATATTGGCTAAAACGACTCGCAAAACGGAGCAGTCACACTTGTTTTCCCTCACACAGAGCGAATGTGCTGAATGAGTGTCATGACTTCAGCCTGACTGTGATTGTCTTCCTCACGGAGCAGCGAGGAAGAGCAGTAAAACACCCTCATAATGAGATCTCTATCATAAGATGATGACCAGCGGATGGACACACAAAGCCACTGGAAAAAGCTTTGTGAGAGGAGACACATGGAAACAGGACCCTGCCATCCTCTGTGTGTGTCTGTCAGCCGCTGACAGAACCCGTGAACACTGCGCCGGCAGCTATAGTTTCAGATGACCGCTTTAAGCTCACAATGTCAAGAGACAGAAACCACTCACAGTCAGAGCGTGTCGAGAGGATTTACTGGACAGAGAGATAAACACACTCACACACACTCATTCATTTCTGCAGCAAACACAAATGCAGCAAATGAATGAAACCTGTCAAATTACTTTTTATAATAATTTCTGTAGTCAAAGTTACTTGACTCAGTTTATATGTAATTTATGTAGTCAAATTTATATGATATATATATATATATTCTGTCAAATCGATTAATCGCATCTAACACATACACACATATTTACAAACTTTTATGATCTACAAAACTTTTAAAACAAACTTTGAAATCAATCAATTGATTTGACAGCACTACTATATATATATATATATATATATATATATATATACACACACACACACACATACTATATCTATAGATTATTTTGCATGCATGCATATATACACGCACACATATTTACAAACTTTTATTCGCAATTAATCGATTTGACAGCACTACGATTAACTGCAAATAAAGGTTTGTAAATGTTTGTCTGTGTATATATAAATGCAGTTAATATATTGATTAAAAATATTGATTATATTGTAAAAATGACAAAGGTATGAACATCATACATTTCTATGCATATTTCGTACTCAGAAATTGTTTCTTTATGTTCATTTTAAAACAGAAATAGACAATTTTATTTGCGAATAAATGTTTTATTTATTGTTGGCCTATTTATATTCACAATATGCACATCGTCTTAGAATATAGCCTTTTTATTTTCATATCTAGACACTACACATCGCACGCGTATTTTAACTGTGAAATATCATAAATCATACATACACACATCAAGCTTAAGAAATATTTTCAAATCGTCAACAATGGACAACATAACTTTAAAAGCTAAAATAAAGGAAATGAACTTTTATATCAACAATACCTCCTCAAGCAGGGCTCCTGATGTCTCTCGTGCAGCTCTTCGTCATCATCTGAAGTGACGCTTTAATCGCGGTGATGATGAGGAGATAAATGTGCTTCAGTTCGTTTTCATCTGATGCTGCGAGTGAAACACATGTGGAGATATGCATGATGAGAGAGCGCGCACACCTGACGGCCGCGCGCCTCATCGGCGTTCACAGATTACACTTTTGAAACGTCATAATAAATATCTAGAAACATAAACTTTTTCTGCACTTCCCATACTACTGACACATCCAAAGAGGAATATCACATTATTCTCTTTATACACTTGCTTCACTGACTCGATTTTTAAACAAACAAACAAAATACTTTTAAACTAAATAGAATGTGGCGGGAGATGGCGGGAGACGCCATTCGCCACGTTCGATTCAGTTTTAAAAATAGTTTTAAAAATCGAGTCAGTTAAAAACGCTTCTCAAGACAAAAAAAAAAAATGCGTTTGATTTGATATGTTTCAGTGTTACTCGCTCTTTTGTCTTTCCTGTTAGTTTCTAGTCCCTCAAAGTTACACTTAAACCTGGTTCTGAATTAAAAGCAGATCGTTTTTTGTCTGTTGTTTCGAAACTGATTGAATATCAATGTGCACACAAACACACTCATGTGTTTGTCTCTCAGATCTTTTTAGCTTCGCTTTATTATGTACGTTCCTCCGAGCCGCCGTAGTCACGCCGCAGGTTCTCCCATCATGGCTGCGTCCATCACTCACCCTACGCTGTCCTCCTTATGCAAAATAAACTGTAATATTAATGGAATATATAGTTTAATTTCATTAAGCAGGGGGATTTCAATCTCCTCTGTCCTCTCAACAAGCGCCGTGGCCACAGAAAGAGGTAAAGATAGCATGATCTGTTTTTTGATCTATTTACAGTATTAAGGAGAGTTACAATAATATTGACGTTAGTGTATGTCTATATATATATATTCAGCAACTTGTATGTATTAAAGCACCGTGGTATTATCATTTGATACTGTCTTTGTACCATCACAATTGCTTAATTATTGGTCTGACATGTTGTATCTAAGTAAATGTTTTTTTATAACCTAATATGACCACATCTAGTATTGCTTGCTGTATTTTTGAATGAGGTTAATGTTTGAATGCACACTGAATTTCAGCCCTCATTGATTGTGTGATTGCAGAAGCTGCAGGTAGAGGTGGTCGGGGTCAGTGGAGGTCAAAGAGACAGGTGGACTATTACACTTTGCCTCAACACAACCGTAATACAGTTTGTTTGCGTTCTGGTCTATGATTCAGTAAAGCAGAATAATAATGTTATTGATGATGAAACACAGGCTGGAGAGCCCAGGACGGAGCGGATGGTCGAGGATCAGGACTGGACGGCGGTTTACCCCACTGCCGCCTCATTCAGACCGTCCGCCGTTCCCCTGCCGGTGCGGATGGGATATCCCGTGAAGAGAGGCGTCCCGCCTGCCAAGAAGGGCAACCTGGAACTGATAAAGGTGATCAAGTTTTGAAAATAAACATACACAAGCTAACGTGCAATATACCATATTTATTTGTTATTCATTTATGCATTTTGATGTATATGCACAGCGCCACTGCATAATTATAAGATCAGTTTATAAGAAGACCTAAAACATCTTGATTCAACCTGTAAAATATAAGAGCTTTCTGAGCAGAATGAATCTGTCATGTGAGAGCATTTCTGAGTTGCATCATGAAAACCTGTCTTAAACAGAAAATTATTAGAAATTTTCGAAACCTTATTGTGAACTGATGCTAACTGGACCTGCAATGACTTTTTCAGGTTTTTTTATTGCCTATACTGGTCAAAAGTGATGTCCGGTGCCAGTGGCGGCGCCAGCCGATTTTGCCCGGGCTTCAGCCCCGAATGTTTTGAGTGTAGCCCCGAATGTATTTTGAAAAGTTGACTGACAAATATGAAACCGGACAATAGTCTATGTAAACCATGTAAATCATAAGTTGCCTTATTTTCATTGTGCTTTGGCTTTGCTGCTGTCTCTGACTGGTGATTGTTGAAATCTGCCTCACACAGAGACGCACCACGTGAGTGATTTCAGCCTAGAATATCTCCAGGATTTGCGCGCAACAGTGAACAATCTCACCGATTTTTTAAAAATTTTTATAAATAACGCAGTCAGCAGCGCCGCACAGTCCTCTGTCAGATGAGATATTGTCACGGTATATGTCCGAATATAAAACTCAGAAAAACGAACTTTCCTGTCGTGTCATCCGTGTGCTCAAGGCGCGCACTCTTCAATATCATGCACTCAATACATCTAGCCTAAATGATTGTTCATGACATTTAACTATAAGCAACTCAATTTGTCTAGATCTGTAATATTATTTCCTTTATATAATGAGCTTGTCTTTGTTTTAAATTATATTGTATTTTTATTGTGAGTGCATGTGAACTGCTGCGCAGTCGTGTGATTTAGTCAGCTTGATTAACATTATTACAATGTATTCCTATTTAACACAAATGTTCTTTGCTAATTACAGAAACTATAAGAAAAATTCATAAGTATAAATATATATTTATAAGTTGATGAATTTATAATATTTGTATGGTCCTCGAATGTGTTTGAATATTTCACCTGCTTGACAAATAATTTATGCTACTGCCCACTGACATGCTTTTAAAGCTATTGTTATCCAATTTTTTTGGCCTTCAAACACCTTAAAATGCACATATGTAGGTCCGAGAAATCCAAATTTTCATGGGGGACCATACCCCCGAACCCCCCTGTGTCTGTGAGGTAATGTGGGCTGGTGTGACTACAGTGCCAGGGCTGAATTGTTCTGCCCCCCGCATATAGGCCTACAATATACATTATTCTCTGTATCGAATCATCTTATCTAATTACCCAGCCCCAGCCCCTGGTGTTTCGGGCTCAGCCCCTGATGTTTTTAAAACCTAGAAACGCCCCTGTCCGGAGCGCGTTATTAGTTTTTTTTATGACCCTACAAATTCAATTAAACCATCAAAATATGAGGAAATATTTTTTAAATATCAGGGAAGAACAAAACATTAAACTTGGTTAAGGTATTTATCTGACAAAATTGTTTGGCAAAAATGCAAAAAACTACAGCTACAGGTTTTATTTTACTATGCAAAAAAATAATAATACTTATATATGTACAAAAGTACACAGGAAAAAACATACATGACAGCCTGGCCAAAAATTCGGTTTGGCACGTTTCATCGCACTATCACGAATAAAACATTTAAATAAAGGGTGAAGATGTCGATTTTCCTTTGACCTCATGTAATACAGCACTTATTTAATCACATGCTCTGTCTTTCAGATTCCAAACTTTTTACACCTAACCCCGGTTGCCATTAAGAAGCACTGTGAGGCCCTGAAGCGTGAGTGTTTGGTGTTATAAATGTGATTGTTGCAGTGATAAATATTGGACAGCGGTTGATGAGCACATGTAACGCTGTGGCTAAATGAAAGAAAGATTTGTAAATGTTTTCCCTGTTTAATTTGTCCAGCGTTCTGTACGGAGTGGCCGTCCGCCCTGGACTCTGATGAGAAATGCATGGAGCACTTCCCAATCCAGGTGCAGAATAAGGAATTTGTATCCGCTGGACAGTCGCTGCGAAACCCAGACGCACGGATAGTGACGCTGAAGGTGAACTTTTATTCAATTCTAGATGTTTTATAAATATTTTCCAAATCATGAAGAATATGGCTTGTTTGATTGAAACTTTTTCAGTGGCGCTGGTTCTGAAAGTTTTTCTTTCCATTTTTTTCATTTTGACCGAAAACAAAAATACGGTCAAACTTAAAAGTGGCGTTCCCATTCTAATTATGCTTTTAAACTAAAGTTTGCCTCGGGTAGATTAACAAAAATACCCTAGGTTGCATTTTGGCGAGAGTTACCCTTTAATTTTTCCCATAGGCATTTCAAAAAGTCTTTGTTAAAGCGTTATAAGCCATGAACCAAGACAATCAGCTGCACGGAGAAGCATAGCATCGCAAACTTTGATTTAAAGCAAAAACTTTTTTTTTTAATCAGACAAAAGGTACAAGACTGTGTACTTAACGGATTTAGTGAGGGAAAGAACTACAATCCCATGAAGCATTGCGAACAGCATAATCAAATTAAACTACTCATTTATTCACGTAAATGTTGATACAGTACATTTTAAGTTTAATGCAAAATATGCAGATATATGTTTTTGGTATATCTGATTGGTGGAATTTTCTGTACAGCATTATGGGTAATGTAGTTTTTCACGACGAAATCCACTGTTAAACATCCTTATTTTAAAACTAAGTTGAAATAATGCAGGCTGACAGCTTCAGCGGAAGAAAATGCCATCGATTTAAGGTTGTTATCGTAGTTATCGTAATAAATAATTTCCCTATGGAGAAAATGGATGGCGTTTGAACTGTTGAACTCTATTGCGTTATCACGAACTCTTGGATTTGCCAGGTTTATGGCTTCAAACTTGAGTATTTTGTTAGAAGCGAGAAAGCTGAGATGTATATTGTTTTCTTTCTGTGAACTAATCTGTTCAGATGGATCTCAGATATTCTACACCTTTTCTTTAATTTCGTAGGTGTTTTCTGTTTTTCCCAAAATGCCTATATAGAATAAAAACAAAGCAAACCGTGGTTGGTCATTACATGTCGGTCAGATGATCTCTGGTGGTCGTTTACTGATAATCAAAAGTCTACACAAGACTACCTTTAATTAAGCATTACGATAATGAACTGTTGTTCTGTCCATACAGTATGTCGTCTCTTAGCAGGATTAGTTATGATTATGCGCTCAATATTTACACGTTCTGGAGAATTAAATGATCATAAATACTCCTAGATAATTAATAACTCGTTTTTGCTTGAGTAAACAGCACTCGGACTGTTATCAGGAAACAAATGTACCCGGTTCATGAAACACCATGTTACTTAAAGACATGCTCAGCAGAACCTCATTGATTTTTATATATTTTCCTATTTATAATCTGAAATGTTATTTATATCAAATCTCTCACCATCTGCCTGGAAAACCATTAGATTATGACTGCAGTGCTGGAATCGCCATCTGACGCTAATCCTGTTGGATTAGAGCTAGAAGTGAAGGGGATCAAAGGGCAGATATACGGGATGAGTGTCCGGATGGGAGAAGGTCTTCCCCCCCCCCTCCCCGTCCTTCCTTGACTGAAACACCAGGAAAACCCCAGATAAATACAGTGATATTGCATTGTGCGCTTTTGTTCATTAGTTGGCAAGAGCTTAGTGACATCACTACCGTTGTGTTTGATCCCATTGGCCGATCCGGAGCGGGATTTAAAAGGCAGAGTTGTGCCTTTGAGTGTTTGTTGTTTGGAAGAATAAGATTTAGTAGATTTAGTTAAGTTCGGCTGACTGGAGGAAGGCCAAGTGCAATTGAAGTGAAAATGATTGCTGGAGAAATGATGAAGATTTGGATTAAGTGATTCGTGGACGTCGTCCTTCGATGAACTTAGATGAAACTTTCCGACACAACTGTGCTAGATTCATATCTCTCTCAAAACTGTCCATATATATATATATATATCCATTAATGCAGCGGGATCCTTTTCACATCAGGGTTTATTTTGAGATAACGACCATCTTGACTGTACATTATCCCTCATGCGTTCTCAATTATAATGCATCTTTAGCTAATCAAACACTGTTTTTATCCTTTGCAGGTGAAGCTCTCCAGCCTAAATCTGGATGATCACGCCAGAAAGAAGATGATCAAGCTCAGCGATGAGCGTTACTGTAAAGACACCGACACGCTCACCATCACCGCTGACAGGTTGGTGATACGGAGATATATTCTTTTGTTGTGTTTTCCTCGTTTCCCAATCACAGATTATCTTTAAAATGCATCTTCTTCATGCATGTTTTCAGTTGCCCGCTGAGAGCGCAGAATTATGATTACGCCATGTACCTCCTCACCGTGCTTTACCACGAGTCCTGGGTGAGTCCGATGCATCTGTGCTTTACTAGCTGTCGTGGACCAGTCTTGTTTAAGGTCTTATCCGGACATATTTGGGCAGGATTTTTCAAAACAAAGTTTAAATGCTACAGGGTGAACCTCAAGAGAACTGTCGAGAAGTGTCTAGTTCATATTTCAAAGGAAAATAAAACATTTTGCATAAAGAAAATTAAGCCTATTTAACACTATGTAGATAGTTGAAGTGAAATATCGCATTTCTTTACGTGATTCATCTTAAGATGTGATGTGTATCTGTATTAATATCAATATCGGTCAACAATATATATATATTTTTTTAAAGATCGTTATCATTGGTCATCATTGACATAATTTACTGTTGTTCAAAGTTATGTTTGGAATAGTAAATGATGGCAAAATTAAATTATTTTGGGTGAACTGTGCCTTTAAGCATGAGCTGTAATGATAATAATGCTTGCCACTAATCACTTCTGATCATTATCATTACATTGATTGGTTTGTTATCAGCTTCTCTCTGATGGAGGTTGATCTGTTTTCAGTCCGCATTCAACACATGAATATTTCACATGTCTATTGTGCCTCTTATGAAAGTTTCAGTGGGGGCCCGGGGTGGTTTTCAGTGGCCGAGGCCCCCCCGAGGGCCGACATGAAACGATAGGATGAGGGGGGGGGGGCAGGAATAAAGACAGGAACAGAGGTTGGGAGTCCGCAACAGTGACGGTGCACTTTGAGTTTTTACATTCCCTGCCTTTAGATTGAAATTAGCATGAAAACCTGGAGGTTTAATCTTCTGATTTTTCAGGCTTGAAACGGTGGAAATGGAAATGGTTTCCTAATTCTACTCAACTCTGATGTTTTTGATTGGCTAGAAATTTCCAAAATGTAGGGTGGCATATATTTGAAATATCTTTGGCCAGAAATAAATAAATAATTATTTAAAAATATTTAAAATATATGCTTCCCTACATATATATATCTCATACAGTATGTATGTATGTATGTATGTGTCTATATATATAATATATACATATATGCACACACACATTTGACATTTTTAAATACATTTTGGGTACATGCAACATTTTTGAACAATATAAATATATTTAGTTTAATAAATTAAATTGCCAAAGATGAGGAAATATGAGTAACAAACTTATTTTTGTATATTAGCATTATATTTTTGGCCTTTTATTTTTATATATTTATATAAAAAAATATATCTGTACCTGTTTTTCACTGGTCTTTGGTGTGGAATTTTTTTTTTTTACATTTTTTGTTTAAATTCTTACCTTGAGCTTAATCCAAAATACTTGGGCTGTGTTCGAAATCGCCGCCTTTACCCTCCTTCACTATTCCCTACATTACTCCACTTATACAATTTAATAATCAATTAAAAAGGAATTATACCTGTATGATATTACGCTGTAGCCACATTGCACCAGCGGTTTAGGAAAATGAATGGATGGATGATTCCATGGGAATTCATTCGGCATGACCCTCACAGTGCATTATAGGTATACTCTAGCCACTGAGCGTACATCGGTTGTACACTCGTTGTTGCGTTGCATTGTGGGATTGAATGAGTGCACTCAAAAACGTCCACTATGGTTTCGGACACCACTACAAATGTCTCTCCCCTCAAATAGTGCCCTACTTAAGAATACTTCAAGCCAGAGTATTGAAGACAAATACTCAGTGAGTGTCATGGTCATCCACCGGATTTTCCAGCTGATTTGATGATTGACAGCTGTCTCGCCCAATGAGCAACCTGAGAGTGGAAACGGTCGCTGAATAGAGGCGTCTGATTGGCTGACAGGGAGATTCCATTGGAAAACGCTGTCGGCGGCACCTCATAAGATTCTCATTACAGCTCGATGAAACACGTACTCAATAATTCACGTCACGTCTGCGTGTGTAAGAACCGTCTCCGCTTACACAGAGCTCACGATCAAAGCAAGCTGCTGTTTAATTGACGGCAGATGTAATGCGACAGTTTCTTTTGTGAACTAAGTGAGACTTGAAAAAAGCGATTAGTAACCTCTGAGTATCGCATGATTCACCTCATTAGCACAACAGAGGATGAATTAGCAGGCGCTTTTTTGATAAAACACAGATTAAGGACGAGAACGGTGTAATTTATACACTTGAACTTCTCAGAGTCGGCAAACTGAAGGCTTCTTACGCAGATGATCTTCTCGCTGTCTGTCCGTCTGACATAAACCCGGGCCGACGACGCTCTTCCAGGAGTGAAGAACGTGACCTTTGAGATTCACACAAGGTCACCAACAAATGTGCAAGAAGTGTGCATTTTCCCATCATGCTCTTCTCACTAGAGACTCGCTGGCCTTGGTATTGTGTAACTATGTTCTTAGATTCACTAAGACTGGCGGAGAGCCACGGTTGAGCTTTGTTTGCCATCCTGGTTGGGAAGT
>NC_140233.1:4687500-4697500 GCF_951802725.1 Rutilus rutilus
CGCAGAGACTGTTTTATTAAAATACAAGTCATCATGCACAAAGACTGCCCACGAAAGACAGTTAGACTTCCATAAAATACATACATTCATGCATTCACTTTATAAAACCTAGTGTAGCCTCCGCAGGTGGTATTTTAACACATTGTACCTTGTTTTGGCCAAATTATAAAGCAACATTCATCATTTACAGAGAATGCAATTCCCAGAATGCATTGCAACAAGCTCTGTGAAACAAAACAAGTGTTGATTACTTTTGCATTAATTACTTGTAATTAATTGAATAGCAAAAATGGACTGTTTACCCAAAGTATGGTCTCATTAGTTTAAGAATCAATCGTGAGCATGAGTCGGCGCGCCGCCATCTTGGAACAGTCAGCGTGTCGTCCCTCACAGTAAGAATCAATGATGCTTCAACATCGTACAGCTTCTGGTTGCGAAAACGCCGAGATTGAAATTCCCCAAAGAAATGGGATAACCTGTCACCGGTGAGAATGTGTTGGTTTGTGTTTTTATATGCATTATCTCAATAGTACAGGTTTTTACTATGGTACTTTTTAATGACGTGCTTGTTGTATTGTGTTAGTTTAGCTAGCAAAATCATCTGCTGAAGTCTATTGCAGATATATATTCATACATGCGTCTAACTACAATTGCAGACGCACCGTCAACTTGCTCTCAAATGTTCACCGACCAGCTTTGACTGTTCCAATATGGCGGACGGATTACGTATAGCGGCCCATAGAAACAGCCGCTAATGGGACATTTATATATATATCTGAATGTGAGATTCTGCCCAGTTCCATAGCACTTGTCTATATAGGCAGTATACTAGGTTTTGGACCATAATAATCAGTCTTTATATTTTGAAAATAAATCTTTGTAAACATTTAACCTTTATCTGTGTCTTTTTAAATCCTCATGTTGACAAACCAATGATCCAGAATGTATTTTTGAAGTCCTCTGGTGAATCCTGTAACTCCATAGTTCCTTTTTATAGTCCATGGATGGCACTCAAAAGAAAGCTTATGAGTAATATGTTTAGCGGAGCATGTTTGATCATATACTGTACAACAAGTTATAAAATGAACGATCACCTCTGGTGGTTTTGAAAGTGAGCCACCTTCAGTTTGAATTAAACCACATTAGCAGCATCTACAACACAAGGGCTGCATCTGAAATCACATACGTCCCTGCTATAAAGTAGTATATGTAAAAATAAAGTATATGTCTGAATTCACAGTATTCATAAAACAGTCGGATGACCTACAGTACTACTGTCTGTGTCTGGTCTCATTCCTGTCGGTTTTCTGTCTCATTCCTGTCGGTTTTCGGTCTCATTCCTGTCGGTTTTCGGTCTCATTCCTGTCGGTTTTCGGTCTCATTCCTGTCGGTTTTCGGTCTCATTCCTGTCGGTTTTCTGTCTCATTCCTGTCGGTTTTCTGTCTCATTCCTGTCGGTTTTCTGTCTCATTCCTGTCGGTTTTCTGTCTCATTCCTGTCGGTTTTCGGTCTCATTCCTGTCGGTTTTCGGTCTCATTCCTGTCGGTTTTCGGTCTCATTCCTGTCGGTTTTCGGTCTCATTCCTGTCGGTTTTCGGTCTCATTCCTGTCTGTTTTCGGTCTCATTCCTGTCGTTTTTTTGTCTAAATCTTGTCTATTTTCTGTCTCATTCCTGTCGGTTTTCTGTCTGTTTCATGTTCCTTTCCTGACTCTTTCCTGCCTCATTCCTGTTTGTTTCAAATGAAGTGTCTGACAACATGAACGTGAATGTAGTACATCTGGATTCCATTCGTATTATAATGGATTATATTATATCATATTCATATTAATTACATATTCAAGGGAAGTACCTAGAGACTATGCAATTTCGGACACAGCCACTGGTTATGAATGGTTTCTCCCAATCTGGGCCTTGAGGGCCACTATACTTTAGAGTTTAGCTCCAACCTGTATCAAACTCACCGGTTAGCTCGTTCAGGCGTGTTTGATTAGGCTTGGAGCTTAACCCAAGGAACCCTGCTTTACGAGCTTTCCCTTACAATGACGTACTTGATGAGTCTCATTGATCCTCTCTTGCCCCTCAGATTTGTCCTGTACCTGCCCTTGCGTCGCCTCCGGCCTCTCCAGCTCAGAGCCGCGAACACCGAACAACAGCAGCAGAATGTGACGGTAGCGCAAGTCGCTAAGGCCACTAGTACGGTGTTAGCCGCCAAATGCCACACCGATGTCAAGCTTCCTCCGTCCCCAATGGGTCGAGGTACGTCACCTGTAGTGATGTTTCGGCTGATGTAACCCTTCGTGTCGTTGGGGTACGGTTGACTATCCATCATGCTGCTAGTAGGGGAAGAACTCAAACTATTTGCTGATTTGCCCATACGGGTGTGTGTAAAAGTTAGGGTCAGGTGTCTAGGGGTTGTAGAGTCATCAGTGGTGATTGTAGGACTGGTGGTTCTTGTGTCGCTGCTAATTGTCTGTTTTGTTTGGGATAGAATAGTAGTTTGGGTTGGGGTTGAAGTCTCATACGCAGGGGTATTTTGGGTTGATGTTTGAAAGGGCACGTTTGCAGATGTTAAGGGCTTTGTGGTCGTCCACTGTGGCGTAGTAGTCGTCTGTTGGGGATTGAGCGTAGAGTCCATTTTAGGCTGTGACGTACTTGATATAACATGCTCTGACGTGCTTTGAGCAGTTGTAGCTTGTATTGTCTCATATGCAGGGGTATTTTGGGATGATGTTTGAAAGGGCACGTTTGCAGATGTTAAGGGCTTTGTGGTCGTCCACTGTGGCGTAGTAGTCGTCTGTTGGGGATTGAGCGTAGAGTCCATTTTAGGCTGTGACGTACTTGATATAACATGCTCTGACGTGCTTTGAGCAGTTGTAGCTTGTATTGTCTCATATGCAGGGGTCATTTGAGTTTGGGTTTGTAAGGGCACGTTTGCAGAAGTCAAAGGCTTTGCGTTTGTTAAGGTTTCCGATTGTGAAGATGCAGAAGTCTGGGATGTAACTGTCTTGAAAACAGCTGTAGTTTCTAGATACTCATCCGACTTGGATAGCGAGGTAGTCTTGGCAAAAGATTGCGTAGTGTTTTGAGAAGCCGTCGCTAAAGATTTTGTAGTCTGTAGAGATGCCGTTTGTAATCCCAAAGGCTGTTGGGTAGTAAGAGCTTCATTGATTGGGATGGAGGTCAAAGTAGAGTCAAAGTAGTCAGTTGTAGAGCTTGGGTGGGCTGTAGTCGAGGGGTTTGGGATGCTGTGGTTTAAAGTGTCAGCACTTATATCAGGTTCATCCGTCTGAGAGGTGGTTTGTGTAATATGATGCAGGTTTGTTGATTCCCACTGTGGCGTAGTAGTCATCTGTTGGGGATTGAGTGACGTAGTTGATATGATGTGTTCTGATGTGCTCTGAGTTGCTGTAGCACATCGAGGGAGGTTATGTTGTACTTCAAGTGTAGTAGGAACAGCTCGAGTGGTTTGTTGGGGGGTTGTAGGTTTTTTTGTACTACTGGAGGGAGGACTGATGGAGCGGACGGGTGGATAGTTGAACTGACGCTTGTCAGAGGTCAGCGGCTCTGAAACATTGAGCCGCGAGGAAGACATGTGAGGCAGAACACGCACGTTGGTGGTGAAGTGCTTCCCGAACACCAACAGGTCCGGATCCACACCTGAGAACCAGACAATCGCAATCAGATTATTAATGAACAAGCTTTATACTTGTAGGCTGAGGGGATGTTCATTTCATCTTAAGTGTTTCCATGCTAAAGATGCATGTAGTTTCAATTCTAGTGCACACTTTTTCAGATTTAAATTATGTAGAAATGTCTTGTTTTGATCTTTATGTTGAAGACGTTTCGTGTACGCATTCAATCCTCATTAAAAGAAAAGGAAAGATCATCATGGTTTTACATTTCCTCAAACCAAAGTAGAGTTTGGTGTGCAGTTTCTCACCTTTAGTGACATTATAGAGGATGACATTTCCTCTGCGGTGAGGAATGCAGCTCTCAGCGGTCGGACATTGCAGATGAAAGCAGTTCACACTGTCCTGAGTGGTGTTGAAATGAAACACAGCCAGGTTGCAGGAGACTGTGCATGCAATTCAGAAATTAATTTACAAAAGTCTTTTAACAAGGTCTTTATGGCTGTTGAAGATTCTGAATTATACTTAGATTTATGCATTTCCATTATATAGTGCAACCACATTCTTTAAAAAAATATTTGATTGCATTTTTAATGTCAAGTACAAAAATGTATATATTTAATCATTCATTTAGTTAAGAAACAAATACCCTAAATGTCATATGATATACTATTTGATAAATAGATATACTTTGAAATTAATATTTTCACTTACTATATAACTATTTTTTTTTTTTAATTCAAAAGTATTTTACATCTGCTATAACTTTGTGTACAAATCTAGTTTATACTTTAAACTTGGCATTGAGTACTATGAATATTGTTGACAGTTATGACAAATTACTTGTGATGTTCCATACTTTGTAATCTACTATATTAATACATGCAAATGTAAATATCATAATATCTGTATTATTTTACGTGCATTATGATGTAGCATTTGTGTTTTAAAAAAAAGTTTAATTTTGTCAAGTTAAACATTTCACAAAAATTAGTTTTAAAACGCTAAAAAAAATAGATATAGCCTAAAATTCACAATGAAGACAAATTTTTTGGACACACTTAGTCAATTAAAACATCTGAATGTAATTGCAAATGCTGTATGATCTTTTCTCTTCACTAACTGCATTCTGCGTCGTCGTTTTCTCGTTTGATAAACTGTTTCGGTGATTTTCAGTGGATGTATGAAGTCAGTTCACTCAAGTTCACACAGATCTAGCAGAGGAACCACATGTTCCTCTAACTACAAACACGTGTTTTCATGTTTAGCACTATCCTTAAATCAATCAAACTTTTTTGGTGAAACGTTTTGCTGTCTTTCTTTTCAAATAAATGACTCTTGCTTTAATGTTTTGTTGATGCAATAACATTCAGACGTTTTTGGGTGTTCTTGAGCTACTTTAGTTAGTCAGTTGTTCCAGTTTAAAGCATAAACTCACAGTTTGGTGTAAGACAGCAGGCTCTGCTGCACTTGAGCGCAGACTCGTCCTGATAAACCCTCAGGATATGAGCTCCTCTGCGCTGAGATTCCTCTATGTCCACATACAGTCCTGGATATCTGCGGATCCAGCAGCTCTTATAGTAAGATGTCGGAGAGCAGCTGGAGTCCGAGGAGCAGATCAAACCCAGAATCCACAGCAAACTCCATGGCACGGTCATTGCGCGCTTCATTCGGCTGGTCTGCGAGGCTGGAGCTCAAGTCATATTGTTTTGAAGCGCTCGCGCTCGTGTGTTTCTGGCGCAGGTGAGCGGAACCTGCGCAGACTGGAACAGGTGTGATGATGATGATGATGATGATGATGATGATGAACGCGCGTGAAGCGAGCGAGAGCGCGCCAGAGTTTAGAGCTCACCCCTTTATTCCGTGCTCCTCGTTCAGTCAGACATTCATTCAAATAAGTAAATGCTCATAGTGGTTTTATAAAAATAGGCTCTTTATTTGCTGTAGCCTACATTTTGTTGTGTCAAAACAATCACGATATAACCATTAACTGCAATTGCTATGAAAATTCTATAACTTTTTTGTAGCCTATTAACAATAATTTCGTTCTATAAAATGCAGCTTGTGTGGCCTTGTGTCTGACCCCCTCAAAGGAAGTCAAACCCTAATTGAATTGTGTAAATATAAGAAATAAATACATACATTTTACATATTCTATTTCTATAAGGAAACAAAGTTTATATAATTTTCATCCGCCAAATACACGCTGGTAAACGGTCGCGTTCGCTGAGGAGATTTGCAAACATAGCAACTGGATGCCTTTCGATGTTTTTCTTTTTTATTGGACGAAACATCATCAAAATATAAGTGGAAGATTTCAGTCTTGTTCCGATAAGCCCTACACCATGGCCGACGAACGTCTTCTTTCGCACTTCACGAGATCTCGCGATAAATGTTGAGAACGTGATTCAACGTATGTTTTTAAGTTGAGGTGGCAAATACTCTCCTTAAGTCAATTTACAAACTAGTTGAGAAAGTGAAACTTAACATAAGTTGAATGAACAAATTCAGCCACTTTAAGTTGTGCCAACTTTAAAAACCTACATTGAAACAACTAAACTGTGAAATCCTTTTTTTATCACTTTATTTAGGCAAAGGGGCACAACAGCTCTTGCTATTTTATAAAGTAACACATATTAAAACAGCAACTTTGCATTACAACAACATTAAGAAAAAATAAATAAATGTTTGTTTAATTTGGTAGACTACAGTCTATTTTTGTTGGCTTGAACATGACGCAAACGCTCTTTCAGTAACATTAATAGAATGTTCGTTATGTTTTTTTCTCTATAATAATGTTCTGAAAATGTTAGCACAAAAATGCTATTAGGAATGATTTTTTTCCTGAACATTTTAAATGTTACTTGTTTTGGAACATTCAGAGAACATTCAAAAAAAGTAACATTCCCATAATGTTTTCAAAATTATAAAATGGAATGTTCCCTTAACGTTCGCATAACCAAGAAAAAAGTTTTATAATAATAAAAGTTACATTTTAACACATAGGCCTACATTGATCACAGGTATTATGATCAAAATATCATAAAATAATTATTATTATAATTTAAAAGGCACTTTTTATTATTTTGTTTTGTTCACTGTAAAAAAAAAACCCGTATAATTATGACAACAAGTGTTTTTACATTGCTTTAACTCATCATAAGTTAAGCAATTTTTTATAATACAAGATTCAACTAATTTTTTAAGCCAGCTTAATGTAAATTAATTTGAAATTACTTAAATATTCAAGTTGATTGTACTTAAAAACTTTAAGGCAGCAATTTTTTTGTGTTGTTGAAGACAAAAGGGGTGGTGTGGCGCAATGGATAAGACACATGCCTTTGGTGTGAGAGACCCGGGTTCGAATCCACTGTGAGACACCAATGTGTCCCTGAGCAAGACACTTAACCCCTAGTTGCTCCAGAGGCGTGCGACCTCTGACATATATAGCAATTGTAAGTCGCTTTGGATAAAAGCGTCAGCTAAATGAATAAATGTAAATGTAAATGTAAATGACATAATGTTGATTCAACATACAGATCATGTAAAAAAAAAAAAAAGTAAAAAAAAGTGATTTGGTTAACCTTTTTTAGTCATTTAGCATTCAACGTTATATTAACAACAACTGACAATATTTCAGGCATATTTCAACGTTTAAGGTCGTTTATGTGTCGGCTGGGAACGTTTTCATAACTTAATGCGTATTCTTGTCAGCTGGGACACGTCCCATGCCAGCTTGCCCTGTGGAACACCATTGGCTCTTTGTTCCTCAGATGAGAAGTGTTTGATTCCTTCTGGAGAAATCAGAGAGGATTATTCTAACTGTGCAGGGCCAGATTTCCAATCACAGAAGCTGATACTATTTTCCCCGTTTGTGACTCATTTCCACTGTTTGTGTGTGTTACAGCCACAGGTTTGCCAAAAGACACTTGGATCAGGTTGCCGAGTGGCTTTCACACTCCATTTTCCAAAATCCAGCAGATCTATGAAGGCTCCGAACACTGGCTGGAGAATGAGCTCTCAGGGCCAAGGTGAAGTTGTTGCACTGGGATCAGCCTTGAGTCTGCCAGGTCAGGCACTGAGAGCACACAATACAACACAGTTTGAAGGGCAAATGTTTAGTTTGACATGCACCATGAAAATCAGAGTACAAACAGAGTACAGAGTAACAGAGTACAAACTAGTGGTATTATTAAGAATGCCAATACTTTTATTCTCACATTTATTTTTGGCATTGATTCTTCATGGTTTAGGTTAGACTGGAGTTAAGATCATTTTGTAAATGAAGCAACATCATTATCATTAAGAGTCAGAATGCTAATATTTTCACAGCATCAGTAGCCTACAATATATGTCGATTAAAAATAATATTATATTTTATTATTTAATTTAATATTTTAAGTTTAAACTGTGATGTTTAACGAATGATGAACTTCAACATGTAGGAGTGTCTTTGCCACTAGATGGCGCCAGATCCTCTTTAAACTCAAGTGCCACGCTGATTGGCTGAAGGAGCTGTGACGTCAAAGGACAAACTTTGGAAAGTGTATTGGCACATTTATTAATGCTAATATTCTGCATGATGTAACCATAACTTTTAAAGACTATGTTAGGACACTATGAATCTGATTCTAAATACTTGATTTGTTATAGATTTGTTTTCTTTGCAAATTCTATACACAACAAAACATTTTTTTTTAAGAATTCAGAAAGTATTTCATCACTGTTTCGTCTTCAGTATACAAGAAAGCAAGTAGAACGACTTTAATTAGCAATGCCTTTAATTTGTCTAATTAATTTCTTAGCCTCATGTTCTTTATCTTACTTATTTATCTTTTTCTGTCATTAGCAAATTATTGTTAACTAATTTTTTCTCTGTATTCTGTTGACAATGGGTGTATTGTTGTTACATTTTGTGTATTCTACAAAGAAGAAGTAAATTTAATACTTTTAAGAGCCTGCAAAAAAGAATCGGTTACAGGCAAAACATCTTTCTAGTATAGTAAATTATTAACAATTTGTTGCTTGATCAAAAACTAAACATGTTGACCTTTAGGGCTAAGGGGGCGTTTATACAATCATCCGTCATAGCTTTAACTTCCATTGCTCCACAGATGACACCTAACTTTACATCCATTCTCAACGCACTGCCCTTTTCCCGACCAACTCCATATCAGCTTGTATTGATGAAATAACATTTCATGTCATGTTATGTATGTTATGTTATCTACGCTCATTGAATCTGTATTGTCTCTTTGCCTGCTGTTGTGTTTACTTGTTATAATATTGTAAAGCGACCTTGAGTTTACAGAAAGGCGCTATATAAAATAAACATTATTATTATTATTTTTATTGCTGTTTTTTGTGTATCCTTGTGAACAGGGAGCATTTTGACAACGTTGTCGTCTGTATGCAAAAATTTTCAAAAACTAAATGGAAAAGTTAGTACATCGTTTTCATGCAAATGTACCTTTTCTTGATAGAACCAGAACTGCCCTATTCTGGTTCACCTCCTACTTGACCGTCAGAATTACATCTCTATCCTCCAGGCTAAGTCCATTTCCGGCCCTGTTTCACACGGTGTTCCCCAGGGTTCTGTTCTTGGACCTTTTCTCTTCATCATCTACATGCTTCCATTAGGTAACATCATCCGTCATAGCTTTAACTTCCATTGCTCCACAGATGACACCTAACTTGACATCCATTCTCAACGCACTGCCCTTTTCCCGACCAACTCCATATCAGCTTGTATTGATGAAATAACATTTCATGTCATGTTATGTATGTTATGTTATCTACGCTCATTGAATCTGTATTGTCTCTTTGCCTGCTGTTGTGTTTACTTGTTATAATATTGTAAAGCGACCTTGAGTTTACAGAAAGGCGCTATATAAAATAAACATTATTATTATTATTTTTATTGCTGTTTTTTGTGTATCCTTGTGAACAGGGAGCATTTTGACAACGTTGTCGTCTGTATGCAAAAATTTTCAAAAACTAAATGGAAAAGTTAGTACATCGTTTTCATGCAAATGTACCTTTTCTTGATAGAACCAGAACTGCCCTATTCTGGTTCACCTCCTACTTGACCGTCAGAATTACATCTCTATCCTCCAGGCTAAGTCCATTTCCGGCCCTGTTTCACACGGTGTTCCCCAGGGTTCTGTTCTTAGACCTTTTCTCTTCATCATCTACATGCTTCCATTAGGTAACATCATCCGTCATGGATATTCCATTGCTAACCCAACTTTACATCCATTCTCAACGCACTTCTCCTCTCCCCTTATCGCGGATCCGAGTGAACGGGGATCTTTTTGACAGCGTTGTCGTCTTTACGCGTACAATTTCAAAAACGCAATGGAAAAACTTTTC
>NC_140233.1:4702500-4705000 GCF_951802725.1 Rutilus rutilus
ACACACACATACACACACACACACACACACACTCCTCTTACCTCCACCTTTTCCACCACCGGTTCCACGAACGAGCAGACTTTAGTGGAGGAGGTGATGATCATATCACTCACACACACTTACACACACACACACACTTACACACACACACACTCACACACACACACACACACACACACACACACACACACACACACACACACACACACACACGCACACACACACACACACACACACACACACACACACACACACACACACACTCCTCTTACCTCCACCTTTTCCACCACCTGTTTCCCGAACGAGCAGACTTTAGTGGAGGAGGTGATGATCATATCACTCACACACACTTACACACACACACACACTTACACACACACACACTCACACACACACACACACACACACACACACACACACACACACACACACACACACACACACACACACACACACACACACACACGCACACACACACACACACACACACACACACACACACACACACACTCCTCTTACCTCCACCTTTTCCACCACCTGTTTCCCGAACGAGCAGACTTTAGTGGAGGAGGTGATGATCATATCACTCACACACACATACACACACACACACACACACACACACACACACACACACACACACACACACACACACACACACACACACACACACACACACACACACACACACACTCCTCTTACCTCCACCTTTTCCACCACCTGTTTCCCGAACGAGCAGACTTTAGTGGAGGAGGTGATGATCATGTTTTCGGCGCTCTCGTATTGACTGGATACGCCGTAGAAGTAGCTGCTGTCGTCCTGAAGGTTGATGCTCAGATCGGCCTGCACAACCAGATCACACACACTCAACTCACAGCTTATACACATGTGTGTGTGGTAATACTATGATTTTCCATTTGTATATTTGTAAAATGCTATCATTGCATTTTTGATGGAAAATAAACATTTGTTGGTGAATTTCACAGAACATGCCTGGGTCACATTTCATATCAAAATCAAAGATATATTAAATATTTGATTGTATTTTGCATAAAAAATATAAAGCCTATTTTAATAACATTATGTAGTTATGTATTGTGATATATAATTATTATTATAATGAAGTATATTTTCCCTCTAATTCTCATTATCAATGAGAAAAAAACATTTCAGCTTTCATTTATAACTATATAACTATATATTATTTGTAAATGTACAATATTTTTATATTATTAAATAATGTTTTATTTATTATTTATTTATATTTATAAAAATTAAAAATATATCTGTTTGCATCAATAATGACAAAATTGGGGTACATTGTGTTTAATTCTCATGAAAATAATGTCATATTACAAAAAATATGAAAGTGAAATGAATTTTTTAAACAAAACATTTAGCTATTTTACTGGGGTGAATTACTTAATATTACTTAACCATAATTACTTGATAACAGTAAAACAGTATATAACCGTGTGTGTGTGTGTGCCCTTGTTTATATTACATTGTGGGGACCAAATGTCCCCATAAGAATAGTAAAACCTGAGATCACCTACATTGTGGGGACCAGCCAGCGGTCCCCACTTTTCAAAAGGCTTATAAATCACACAGGATGAGTTGTTTTGAGAAAGTAAAAATGCAGAATGTTTCCTGTGATGGGTAGGTTTAGGGGTAGGGTTAGTGTAAGGGGATAGAATATACAGTTTGTACGGTATAAAAACCATTACGTCTATGGAGAGTCCCCACAAAGATAGTGAACCAGACATGTGTGAGTGTGTGTGTGTGTGTGTGTGTGTGTGTGTGTGTGTGTGTGTGTGTGAGTGTTTGTGTGTGTGTGAGAGAGAAATAACCTAAAAACATAATTTCTTGATAACAGTAAAACAGTATATAACCGTGTGTGTGAGTGTGTGTGTGTGTGTGTGTGTGTGTGAGTGTTTGTGTGTGTGTGTGAGAGAGAAATAACCTAATAACATAATTTCTTGATAACAGTAAAACAGTATATAACAGTGCGTGTGAGTGCTTGTGTTTGTTTATGTGTGCGTGTGTGTGAGAGTGAGTGTGAATGTGTGTGTGTCTGTGCATGCGTGTGAGTGCATGTGTGCGTTTGTGTGTGTGTGTGAGAGAAATAACTTAATAACATAATTACTTGATAACAGTAAAACAGTATATAACCGTGTGTGAGTGTGAGTGTGAGTGTGTGAGCGAAATAACCTAATAACATAATTACTTGATAACAGTAAAACAGTATATAACAGTGCGTGTGTGAGTGCTTGTGTGTGTGTGTGTGTGTGTGTGTGTGTGTTTATGTGTGCGTGTGTGAGAGTGAATGTGTGTGTGTCTGTGCATGCGTGTGAGTGCATGTGTGTGTTTGTGTGTGTGTGTGTGTGAGAAATAACCTAATAACATAATTACTTGATAACAGTAAAACAGTATATAACAGTGCATGTGTGAGTGCTTGTGTGTGTGTGTTAATGTGTGCGTGTGTGTGTGAGAGTGAATG
>NC_140233.1:4707500-4712500 GCF_951802725.1 Rutilus rutilus
TCATGTATTGTATTTATTGCCGCACACATCCTGAAAAGTAAAGCCAAAGCGCTTCGATCGCCCCCTGGTGGCTGGCTGCAGTACAGGTCATAAACCCCGCCCTCTCCATGTAATCCAATGGGACGCGAGCCAAACTAAAAAATCAAATTAAACTTCAAATTATATTTTTCCAAAGATGGTTTCTGTCATTTTAGGTAGCTCTCATCACACATACGAATGCACAACTGTTCGTTTCCCCAGTAAGTTTGTTTTTAGTCAGCGATCTGATGCTATAAAACGGGGTGTAACGTCATGATTGACAGCTGTTGTTGCGATCGAGTCTGAACGACGTAATCCGCAATGACCGTTACTGGGATATTTGGGCTTTATTTTTCTACAGTGGAAGGAAGCGGAGACACACTGTCCATCTTTCTTTTATAGTCTATGGTTTTTACATACGTGAAGCTGATTCTTGCCTTCTGGATTGCCTGTTTTTTGGGGGGGGGTTTTGTAAACATACTAAATCTGCTGCAATTGTGATCCTCTGCTCGTCTTCCCTTGACAGCACCGTGACAGCATTATTGCGGAAGTGAACATGTTTTTAAGTAGACCAAAACACCCAAAAAACAAACAACAAGTATAGACAGACCCACCGTAATCTCACTAGCACAAAAAGGCAAGGATCAAGCACTTGAACAATACTTAAGTGTCTCAGTGGAGGCGGGCGCTCTATAAATATCTGTATGCGTGTGGTTTGGGAGTAGCAACAGACAGCACGAGAGACAGGTGCTCAAGCTCAGATTTCTCTAATGAAAGAGCAGACGCTGTCACTCTTCATCCCTCACTCCCGTCCTCTGAAACCTTCTCCAGACGCTCAGTCCAGCAATATAGATTTATAACAGCCAATAAACTTCATATGGTGTTCATACTTATTTAAAACTTTAAATGTCTTATTTAAGCAATACGATACAAGAGACCGTGTGAAAATAGTAGTTGTAAACAACTAGTTACTAGCCTCTGTAATGGATTATTGGTAAATTTAGGTTACAAATTTGCGTTGCTTCCAAATCCAAATTTGTTGTACATGTGCATAAACTTGATTTTCAAACATAAATTTGGATTTGGAAGAAATAATATAAATATCTACGTATATTATCTAAATATCTATATATTTTATATATTTTTTAGTTTTATATATTTAGTTGATATATTTTCTAATTCTAATTCAATAAATATATATAATACATATTTAATTTTAGAATTAATAAAAAAATTATATATATTTTTACATATTTTATTTTAGAAATAGTTTGTAATTAAATATATATATGTATATATATTATTTGTATTAATTAATATTTTATATAATTTAATTCTAAAATAACATGTATGTAAATGTTTATATTTTTATTTTGGATTTAACTTATGAAAAGAATAGAAATGACAGTATATATAATGTAAATATATATTATATATATATTTTTTTTTTCTATAAATTCATTCCGAAATAAAACATTCATGTAAGAATTTTAGCTGTTGTTTATATATAATATATATTTCATATTACACATCAAAAATCTCCCCCTTTCTATATTACTACATCTTTTTATATATGCAATATCCAATAAGTTTAATCTTAAGAAATAAAAGGCAAAACATCACACCCACTTATTCCTTACAACATACAGATAATAAGTGACCACTATGCCACAGCAGTGACTAGCTAACCTCGGCCTGGTGACCCAAACAAAGAGGTTGACTGATGGTTTGGGACGTGTCTGTGAGACTCTTACCCAGAACTTTACGAGGAAGAAAGCGTTGGGCGGTCCCTTCTCAAACAGCTCCTTCAGCCCTCCTTTCTTCTCCGGGAATTTGTCGTAAATCTGCCGTATATCCACGGCCTCTAGGTACGGGTCGCTGTACGTGGGGTTGGACTGACCGATGTGAACAAACAGGTGTTTGTTGACCTGTAAAGCACAAATCTACGTCAGTACAGGCCGGTTTGGTGCATATAACCATTAGTATTAATACTGTGAAGCACTTGAAGCATGTAATGAAGCTTAATCAGTAACAATGAACACGTCTGAAATTCCTCCAATATAAGTGGTTGATGATGCGTATTTATATAACTCCAGTTGTTTTGCAAAAATATTATGAAAATGTCCCTGACACCTGTTTAAGATGCAGGGATTTTAAAGGTACGTTATATCATTACATATGGGAGTGTGAAGAAGTAAAGAATTTTTGGAAATGTGTGAAAGAAATGATAGAGAATATCCTTGATGTTAACATTCCACTGTCACCTGTTACTTTTTTTAATTTCATTTATATCCTAAAGAGATCAAGTAAAAAAAGAAAGAGTGTATATTTATAAATGTATGTATTCTCCAAGCAAACCGGCTTATTTCTTTAAATTGGAAAAGTATTTGTGCACCAAGTATAGGACATTGGCTAAAAGAAATGGTTAAGTAGGTCAATGGAAAAGATAACTTATATTTTAAGGGATAAATATACAGTTTATGATGGAGTTTGGGGACCTTTCAGATCGTTCTTAAAAAGTGGTGGAGCTGGAAAGCTGCTTCTATAAGACTAAGAAACGAGGTGGTATTGAATATCAATGTAAAAAATTTTGTTGTTTTTGTTGTTGTTTTCTATGTTACATGGACATGTATACTGTATGTAGGTGATTAGTTAAAATATAATTAAAAAAAAAGTAAATATATGGTGAATCTCTCACAGTCTCTGGATCCTGCGGTTGCTCGAGGAAAGCGGAGAACTCCAGCATGCGCAGTTTGGATCCGGCGATACTGCGACCCTGCCAGGGCGGAGCATTAGAGGAAATCGACAAACCCGTCGCACTTTCATAACCTGAGCGAGAGAAGAGGAGAGAAGAGCCATCAGGACGTTTATAGATCATTATATTGGGCATAATTCAAATTAGGTGTAGTTTTGAAATGGTACTGACCTGTTATAGACGGAGGGCCGGTGGATTGCATGATAAAGTTTTGTTGGGAAAACGGCTTGATACTGTTTGGAAGAGACAATCAAATATAAGCTTTTATGATGTTTCATGATTATGAAAAAATTGTTAATAAAATAATTATATTATATTAATTATAATTAATAATATATTTTTTGTATAAAAGATTTATATATATATAAACAGATGTTATATATAATCTTTTTGATGAATATATATATATACACACATATATACATACATACACTATATTGTCAAACGTTTTGGGACGCCTGCCTTTACATGCACGTAAACTGTAATGACATCCCACACTGCATCCCACGCTTTACACCACAGCATCCTACGCTTTACACCACAGCATCCTACGCTTTACACCACTGCATCCCACGCTTTACACCACAGCATCCTACGCTTTACACCACTGCATCCCACACTGCATCCCACGCTTTACCCCACAGCATCCTACGCTTTACACCACAGCATCCTACGCTTTACACCACAGCATCCTACGCTTTACACCACTGCATCCCACACTGCATCCCACGCTTTACCCCACAGCATCCTACGCTTTACACCACAGCATCCTACGCTTTACACCACTGCATCCCACGCTTTACCCCACAGCATCCCACACTTTACACCACTGCATCCCACGCTTTACACCACAGCATCCTACGCTTTACACCACTGCATCCCACACTGCATCCCACACTTTACACCACTGCATCCCACGCTTTACACCACAGCATCCTACGCTTTACACCACTGCATCCCACACTGCATCCCACGCTTTACCCCACAGCATCCTACGCTTTACACCACAGCATCCTACGCTTTACACCACTGCATCCCACACTGCATCCCACGCTTTACCCCACAGCATCCCACGCTTTACACCACTGCATCCCACACTGCATCCCACGCTTTACCCCACAGCATCCCACGCTTTACACCACTGCATCCCACACTGCATCCCACGCTTTACCCCACAGCATCCCACGCTTTACACCACTGCATCCCACGCTTTACACCACTGCATCCTACGCTTTACACCACAGCATCCTACGCTTTACACCACTGCATCCCACACTGCATCCCACGCTTTACCCCACAGCATCCCACGCTTTACACCACTGCATCACACACTGCACCCCACGCTTTACCCCACAGCATCCCACGCTTTACACCACTGCATCCCACGCTTTACACCACTGCATCCCACGCTTTACACCACTGCATCCCACGCTTTACACCACTGCATCCCACGCTTTACCCCACTGCATCCCACGCTTTACCCCACTGCATCCCACGCTTTACCCCACTGCATCCCACGCTTTACACCACTGCATCACACGCTTTACACCACTGCCTCCCACGCTTTACACCACTGCATCACACGCTTTACACCACTGCATCCACACTTTACACCACTGCATCCCACGCTTTACACCACTGCATCCTACGCTTTACACCACTGCCTCCCACGCTTTACACCACTGCATCCTACGCTTTACACCACTGCATCCCATGCTTTACACCACTGCATCCTACGCTTTACACCACTGCCTCCCACGCTTTACCCCACAGCATCCCACGCTTTACACCACTGCATCACACACTGCATCCCACGCTTTACACCACTGCATCCTACGCTTTACACCACTGCATCCCATGCTTTACACCACTGCATCCTACGCTTTACACCACTGCCTCCCACGCTTTACCCCACAGCATCCCACGCTTTACACCACTGCATCACACACTGCATCCCACGCTTTACACCACTGCATCCCATGCTTTACACCACTGCATCCTACGCTTTACACCACTGCCTCCCACGCTTTACCCCACAGCATCCCACGCTTTACACCACTGCATCACACACTGCATCCCACACTTTACACCACTGCATCCTACGCTTTACACCACTGCCTCCCACGCTTTACACCACTGCATCACACGCTATACACCACTGCATCACATGCTTTACACCACTGCCTCCCACGCTTTACACCACTGCATCCCACGCTTTACACCACTG
>NC_140233.1:4717500-4777500 GCF_951802725.1 Rutilus rutilus
AGAGATGATTTAAATTGCCCTCTCTTTAACAGATGCTTTGGCTGTAAAGCGATAATGGTGTTAATTTGCAAACAGGTGATCAGCATTAGAGTTCATTACCTTGAGTTTCACCTGAATTTCTCGAGCTTTCCGTCGCGCCAACACCTGAATGTGACTGGAGACCTGCGGGAAACACAGAGGGATTTTAGACTGATCTTTTCATTTAAAACACTTTATTTCTACTGAATATAAGTAACTTTGCAACTACATGTCAACTTATTCGAACAACTCGAACCTAACAGTCTCTCTAATGAGAGTTAGTTGGCATGTAGTTGGCAAGTGTACAATGTATTAAAATACAATGATTAAAATATTGATATTTAAATAATACCATGGTATCACCATGATGCATGCAAAAAACATGGTATTACTATGGTAGATGTAAAAAAACAGTGAAATTGACCAATGGGAAAACTCATTTTGGAACAAATTGAGCTCATGTTCAGGTAACAAAACTCTAAACAAACTCAAATGCAGTTTACAGTCTATAGTCAAGACAATTCAGATTTTCAAAGCAGCTTCACAGTAATAAACAGGAAAATAACAGTGTTAATAACAGTGTTAATTTTGTAAACTTCAATCATGAAATTAATTCAATTTCAGCTGCTTGACAGAAGACAATAGAGTTAATATTCAGCTCAATTTAGTTCAATGTTGATTCATTTCAGCTCAATAAAATAGTGTCGATGTTGCAAAGGTAGTGTCATTATCCAGCGCCATTCATGGAAATGATTTGTTTTCTCTCTTTTTCCTTTTCAGAAGGCATTAGGATCTCTGGAGTTTGTATTAAGGTTATGGATGTGTACTGGAAGCTCTGGCTGCATGCATATTATTTTATTCATTTATTTAAATTTCATTTGAATATTTTTTTCACATTGATATTATACTTATATAATATATGATATAATATCATAATTACGAGTGCTCTGGATTTTATTACATTTTTTAGCTATAGTAACCGAGTTTGGGGCGTCAATGAGAAAACATGTTGGGTGCAATGAATACAGCGATGAATTAAATAATTATATTTTTTAATTTACAATAAAACTAGCGAAGTTGTATGTACAAAATATGATAGTATTTTGCACCTTCATACATGTAATAAAAACGTTAAAAAAGCTAAACACACTTGATGCACATTCTTTATTCATCATTTTTGAAAAGTTTAGTTAAAAAAAATCTTTTTGTTAGAAAATGAACGTTGCCATCTTTTTCCAACCCACGTGATTTGAACGCACCTGACGTCATAATAACAACTTCCCAAACTTCCCAGGAGGGTTTGAATGCATCATAAATGCATAATGAAGGTGCAGCAGGAATAAGATTTATATTCGGCAAAGGAATTTTTTTTTAATAAAAAAAAAAAAATTTATACAACATTTTTATTAAAATTTAAAACATAAAAAAAAAAAAAAAAATTAATAAGAAATTTATTTATTTTTTAAATTTAAATTACAATTAAAACATTTAAGTATAAAATAATAATAAAAATAATAAAATAAAAAGTAAATTTTTAACAAATTTTTTTTCAAATTCGGATGGGATTGAAATCATGAAGCACTCATGGAAAACTTTACCTAACCACCTCACGAAGAACTAGTTCTGTTCAAGTAAGGCTAAAAAAACTATTAGTGATGGTAAATTACCGATTTCTAATCATCTAAACTAGTCAAAACTTTTGTCGATTAGTGCGCAAGAAGAGAGCAAATCTGTTGTTTTATGTCAGCGATTGCGCTGACCTTTATTTGTTCACATATCAGGTGTGATTCTAGTTTCTCTTCTTGTTTTTAGTGATAACTTTTCCTCTCGGGCCCCGGCTCACCTCAACTCTCTCAGAGGGCTTAAGACTCAGTATGTGACAAGGCCTGAATGACATCATGCGATATCGAATGCCGGCGGGAACGCTATCGGATCCCAAACCCCCAGCAGTTGTTTGTGGGTCTAACAAGCAGGACTGAGAGAGGTGCTGAAGACACACACCGATATCCGATCCGCGTGCCATAAATCACACCGCCCAAGTCCATTTCAGCATGGAGGCCCTCGGGGGCCAAACATTTACACTCAGTGAAAGTCTGTTTGAGAGTTTAACAGGACAATCCCATCTCTAAATCCCAGTCTGACATTTGCTGTACTTCCTGTTGCTGTTAATGTGTGACATGGCGGTCAAATAAAAGTAATTAACCAATTTAATCCACTTAGTTTTAGTAGGGACATCACATATTTATATACAAATACACTGCAAAAAAAATTATAATTCTAAATCAGCATCCAATGAAAATATCTAAACATTCTTAAAACAAGATAAATTCACTTGAAAAGCAAAATTCGAGATAAGAATTGTCTTATTTTTATATGAAGTGACTTACATAGCATTGCATTTCATTAGTGAATCAAACCCATGAGGATATTTCAGAGAATAAATCTTGATTTAAGTTTAATTTTCTTACCCTTTTTTCTTGTTTTAAGCGTAATTTTAGTGATGTTTATGCTTAAAACAAGAAGAAACAACGTTGCCAATGGAATACGAAAAACATTCTCTGAACACGAGTGGTAATATTTAACTAAATTTTGCGTATGAATTCAATTTAGACCTTAGATACTTTATTTTACAGGAAAACAAGATCCAGTAACCAAATATTCTAGATTTCTGTACCTGTTTCCTGGTCCGTGTCTTTCCTGTTCGAAGCTTGATGTACCGAGCGATTAGCTCATTCCGTCCTGAAAAAAAGAAAGAGAAAAGAAGTTTACATTTACGTTTTACATTTAGTCACTTAGCAAACGCTTTAATCCACTTACAACTATTCAACTTAAGCGACTTACAAATGAGGAGAACAATAAAAGCAGTTAAACTAACAATAGGACAATATGTAAGTGCTATGACCCTTCCCAGTTTAGTCTAACGCAGTATGTAATAATTATATATATATTTTTTGATACTATAAAATAAACAAAATATATGTACATTAAAACTTTACAAAAAAAACGATAAACATTTTACTTTTGTTAATATAAACCATATATATACACTGTATCACCAATAATACACCAATCAGAGCAGAATAGACCAATCACAACAGACTGGGTCATCTGACCAATCAGAGCAGAGTAGACCAATCACAACAGACTAGGCCATCTGACCAATCAGAGCAGAGTAGATCAATCACAACAGACTGGGCCATCTGACCAATCAGAGCAGAGTAGACCAATCACAACAGACTGAGCCATCTGACCAATCAGAGCAGAGTAGACCAATCACAACAGACTGAGCCATCTGACCAATCAGAGCAGAGTAGACCAATCACAACAGACTGGGTCATCTGACCAATCAGAACAGAGTAGACCAATCACAACAGACTGGGTCATCTGACCAATCAGAGCAGAGTAGACCAATCACAACAGACTGAGCCATCTGACCAATCAGAACAGAGCAGACCAATCATAACAGACTGGGTCATCTGACCAATCAGAACAGAGTAGACCAATCACAACAGACTGGGTCATCTGACCAATCAGAGCAGAGTAGACCAATCACAACAGACTGAGCCATCTGACCAATCAGAACAGAGCAGACCAATCACAACAGACTGGGTCATCTGACCAATCAGAGCAGAGTAGACCAATCACAACAGACTGGGCCATCTGACCAATCATACCAGAGTAGACCAATCACAACAGACTGAGCCATCTGACCAATCAGAACAGAGCAGACCAATCACAACAGACTGGGTCATCTGACCAATCAGAGCAGAGTAGACCAATCACAACAGACTGGGCCATCTGACCAATCAGAGCAGAGCAGGCTCTCAGAAAGGCGGGGTTTAGAGAGACTCCCATCCAGGTACTGACCCGGCTCAACCCTACAGTGGGTGACCAGTCTTGGGCTACAGGCTGATATGGTGATATGGTTACATGAGTGTTCATCTTTTTTGAGGTGATGCTTCTGCTGACATACGGGTCACGTTGGACGAAAGGGTACGTGTGCATAGTCTCGACACCCGTGGTGAAGTGATGGTGGAGAGAGATACAGCAGCTGGTCTGTGTGCCAATGTTTATAGAATATGCCTTTACGCCTCTCATAAATCTCAGTGCTTGTCCGTCCGGCAGGACTCCGGTTACTAGAACTAGTACCCGCTGCTTTAGTACAGAACCCCTCAACGCCCTCTTACCCGACTAAAACCCCCTCTGTGTGGCTGTTTATGAAGAACATGTCAGAGAAATGACCTTGTGTGCAGGAGAGGGTCAGACGTTGCTCTCCTCTCAGACCCGAGCTGTAACATGAATTAAAACTAGACTTGATCAAGTGGTCTACACCAGATGTCGTACGGGTCATACAAGTTTGACCCATGCTTAAAGGTAGAGACCCAACTTGATGCATGTTTTGTAAGATTCCCCTCTCTGTTAAACATATTTTATTAGATTGTCCTGGATTTAATACAAGTAGAATGCTCTTTTATGAAGTTACCTCACTTAAGGACTTATTTAGTAAGATTATGCCTTAAAAGGTTTTGGATTTTTTATCATATGTTAATTTAAAAAAATCTTGTATTATAATGACTTGCTGTTTTTGTTTGTTTGGTTTTTATTGTATTTATATGATATTTGCATTTTTGCCATGAAAATAGCTTTGAATGCTGACATGACATGAATCTGAATCTGAATGTGGAGCAGAAATGTCTGAGTTCACATTTTCATTGAGTTTGAGACATTGTTGAGTTGAGATTGCTTGTGACTTCGGGTTCAATTTGAGACAGGGCCGAACTCGCCTAATGTATTCAGATTCACGAACAAATGACTCTTATGAGCCGTTCTTTTTAGTGAAGCAAAAACATACAGAGTTAGTGTAGTCCGAGTCACGAATAATTAGGTGTGTTGTGCTGTGTTTGCATTCTTTATGACAGATGAAGTGAAATAAATGCAATGTTTTTCAAATACACAGACATTTTCGTTCAATACTTCATGCACTGCTTAATACAGCGTCTGTTTGTACAAGAATAAAGTTCAACATAAGCCTACTATCAATTTAGTGGGGTCTATGCTTTTTATCAGTTTTATTTTGATAAACATGACACAATATAACATCGCGACTACATGAAAAGAGATTTGTGAGCATTAGTGGAATACACCAAGTTTTGTGTCAGTATTATTAGTGACTTATTGCTCATGTGACAACATGTCGTTAAAGATACACATATGCAATCGTTTTTTGTGTAATAAATAAAGGAATATTCCTAAATATAACCGAATAGTGCACAAAAAGAATTGTATATGCATGCTACTGTTTTATTGTGCTTTATGTACAGTTTTTGTCAAGAAAACAAAGCACACTAAAATAACAAAAACTGAATTGAGTTATATATTAGGTATGTACATGTGAGGGGTCATTGTGTTCACAGGGGCGGAGCTACAGAGTGATCATGTGTTCGCAGGGGCGGAGCTACAGAGGGGTCATGTGTTCACAGGGGCGGAGCTACAGAGGGGTCATTGTGTTCACAGGGGCGGAGCTACAGAGGGATCATGTGTTCACAGGGGCGGAGCTACAGATGGGTCATTGTTTTCACAGGGGCGGAGCTACAGAGTGGTCATTGTGTTCACGGGGCGGAGCTACAGAGGGGTCATGTGTTCACAGGGGCGGAGCTACAATGGGTCATTGTGTTCAAAGGGGCGGAGCTACAGAGGGGTCATGTGTTCACAGGGGCGGAGCTACAGAGGGGTCAATCATATCAACTCCACTAGAGTGAAAACTGAGACAGTCACCTGAAACCTACACACACACACTGTCCACCCTGAGGGTCTGAGAGGGCCCGAAACAAAGTTAATGTCAAGCAAAGGTACGGCGGCTCCCACAACGACCTCATAAATCCATAACCTCCCACTCAACCTCTCTCTCTCTTTCTTTCTTTCTCTCTCTTTCTCCTCCTCTTCACATTCCAGTCATTCCTGATCTGTGAGTCCTTCAGCGTCTGCTCAGCTCCAATAAACAACTAACACACACAAGCACATTATTACAAGACTTGTGCAAACTATAAGAAATCACACATCAGATCTCACTCTTAAAAACAAAGGTTCTAAAAGCGTGTTTTCGCAGCGATGCCATAAAAGAACCACTTTTCGTTCCTCAAATAACTTTTCTTGTTTTATTTCTTAAGAACTTTCTTTCATTATTAAAGAACCTTTTGTCCAATTTAAAGGTTCCATGGATGTTAAATGGAACCATAGATGTCAATACAGAACCTTTACATTTTTAAGAATCTCAACTGATTCTCCAAGATTAAATGGAGAGAAAATGGAGACTTTTGGCTTTTAGATGTTTCTCTTTCTGCACCGTCAGTTTGTCAAACATCTGGGGAGCGACAGATAGAGAGAGGGCACATCTGTGCAGCAGACGGTCTCCTGAGGGTCGAGAAAGGGCACACTTAGGGTTCACGAACGTGTAGCCAGTGAGATTTCACTGCTGGGGATCTCAGAGAGAGGAACGTGATGAGCGAAGAAAATCAGAGAAAGACTGACTTTCTGCATGCAAATATCCTACAAATGTGAATAAAATAAACCTATAAAAAAGACAGCAGAATATATAAAACATACATTAAATATAGTTTAAATTAAATCAATAATATACATATATATATTCTGTATATATATATATATATATATATATAAATTAAACAATGTTAGACTTTCTATTTAAAACTAAAACTAAAAAAAAACTTGAAATGAACAAAAACAAACAAAAAATTTATAACAAATTTAAACTGTTAATCATTTATACATTTTTTAAAAGACAAAATTAAAATAAAATAAAATAATAAAAAGACACAAGAATACATAAACAGTAAATAATAAAAAACAGTGCTGTCAAAACGATTAATCGTGATTAATCGCATCTCACATAAAAGTTTGTGTTTATACAATATGTGTGTGTATATAGTGTGTGTGTGTATATGTGTGTGTGTGTGTGTATTATATAAACACATATCTTATATAAACAAACTTTTATGTTAGATGTGATTAATCATGATTAATCGATTTGACAGCACAAAAAATATATATATACTGTATATATATATATATTTATAAGTAAATCTATTTTTATTAAAATAATGTTATATAACTTTGGTTGAAGCTAAAACTTTGAAAAAGTTTCAGTTTAGATCAGAAAACACACAAAAACAAAGAACGGATAACAAATTTAAACCATTGATCATATTCTACACGCCACTGTATTTATTCATGCACATATTCAGATTTGACTAATCACGTTACGCCAGATCAAGAAACCACAAATGAGATTTGAAATGAAGGAGAGAGGATTTTTAATCAATTTGAATGTGCATCTGTTCATCACATAAAGCTATCATATAACTTACATTCAGGACTAATGTTATGGCCCACTTTAGTTGCATGGAAAAGAGCGGCTCATATCAACAAGCGAATATAATATGGGTTTGGAACGACATGAGAGTGAGTAAACGTAGACAGACAGACAGACGGAGAGATGTGAAACTTAAACTCTGATATTCTTCCTTGAAGAATCACACAAACACACACACATATTTAAGAGTGAAAGCCGGTGTGTGTGACCAACAAGCATCCTCAGAAACACCAAAGTGTCCTGCACTGATGACCTCTGAGGGGCCGCGACCCCACCGTGACCTTAGCAAAACAAAGCGAGGGAATGATCTTCAGCAGACCAGCACAAAACACACTGACTCATTAGAGCACTCGGAGACCTCAGACATAAACGAACCTCTAACGTGCCTGTGAAAAATCGAGCCTATGTGAGGGACGGGTGGCTTTTTCCATCTGTTCGACATGAGGCAACTAATGAACGTTTACAACAGTACGTCTCAATACACCCATTGACTCCTGTGTGAGTGGAATAGCATACTACTGTACTACAGTTACTAAACTGTGTGTTGCTGCATATATCCCACAGTGCACTTCACTTGAATGAACAGAAGTAATATTAACAATTTCTTGACCCATTATTTTATTGGACAGCAAAAGGTTAAGATTTTTTCCCCACTGTAAAAAACTACTTAAAAAAGTAAGTGTTTGTGCCGTCTTAAAATGTTAAGTTTAGTCAACTCAAATATCCAAGTTGTCACTTAGTTCAGCTTCACATTTTAAGTTGACTAAGCTTAAAAGTTTTAGGCAGCATGAACACTTACTATAACAATTTTTTTTACAGTAATTTAAAGATTTTTTTTTTTAAATTGCAAATTTTTTTACTTATGTGGCGGATGAATATTACAAAAACATGTCCAGGTCACACTTTAAAATGAAATAATAAATAAAAATGTTCATTCAATTTTTTTTTTCTGTTAAATTATTTTAAATTAGCATTATTTTCATGACAGATGAACATGTTTTCAAACTTTTATTTGAATTTAATTTTTATGGGTTTTTTTTTATGTTTTTTTTTGTTGGTATTTCTGTGTTTTTCATTAGATTTTTTTTATTGCTGTAATACAATGATCTTTTTTTTTTAAATCAGTAAAAATGTAATGCGACAACAATTATTAACGTACACCAAAAGCTTTGGGTCGGTAATGTAAATGAATAAAAAATGTAAATAAATAAATAAATGTATTCTGCAAGGATACAGATAACTAGATGTAAAGTAAAGATGTTACAAATAGTTTCTATTTCAAATAAATGCTGTTCTTTTGTACTATCTATTCCGCAAAGAATCCTAAAAAATAAAAAGTATCACGGTTTACACAAAAATATGAAGCAGCACGACACTGATAATATCAAAAATGTTTCTTGATCATCAAATCATCATTTTGGAGTGATTTCTGAAGGATCATGTGACACTGAAGACTGGAGTAAAAATTCAGCTTTGATCACAGGAATAAATTACATTTGAACAGATATTCACATATAGAAAACACAAATTTTGAACTGTAATAATATTTCACAATATTACCGTTCTTACTGTATTTGTGATCAAATAAACGCAGCCTTGGTGAGCAGAAGTTTCTTCTTTTAAAAAATCGTACTCATATAATCAGTATTTTTTCACATAACAAGTACTGAGATTTTTTTCTCATTTCAATAATACTAATTTGTGAAGAAATAGTGCTTACTTGTCTTGAAAATAACAATAAAAAATCCCAAAGGCCTTAAAATAGGCCTCATTTTCTCTATATTTTGAGGTGGTTTGGTTTCATCAGAGTGATGTGCATTTTGCAGCCAATAAAATAAAGCTTCATTTATTCAATTTATCATTTATCCTCACGAACCCACAACTTGCAAAAAATGTTGTCTGTAATGTGATTTCTGAGACTCACACAGCTGGGATTTCTCATTCAACACTCATCCCATATTCCTCCACAAAAATGTCCATTTGACGACAACTCCTGATTTTTTTAACAACTTCTGAACAGGTGGAGAAGTGCTCCATTATGTGGGTACTTATCTTGCCGACGGGATGCTTGGGAGCCATTAAACCATGGCAAATGTATTTCCTTTCAGCGGCTGTGTGTAATTTTACGGGTCGGGAGAGTGAATGCATTACGGTACAGTGACGACGAAAGCCAAGAAATGTTTTCTTTGGCAAAGCCTGTTGAGTTTTCACCCAGCACACCAAAAACCAAACAATCTAAGTGCGCTGGGTACGCTCAGCTGGATAATAACTCTAATGTGCGACACACGTAACAGCCAGTGAGTTTCCATGCAAATATGCCACAAAAACCAGTATGGAAGAAGGAATTTTAGATAAACCTCTGGAAAAGGGTCACGAGTGCATTGTGGGAATTCTCCTCATTCTTTGACCGCTCAGCACTGTAGATTGTCGCTATTTGCGTGATTATCTGAAATTGCTGGGGCCAAACGCAGCCATGAAAGAAGCTCTATCTGATTTGCGCCAAACACTGCTGGGTTGAGGTTTCTCTCACAGCTCAAGACATTATAAAACTTTCAATCTGCTTCCTGACCTCGGGAACACTGGGAGCAGGCCGTTTCCAAAGATAGAAGTATACAGACACGTATATAGTGTCGAAAAGTACAAGGACTAACTTTTTGCAGCCTTCTTTGAATCTAACATCTTAACTTTGGGTTTGAAACATGTTGAACCTGAGTAAAGCAACGTTTTACACTTGTAATTCTTTAGCAACAGACAAACAATCAAAAACTGCATCAGAGTTAATCTCATTAAATATTCATGTGTTTGTACAGTTGCTTTCAAATCTGGAATGGGGAAGATGAATGATTCAGAGTCAGGTTTTATCAACTAAACAAATAGTTAATTAATAAGTTCTTTCTAAACCTGCACAACTTTCTTTCTCTAATGGGAAAAAATAGTTTTTTTCAAGAATACGTTTTAAAACATGAATTAAATAAATGGTTTAAAAATATGCCAATTTATTTTTCAATTAAAAAAATGCTTGACAGATTTATTTATTTTAATTTACATGTTTAATACATTTTAATATTTAATATTTTTTATATTTTATAAATATTAATATTTAATATTTTAATAAATAAATATTTTTTAAGCTTGATTTATTCAAATAAATATTATATAATTATTATAATATATTATAATTATATAATACAATTTTATTGTATTATCCTTTTATATATATATATATATATATGTGTGTGTGTGTGTGTGTGTGTAACAAAATTCATAATAATAAAATTAAATTTATACAGTATATAACATAAATATATTTAATAATAAATATTTTAAATTCATTCAAATTAATTCAAATTCATAATTCACAATAAAAGTCATTTTAAGTCATACGATAGCTTTGTGCGAGGAACAGTCCCAAATTTGAAGGTTTCGAATGACTATGAGTAATTAATGTTAATTTCCATTTTGGCGTGAACTATCCGTTCACAGCTCGACTGGTTGAGAGAGGTGATGAGTATTGATGGATAAGCATGATGAGTGATTGTCTGAGCTGATAGTGGCTGATGCTGAGCTCCATGTAATCCCAGTGTTAACACCATCTCTCTCTTTCTCTCTCTCTCTCTCTCTCTCTCTCTCTCTGTCTGTCTGTCTGTCTCTCCTTGCGTGCTGTAAATCCAGTCGTGTCTGTGTGCATGAGGAGAGGCAGCTGGAGGTGAACTGAAAGGCAACACACACACAAACTCACTCAACGAGGTCGCGAGCGGGGGCCGCAGAAACAGGTGCTCTGTCACCCCCCCCCCCGCTTTGTGTTTATTTGTCCCTCTCCGTCGCACATGCTCAAAGGGTAAACGTCCATTCTCGTGTCGGGTTGCACCCTCTCTGCCTTGAACTCGGGGCTCTGGATGCCCATGGCGTGCCATTCCGGACAAGCTTTACCGCTCCTAAACTACCGGCCCCGATAGATCCACCCCAGATGCCCCCTTTTGCCCCCTACGACCCTCCCTCTGCACCGATATTCACACGGCTTTATGAAGATTTATAAAGTTTCACAGCTGATCGGAAGATGACAGACACACACATCCTCTCACTTTCCTTCTCACCCAGTGTTCGGTCCAAATCACGCTTCACCAACCCATCATCGGGTCATTTCTGGCCATCAACAGGTCCAGATCACACAGACAGACATTTATAGTAAAAACACATATTGGCTATAGGCTATTTATAGCAATTCATATACAGACTAGAGCTGCACAACTAATCGAAATAAATCATATTCAGACATTTCGATGCATCACAACTAAAAGCAGCGTTTGCATCAAGAGCAGCTGACGTTGTAGGCATTTGGAAATGTGATTGTGCATTACAGGCTTGTGTTATTGTTCTGGCAGCTTGTTTTCTGTTCGCAAAACTAGTAAACAATTCAAAAGGTTTCTTTAGAGTTTGACTGACTTGTCCTTGTAGACGTCTGAAAATCCACACAAACCACCAGATACTTCAGCAGAAACATGAATTAAGAGACGGTGTGATAAAGAAATAAATTCAAACATGGTCTTGAAAATAAGTAAGTGAATAACCTTTGGTGGAAGTATGCAAGCATCGGTTTTTGTTTGTCCATTTGAATGCTTTGGAAATAAAAAAATTGGAAATATTTGTTTTTTTATACAGTATTTTCAGAACGGAATATAAAAGAATAAAAATCTGACTGTGTAATATTACTGGTAATTCAAGCTGGGTTTTTATTTTTTGCTTGTCCAACCAACCCAATCAATCAACCCAATCAACTAACCCAGTCAACCAATCAATCAACCCAATCAATCAATCAATCAATCAACCAACCCAGTCAACCAATCAACCCAATCAACCAACCCAGTCAACCAACCAACCAATTAATCAATCAACCCAATCAACCAACCCAGTCAACCAAGTAATCAACCCAATCAACCAACCAACCAATCAATCAATCAATCAATCCCCACTAGTACTTTTAAGGTACTTTTAAGGAATAATATATTTGGGGGGAAAAGAAAAGCCAGATGTTTTCAGATGTTTGGGAAACCACATTAACATTTCGCTGTGGTGCCAGTATTGGTGCAGAAATCTCATCGAAATCCCTGATTGGCTGCAAAAGAAAAAGCAGAGAGGCAAAAGGGGAGGGGCATACCGTACATCTTGCCCTCATCGGAGAGAATGATCTTGCGTCGGCCACAGGGCGGATAGATCGCCAGCGCCTCTTGAAAGCTCTGCTCGATATCCGGACTCCACACGCCCTCCGCATCGTTCTCCAGAGGCTTATCCAATCCCTCGCTCAGCTCCTCGCTAGCGCCCCCCGGAGAGGACGCCGAGACCCACTCGGACGACAGGATGGTGGTGGAAGAGCAAAACGCCTTAGTGGATACTGACGGGGCGGCTGAGGCTCCGTGGCGGGCAAACGACCGGTTTTCCCAGATCTGGAACCGGCCAGAAGCTCAATCCTACAAAGAGAACACGTTGCATTAGAGCTCAAATCGATAAAAGATGTAGTAGTTTTGCAAATACAATAAAAGAGGCAATGTTAATACAATTAAAATATAGCTGCAATTACGCACATTAGACGGCTGAGCAGATTGATTTGGTCATTGCACTCACATTGATAAATTTAGGAAAACTAAGTCACTTTTTTTTTTTTTAAATGACTTAAATTGGTAAAAAAATTAATTTAACTTAAAAAACTAAATTTATTGCTTTTTATCTACCTAATTTCACTGTCAATCACACTTATTTTATTTGAGTTCATTCAATCCTATTAATTATATTAGTCTAACTTAATTTTACTGCACTTCAACTTAAATTTATTCATTTTTCATTCATTCATTCATTCATTTAAACATAATATTGCTTAAAAGTACTATTTTTTCATTAGCTGTAATTTTCTTCTTCTTCTGAAAACGCAATAATTAAATTATAGCAAAAATGAATACAAATCTATAGTTTTATAACAGTTTTTATAACACATTTACTTAATGTTTGAGGCTATGTAGCAATTTTGCACAGAAAGGTTTGTGTTAATGCACAAAAGCATTGGCGCGATAATTCCTGAATTCGTCAAAGTTTATCGGGACGCTGAACGCCAGAAATTCATTAAGTGACTTTTGTGAGACTTTAAAAATTCACTATTTTCCCAATAAATCTTAATGAAGATGGCAAACGGGAAGTCAGGAATTATCTTTCTACTGCTCTTGTGTATTAACATGAAACTTCGTATGTAAGACCATGAGAATATCAAGCAATTGTTGTGACAGCAACGTTGCACTGGTATCATTACGGCGTGAATGAGGCGAACCCCAGTCACCAGCATTCATCAGAACGATCCCCAGACTCCATAATCAAAAGCATTTTGGTTCCGAAATCACATTACTCGGGGACACAGAGTGACGTCTGCAGCCTCGAAACTGCAATGAGAATCGGCCTGCAGCCAGACAGCGCTATTTTAAGAGATCTGATCAGGGGTCCCTCAAAACAAATGCACACACTTTGCTTTTTGTCATTTCTACTTCACGAGTTGAACAGCATGTGATATGAAGAGAGACCTGTGTAAACCAGGGGTGCAGAGTTTAGTTTAGTGGATCAGGTGTTTAATTAGGAAACTCTGCAGGACTGTGGCTCTCTATGAACTGAGTTTGCACCTAAACTATTAGTTACATGCAAGTATATATATGCAGTTTTTCTCAAACATTTCGGTGCATTTATGGGTATTATTGTGTTTGTGAGTGTGTGAGCTGCTGAGCAAAGCTTGACTCTGAGCTTGACTTCATGTACAAAACTCACTCGCACTTACAGATCGGAGCAACAACCCTTGAAGTTCTGAACAATAATAATGCTGGATGCAGAACTGACTCCAACAACAAAATATATAGCACCATTTCAAACATTTACATACGACTACACAAACAAACAAACAAACAAAAATATTTTTTTTATATTTGCAGTTTCATTTTTAATTTTAGTTTAAGTTTTAGTAATTGTATGTCCTTTGTCATTTTTATTATTATATATTTTTTTATATATAATATTTTAGTACTTACACTTAAACTTTTAATTTAAAAACTTTACACTTAAATTTATTTCAGTTAGTTGCTAAAGTAAAGCAACATTTCATTTATGTTTGAGAGTTTTCATGTAATATCTATTTCAGCTTTATTTCAATTACCAAAAACTATTTTTGGTTGTTTTTGTTTTAGTCAAAACTAACAAGCTGGTGCCTTCAGAATATCTAAAAATCATTGTGTCTTTTATAATTTTGCTGTTGTCGCCATTTCATACGCTGTGCATTAAAGTGATTTTTACCATGGTTATAATGGTTTAAAGCCACTTTGTATTGTGCATGACTCAGAAAACCCCTTAAGCAAAATCACACAAAAAATTATAGATTATTGCTTTAGTTTAAAATGAGTTTAGGCCTACGTGTTTTTATACACACACAAGTAAATGGTGTTGGGAAGAATTTAAGTGATAGTTCACCCCAAAATTCAGAAAATTCTGAAATAATTTACTCATCCTCATGTTGTTCCATAACCAGTATGATTGTTTTTCTTTTCTTTTTTATTCATACAAATTTTTTTTTTAATTTTTTTTAATTTTTTACGTCTATGTTGTTTGGTTGTGTTACACAGAAGAAAGAAAGTCATATAGGTTTGGAATGACAAACACAAGTTGAGAAAAAGACATAAAACCTTTCCCGTTTAAACACACACACACACACAGACGTACATTCACGTGTGTGTAACAAACATACAGAACAAACACACACCGGCACGACTCAAAGAGCATAAAACAAACATAAACACACAACAAAATCCACTTTAATCAGGGCTGGAATGTGAAGCTGTGAGTCGCTGTGAACCTACACACACACACTCACACACACACACTCACACACACACAGGATATTAGCCGTGGGCCGTACATTAATTTAAAGCTCATATTGTTTGACCAATAACAGTGTAGCCGGAGGAGCCGGTCGGCTCTGATCAAGAGTCCCTGACACACCGCGAGTGTTTCATTAAGAGCGTCTCTTATAACCGCGTGTTAATGTGATAATAGCACTAAAACAACACAACTGCCTTACAGGTTAAATGTGGCTAACACTGCAGCAACGCAAATACAACATTATTTCAACGGTGCAAATGTTACAGAATTATGGCACTAAACAAACTGCTATCACGGTTTTTCAGACATGTACCGTGGTAATACCATGGTATCCTTGGAAGTACCATTAAAGTTAAAATATCAAATACTATTGATTTATCACCACAGCACTTTTATGTGATGACATTAACATTGTAATCCTATGTTTTATGGACATTTACCATAGCAATACCATGTGTTGGGGATATATACCATGGTAATCTGATGTGATTACACACACACACATGCATAATACACAATGTATAATACACAAATTATACAACGTGTGTATTTTGTTCTAATCTATATGAACTGTTAAAATGTAGGATTAACTTTGAAAAGCTGCTGTGTGTGTGTGAGTGTGTGTGTGTGTGTGTTTATGTCAGACAATTCCTGATCCTAACAGCACAATACACACACTTGACTCATGCAGATATTCACACACACTTCCATAAACACGCACATTATGGACAGCCTGCTGTGTGCGTTTGTTTTAAAGTAAGACTGCAGAACGAATCTAGAACGCAAATATTGATCACGGGTCGCATTAAACCAATTAAACAGCATATGTTAGCTATTCCGTAATCATGGTAAAAACAAAATGGAAAAGGCCCCTGAACTCTCCAGAAGAGACACAGACGAGGCCACATGTAAGCGCCACTGTATGAGCTCTAATGAGGCCTGATGCTGCATTTAATAAAGCTTCCCTGTGTTTTCATGATGCTTTTTATTAAAATAACACAATCATTCCTCCAGTGCCGCGAGCAGGTGGGCACCGGCCTCATTCCACCTGTTGTGCCGGGATAATATTATGTCCCCCGGGCACTGACTCCTCACCCCAACACTCGAAATATTTACCCATGAGGCCAGCTGGCAGAGCGGCCGCTGCGGTCATGTGCTCTTTAAGATCCCGCTGACCCAAACAATCACAGTCATTCTGATTCCTTGAGATTGTCTTAGGATCATTCATTTGTCCACCAACAATAACAAAACAAATGCAAAAAAAAAAAAAAACAGTGATCGACGAAAACATTGTGTATGCACAAAGCAGTCAAAAATCTGGATACTGTATGTTTCTCATGATCTTAGAACTGTGCTTGAACATTAATGTTGTTGATGCAAATTAATGCAAAAAATGCAAATTATGCATCTGATTTTCTTGACAAAACTAACATTTTAGTGAAGGAAATAATTGTGGACTCCTTAAAAAAAAGAAAGAAAGAAAGAAAGAAAGAAAAAAAGATTGTTTTGATCACAACATTATTCCCAGAGTTTATCACTTTTCTATTACAGTTTTTCTCAGTCACTTTGGTGCATTTCTCACATCACTATTTACATTTGCACAACAGTTAGTTCAACCTCCACAACATTTAGTCATTTGTGCACATCATAGTAGCAGTTTCTCATTCCTTCCAACAAATTGCAAATGCTTTTGGATATGCATCAGTTGCTTTCATACAACTCTCTGCTGTTTTATAACATTATCATTTGCTTATGTCATGTCAGTCAAAATTAACTATACTTGTGAATGCTGAATAGTCACTCCATATAAAACTAATAGTCCTCATTTCATTGCTTGAGTCATTACATACAAAAATGTTGAACGAGTTGTCAAAATCTGTCAAGCAAATTTTGCACATTTATTTAAAAAAAAAAAAAAAAACATCCTGAAAAAGGGAGTTTATGTGTGTTGTAAATAAGGGTGCATTTTTTCTTTTGCACAATGCTGTGAACAAATTAGAATTGCAAAGAGCATATGCAGTAAAAATGTGAAACATACATATTCAGTGTCTTGTACTCAGTTACCTCACTAAATACAGTAATGTGTAACTTTACTGTATTTTTCAAATGGCTGTGCATATAGTGCTGTCTTGAGCATTTTCAGGTAGTGTCACCAAGATCTGACTTTTTTGCATTGGAAAACATTTACAGAGTAAACTGTCATAATGAAAACATGACAAAGCCATTTGACTATCTTGTTCATAAACGATGGTGTCAGGACTTTTCATCTTGATGACACTGACACTTTCATTGACATGAATACTTGCTTTTGAGGAATGAGCTATCCATTTTGAGCAAATGACACGCTTTTGCAGGTTATCAACTAGGTTTTGCAGTTTGTTCTAATTGTTTTGAGAACTGCATTAACTGATGTGCAAATGTAAATAGTGATGTGAGAAATGCACCAAAGCGACTGAGAAAAACTGTATTTTATCAGAATCCAAAAATGATTGGTGCCCAAACCTTTGACAGACAGACAGACAGACAGACAGACAGACAGACAGACAGACAGATAGATAGATAGATAGATAGATAGATAGAATGAAAGGCCGACAGAAAGACAGATGACAGATAGATAGATAGAAAGACCGACAGACAGATAGATAGATAGACAGACAGATAGATAGATAGATAGATAGATAGAAAGACCGACAGACAGATAGACAGATAGATAGATAGATAGATAGATAGAAAGACCGACAGACAGATAGACAGACATATAGATAGATAGATAGATAGATAGAAAGACCGACAGACAGATAGATAGATAGATAGATAGATAGATAGATAGATAGATAGATAGATAGATAGATAGATAGATAGATATTTTAGTGGAATAGGCTTATTAGCCTACTTGCAGAAAAATAGCCTAAATGAATAAACATGGATTACAATTATTTAAAAATACAATATTTTATATAATATTACTATTTGATTGCTATTTTTAGCTTAAAACAAAACAATAATAATAACCTTTACACAGTTATTAAACAAGCAAGTTAAATGGGTCAATATAGGCTACTTTTTTTTTTTTTTAAATATGATATACTTTTTCCACACTTATTAAACTGGTTCATGTGACGGAAAAACACCTGCAGACATTTGTTAGTATTCAAAGAACTAATATTACGTTTAAGTTTCTAATCGCGATAATAACTAACGAACTGATATTCCCGCCACACGCGCTCCTGCTGAACACCCGCGCGCCTATGACGCGATTAAAGTTCCTCAGAAAGTTTCCGGCCGTTACATAGGAAGTCGCTCCAGTGAAGCAGAAAAAAAGAACGCGGGAATTCGGTAAAAATTCCAACAATTCCAAACATTCCATTGTTACATCACATTTCGTCATCATGTGTCAGAATAACCACTTCAATGAGGTCGTTTCCCGGCTGTTCTGAAATATGGTTCGCCTATGTGAGGTGAAGATCTGTACAGCTGTACTTTACACAAGATTGTTTATTTAAAATGATTACACAAACAAGTGTCACTTTGAATTATGTAAATAAATAAAACTCTTACCTGTCTGCGGCAACAGTAGGGTAAATGAGGTGTTTTGGGGGGTAAAATCTGCCTGAGTGACTGGAAGCGCGCGAGGAAGGCTGGAATTTCAGGAATTGGCTTCAGTATAACGTGAGGAGCGGACAGGAGAGAGAGAGAGTGAGAGAGAGAGAGAGAGGGAGGTGTGAGGGGAGGTCCCGGGTTTGGAAAGGAAAAAGGAGCAGTCATGGTGTGGAGAGAAAAGGAAATAAGCCTGGATCCAGAGGGATTCATATTGTTCTGGTCAGTATGAGAGACTGCAGTGTCCTAAGAGTCATAGAAAAGTGCCTTTGAAACACCAAAAAAACTCACTCTTTCTTTATTAAAAGATAGTTTTAACCAAAAACAATATAAAGATATTGTTGTAACAATGCTGAAGCACAGCTGTTTTTTTTTTTTTTTACATTAATAAGAAATGTTTCTTGAGCAGGAAATCAGCGTATCAGAATGATTTCTGAAGGATCATGTGACACTGAAGACTGGAGTAATGATGCTGAAAATTCAACTTTGATCACAGGAATAAATTACAGTTTATAATACATTCAGACAGAAAACAATATTTCACAATAATACTGTTTTTACCATATTTCTTGATACAATAAATGCAGCCATGGTGAGCAGAAGAGATTTGTTTGAAAAATAGATTTCTTTTGAACAGTTGTGTTTGTGTGTTTACAAATATATATGTATGTGAATGTATATATGTGTGTGTGTGTAACAAATATCACATTCAAACAAATAACAAATATATATATAGTCTTTTTTTTACGTTATTAGTGTGCAATCTTTACTTGTGTTTCTTCATCAGTGTATGAGGGGGAAGTAATGATAAAAAAAAAGTAAGATTCCTAATGTCACTTACAAAAAGTACCAGAAAATACCATGGTACTACTATGTTTTACCTTGGAGTAGCATGTAAATACCGTGGTACATGCATAATGATCTTTAGTGTCTACTAACACTGCCAGCTCCTTCTTTTTATAAGGGTAAAACCCTCATTTGGAGAATTGCTCAAAAGTATTGTACAGTGGCGGTAGCATGGTACAATTAATGCTTTCAAATAAGCATTCCTTGGCATATTCATATAGCAATTTATTTACATGCTACTCCAAGGAATCACCATTATACAAAAAAATAACCATGGAAATAGTGTTTATTTTGGTTTACTTTTCCTGGTGTAAAGGCAATGTCAACAGCTTGACTGGTCTGTTTTTTCAAAAAGTTTTCAATGAAACATATCAGAGACGTTGTTGTGTGTCCAACAGGTTCAGGAGCCCTCCACAGGACGCCAACAAAACTGCACCCGAAACACACTCGCTGTGTCCACAACCTTAAAGATCCGCAGGTTAGAAGACGATCCGATCCATCCTGCGCACTGAGATGCCTGGAAACATCCAGTAAACATGAAGTAAATGAGATGGTGACGCCACGTCCACGACTCCAGACCCACAGGAAAGCAGGTGACCTGGCAAGATCTATGGTTAAAAAACGATTCTGACGCCAGATAAAATCCTAGTGAAAACTGTTTATTAAGCACACTTTAAAAAAAAGCAACTCTAGTGGTGATCCTGAAACGTACTTAAGACCATCTCCAAACTCCAGCTTTGTTCTGGTTTTGGTCGAGAACCTTTTCCGTAATAGTTCCAGAACAGTTCCGATCCCGCAGTTCCGAGATTCTAGATTTTCCCCTTTTCTAACACGGAACAAATCTTCATTCAGTCACAGTTCTCGGCGGTCTCGAGTCTGTAACGACGTACTACGATAAATAGACTAACAACATCATTTTGAATTTTATTTAATTTTTAAAGGGGAAACATATAAAGTTTTACAGAGGAAGTCGTAAAGGTCTTTATTATCATTTCTAGAAAGAATATAAATTAATTTATAGCCTCCTGTTTCAGAAGAAGTTGTACACTATCTCTTAAAAATGTAGAAAACGAGAGAAAGAACTGTACATATATAATCACCAATCACCACTTCTGTTACAATAAAGTTCTTTAAGGTCCTTGTGGTTTGGTGCACTGGGTTTGTTTCTGTTCAGTGTTTCGGCCCATGTTTTCCTTGGCTTTGGTCCTGCCGGGTCTCCGTAGCCCGTCCTGCTGGTCAGTTTTGGGTCAGACGATCTAACATAATCATGCAGCACGGCTAGTGAAGGCATTTCTCACTTTTTGGACAGGAATTTCATCTTGTGTCCTAAGAGAAAGAGGAAAGAGAAAGAAAGAAAGAGGAAAGAGAAAGGCTCAAAATCCCAGCCAAACACAACCAGAAATCATTATTCACATCACAAATACAGGCCCATCAGATCAACGCTGTGTTCAGAATGGAAAACCAGCTTATTGCACACTGAGAGCTGCATACTGTTTCCTTTTATAATGGTTAAACTGGTGGTGGCGAATCTACATTGCGGTCACATGACTGTGTAAAATAAAATTATTTTGTATTTTTAGTCCCATTTTGTCTATTTGAGATCATGGTAAATATTGCTTATAGTTCTTTAGATCTTTTTTTCGGAAGTCAAATTCAGCAGGTTGCATTGTGGGATACAGTATGCATGCTCTATGAGAAAATATAATATCTATAAAATAAAATATACAAGTATTTAAATATAAACAATTATTTTATTATATTATTAATATACAATTAAATATTATATAACATTATTAAATATGAATATAAAATAATACTTTATAAAATAAATATATTTAGATTTTACACTTTTGTATTTTGCATAGAACACTGTGAAATTCTACAATGCACTAAATATAATATCTAGTAAGAAAAAAAAAAGATTTGAGCAACAAAAAAAAATAGATTTTCACATTCAGGATATAGTTTTGTTAAAATAAATGATATAAAAAATATAAATGTGTTTTAATACCATGCATTCCAACAATATGTATATATATATATAACTGTTTAAATAGCACTGAAATGAACATAAAAGTTGTATATGTAATTTAATATGGTATATATATATATATATATACATAGTTTTGTAGGAATACATGGTATTAAAACACATTTATATTTTTTATATCATTTATTTTAACAAAACTACAAAACTGAATGTGAAAATCTATTTTTTTGTTGTTGCTCAAATCTTTTTTTTCTTTTTTCTCAGTACTTTAAAAAAAAGAAACAGGTCCATCCAGTTACTCTATTCATCAGGTTATTCCATGTATACAAAAGATCTGAATATTTTGCTCTTTATACATAATGCAGAAACACTTTGTCCCTCCAAACATGCCCTTCTTTGATTTGACAAGTTTTTGGTTAGATTTGAAAGCGAGACGTTACCTAAACCTTTGAGGAACTTGTTGACGCCTCTGTTCTCACTGCCTGGCAGAGAATCAAGGTAATCCTGAGCCCTCATCTCAAACAAACCTGTTTAAAACAGAATATGGCGACTTTACTTTAGAGACAAAACCGTTTATAATTTATCATATAGAAATTGCATTCTCCCAAGATTTATAGCGTTCAAACCTTTCAGGCCCTGCCTCCGTAACTCTCTTTCCTGCACGAACCCCGCAAACATCTGCGTCTCCATGAAGACTTCCAGGAATCTCCGCAGGCTCTTGGAGGACACGGCCTTACGGAAAGCCTCACGCTGGAAGGACGAAGGAGTTGGAGAGGAGGAGGACGAGGCGGAGGATTCTTCATCTCGGTCGCTGCCACCCATAAAGAGCGAGTAATGACCCACGATCTCCACGAAGAACCGCACAAACGCCTCAGACACGACGCTGCTCAGAGAACTGGGCTCTACCGACCGAGAGGAATCAGGAAAATGAGTCGGGATGGACGGCTAGTTGTCCAAGAACTGACTAGTCCGTTAAAATGAATACTGCAAAATGATGGCACTTGGTCCAACCTAAATTATCTTTCTAAACCCTGAATATAACAGATCTACGGAAGCTTGTTTCTGCCACGGAATAAACAATAAAAAAAGACTTTTTATCACACAAATCTGACTTTTTCTCAGAAGTGTGAAGAAAAGTCTGGATTGCGAGTTAAAAACTCAGGATTGCAAGATATAAACTCAGATTTGCGAGTTATAAATTCAGAATTGCGAGGTATTAATTCAGAATTGCGAGTTATAAACACAGAATTGTGAGATATAAACTCAGAATTGCGAGAAAAAGTCAGAATTGCGAGATATAAACTCAGAATTGCGAGAAAAACTCAGAATTGCGAGTTATAAACACAGAATTGCGAGTTATAAACACAGAATTGCGAGTTATAAACACAGAATTGCGAGTTATAAACTCAGAATTGCGAGTTATAAACAGAATTGCGAGATATAAACTCAGAATTGCGAGTTATAAACACAGAATTGCGAGATATAAACTCAGAATTGCGAGATATAAACTCAGAATTGCGAGATATAAACTCAGAATTGCGAGTTATAAACACAGAATTGCGAGATATAAACTCAGAATTGCGAGTTATAAACACAGAATTGCGAGTTATAAACTCAGAATTGCGAGATATAAACTCAGAATTGCGAGTTATAAACACAGAATTGCGAGTTATAAACACAGAATTGCGAGTTATAAACTCAGAATTGCGAGATATAAACTCAGAATTGCGAGTTATAAACTCAGAATTGCGAGTTATAAACACAGAATTGCGAGTTATAAACTCAGAATTGCGAGATATAAACTCAGAATTGCGAGTTATAAACTCAGAATTGCGAGTTATAAACAGAATTGCGAGATATAAACTCAGAATTGCGAGTTATAAACACAGAATTGCGAGATATAAACTCAGAATTGCGAGATATAAACTCAGAATTGCGAGATATAAACTCAGAATTGCGAGTTATAAACACAGAATTGCGAGATATAAACTCAGAATTGCGAGATATAAACTCAGAATTGCGAGTTATAAACACAGAATTGCGAGTTATAAACACAGAATTGCGAGTTATAAACTCAGAATTGCGAGATATAAACTCAGAATTGCGAGTTATAAACTCAGAATTGCGAGTTATAAACACAGAATTGCGAGTTATAAACTCAGAATTGCGAGATATAAACTCAGAATTGCGAGTTATAAACTCAGAATTGCGAGATATAAACTCAGAATTGCGAGATATAAACTCAGAATTGCGAGTTATAAACACAGAATTGCGAGAAAAAGTCCGAATTGAGAGTTATAAACACAGAATTGAGAGTTATAAAAACAGAATTGAGAGATATAAAGTCAGAATTGCGAGAAAAAAATTCAGAATTGCGTGATATAAATTCAGAAATGTGAGGGAAAAAAAGTCAGAATTGCAAGGAAAATTTTCAGAATTGCGAGGAAAAAAATCAGAATTGAGAGATATAAATTCAGAAATGTGAGGGGAAAAAAGTAAAAATTACAAGAAAAAAATTCTGAATTGGGAGTTACAAAAAAAAAAAATCGGAATTTTGAGAATTTTTTTTAATTGCGAGATGTAAACTCAAAATTATAAAAAAAAGAAAAAAAGAATTGAATTCTGAATTATAAACTCAGAATTGAGAAAAAAAAAACGTCTGAATTGTGAGATATAAAGTCAGAATTACCAGAAAAAAAGTTTTGAGTTGTGAGATATAAACTCATAATTGCAAGTTAACTCGTAAACTCTGAAAAGCAAGAAAAAAGTCTGAGTATTGAGACATAATCAGAATTGCGAGAGAAAAGTCAAGATTTGTGAGATAAAGTCTCAATGACCTTTTTAATGTTTTTATTCAGTGGCAGAAACAAACTTCCATACGGACCGGACATTAACTCACCGCTTGGATGATCTGCCACGTCACAGGCCAGCTCTTTCCTCCGTTCTAGAACGTGTTCTAGAGCAGCCTGGAGTTTATGAGGAAGAATTGAATCCTCATCGTCCATCTGAGACAGGAAGCACGAACATAAGATTTGATTGTTTGATTAATTGAAACACATAACCAGCCCAAATAAAAGACCCATTCAGTAGAGTACCGTACCTGTCGCAGGAAACGACTATTGCCAAGGTCGACCACCAGGACCTGAAAGAGAGCAGAGGAGAGAGTGATGTCATTTTTTCCCCATCACAGCTATTGTGAAGAGGTCAGAGGTCAAGGGCCGCCCACCTGAACAGGAAGTGCTCAGAGGGAAATATTAGAAATGTGTCCGGCCTCTGATCTTCTCTCTAAAAGAGCCCAATCCTGTTCTTTTGTTCATTTGCAATGTATATATAGAATATTCACACTACATCCTAGACTTTATTGGCCTCATTTCCTTCCCACATTAGTCATAATGAGGTGTAACATTCAAGAGGTCAAAGGTCAAACAACTGAAAATAGCTTTGGAGATATTCTGTTCCCAACAGCATACTACCATATTAACTGTGCTACTTTAGCAGTATCTGGCAAAATGCGCAGTATACAACAATAGAACTGCATGGAATACTGTATCTGTATCCCACAATGCACTGCACAACAATTGCTGAAATAAAAAAATATTGAAAAAAATTAAATTCAAATAATATATATATATATATATATGTGTGTGTGTGTGTGTGTGTGTGTCTCATATATTCAGTATGATTCATTCATTCGGACAGTTCACTCTCGCACTGAATCGTTCGCAGCATTTTATTTGATATTTAAATGATTATTATTTATCAAAATATTAACGAAACACTGAAGATCATTCTCCATTTTCAATGTATCACTTAACATAAAAACTAAACCTAAATTAAAAACTATAATGTACTGAAAACAAAAACTAACAAACAACTGACCAACAATAAATAATTAAAAATGTAAAAAAAGTTTGTGTTTACATAATATGTGTGTGTGTACTGTATATGATTATTATTTTGTATATATAAATACACACACATGCATGTATATATTTAAGAAAAATTTGTTATTTATATATAAAATACTATATACAGTCTGAACATGCAAATATTTCTTAAATATATACATGCATGCATTTATAAATACAAAATAATTATACACAGTACACACACATATATTATTTAAACACAAACTTTTATATTGGATGCAATTAATAGAGATTAATCATTGCCCAGCACTACAAAAAACTAAACTGGAGAGAAAAATAGAAAATGAAATAGAAATTAAAACTAAAATACATTTATTACAACCTTGCTGCATATTGTTGCACTATTATTAAATAAGAATGCAGTATACAGTTCATACTGTGTAGTATATATATATATATATATATATATATATATATATATATATATATATATAAACGTCATATGGCTGTTATTACTGATATTCTGCATATAGAACATTTGCAGTTTTCTTACTACATACTGCAGAAACAGTAGTATGGTTGTGTACTAGTCCCAGTCCCAGAAACAGTAGTATGGTTGTGTACTAGTCCCAGAAACAGTAGTATGGTTGTGTACTAGTCCCAGAAACAGTAGTATGGTTGTCTCACCTCCTCTAGCGGGAGCTCTTTGAGTCGGGCCAGGGAGCTCGACAGCAGCCCCACTATGAAGGGTGTCGGCGTGCAGACGATGTCCATCATGGAAGGTGGCAGGACTGGGATGTAAGTGTGCTGCCAGGTGAATGGGTACAGCAAAGCCACTATGGCATGGCAGCATTTAGAGAGGGTGCTGAAGAGAAAGAGAGCGGGATGTGTATTCAGAATGATATGACTGTGCTGACACATTTACACCAGAAGATGGCAGCACAGAATAATCAATCAGTGCTGTTCACTAAAGCAAGCCTCAGTGTTACTATTGCTTATTCTTTGAGTATTTTTTAAATGGTGCATGAATTAAGAAATATATTTGTAATCTTAAATTATACTTTGTGTAAAAAAAGAAGAAGCTATTTTAGGATCATTATGATTTTTGCATTGTGACATTTTATTACGCACATTTTCCCTGCTAAATTCCCATTACCATAATGCAAAAAATAAATGTAATAAAAATAATGATCAGTTTATCATTATAATATATTATTTATAAATTATTTCTTTAAATTATTTGATGGGAGAATTAGCAAAATACTGCCATAATTATTAAGAAAATATCATTTCTTAATTTTGTCTTTTGATTTTGAGCTTAAATATGACCTGAACTTGGATGATTTAAATGGGTGATTTACCCATTAGGATAAAAAATAAATAAAAATAATAATAATAATAATAATAATAATAATTAAACAATTTAAAATAATAATAATAATAATAATAATAATAAATATATATATATTTATAAAACAATAATAATAATAATAATAACATATTATTATATATATATATATATATATATATATATATATATATATAAATATTTTGTATATTTCATTTAGTTGCCTGTTTTCACTGAATGTATCATCTTATTTCTTATTTCTTATTTTCTGACAGCCATTTCTTGCTTTTTAATCTTCATGTCATCAGCCTGTCATTAAAAACTCAATTTTACTCATTAGGATGCAGATTTCTTCTCTGATTTGCGGAACGATTCCTGTATTTTGTCTATTCCTAAGATGCATTTCATCAGCTCATCTTTCTCAAAAATATCAAAATGATAATTTTTAGGGAGGACGCTGCATTGATGATCCCTAACAAAGGGACACAACTCTCGTGACAGGCCCAGATCTTCCAGTGAGGACTAGTCTCGCAGCTTTTTCCGTAGAAAAAAACATTGGGGTTGACTTTTGTTCCCAAGGCGACTATATTACACAACAGCATTTTTCCATATCTGTCTTGAGCTGTGAAAAACGGTTCCACAAGCTGCATTTTCCCCGCTCTTGCCGTGTCATATCTTTTCATTCTTCCCTCGTCGTCTTTTGGGTTCACGCACAAACACACATGTGCAGATCTTCAGGGAAGAAGCTCTCGATGCCGACAAACCTCAGACTGATCCATAGGATTATCATGTGAATCATTATCATGTGTTTATTTCAACTTATGAATGCTGATTCACAACTGGACATCCGCCTACTCACCTGTCAATCAACTGTTGTGCTAAAACCAGGGTTTGGGATATTTCTGGCTATATTGCTGGTTGAGATGCTTGTTAATTCCAGATGCAAACCAAATCAGAGGTGACAGCAGGTGTAAAAGGGGTCGTACCTGAGTTTATCTGCGGTGAAGATGACCCTTCGCTCCAGAAGAAGAGAAGCAAACACCCGCAGAAGCAGACGCAAGCTCAGAGAGGAAAACAAACACTCGAAATCCACATGTTCCAGACGGGAATCTGAAGGCCGACATAATTCTATCACCTGCAGAAGGAGAGGGAGAGAGAAACGCAAATTAGCTTCGAGACTCAAAGTTAAAACATTCTCAAGATGAAACACTCACCAGACACTTGCAAGGCCACTGTAAAAAGAAACCGTGTTCATATTCCCGGCTTTAAACTGACCTCTGTTCCTGATCCCGGAAGAAAGTTCTTGATGCTGATGGTTCTTCCCGGCGCTGGGAACGGAGCCTCCATTATTCCTCTCATAAAAGGCTGGACCAGCGCAGGAGAGATTGCTCGTCGCTTTTCTACCTCATCCAGGATCTACATCAGATGGAAATCAACACTGTTTTAGATTAACATTTTCCTGAATCTATTTTTATTTAATTTTTTGCCTACAAAAAAAATACATACATTATTCAAAATAAATAAATATTACAATAATATGAATAAGAACAACAAGCATTATTATCAGTTTATCATTGTAATAAAACAATAATTTTTTATATATTTTTTGCCCGCCACCCATACATTATTCAACACAGTTCTTAATAAATAAATAAAACCAAATATTTTTATCAGTTTTTGCCCACCACCCAAATATTATTCAACATCATTCAAAAAAATTTAATAAAATAAAAATAATAATAATACCAATAAGAAAAACAAACAATATTATCGGTTTATCATTGTAATTAAACATATTTTTTTATTCTTTTTTTGCCCACCACCCATATATTATTCAACAGTTCTAAATACATAAATAAATAAAACCAAATATTTTTATTAGATTTTGCCCACCACCCAAATATTATTCAACATCATTCAAAATAAATAATAATAATAATAATAAGAAGAAGAAAACCAACAAGAAAAATAAAGATTATTATTGGTTTATCATTGTTACATATTTTTTTTTACAATTTTGGCCCATCACTCATATATTATTCAACAGTTATAAATAAATAAATAAATAATACCAAATTTTTTATTAGTTTTTGCCCACCGCCTTAATATTATTCAACATAATAAATGAAAATAGTAATAATACCACCAATAAGAGCAACAAACATTACTATCAGTTTATCATTATAATAATAAAAAATAATAATAATAAAAAAATAAATAAAAAAAATCGAGATAAAATGAAAAATAAAATATTCATAATAATAATCTAATAATAAAATGAAAATAAAAAAAATAAAAAAATACATAAATAATAAAATAAAATCTAGATAAGAATGTTGTTCCAGGGACAGCAAGTAAGTTCTGTGCGACAAAATCACAGTCACATCTATATTTTTTGTATCCAAATTTTACTTCAGATATTAATGATCTATATTTGCATACTGACAAAAGCAGCTACACAGAGAAGCACAAGAGAATAAATGCAGACTGAGATTGCTGAAATACTTAAAGAGCAGATGAAATACCTTAGAGAACAGATCGAAACAGCCCAATCTGCTCACAATGCAGTAGACTTCAGGTAAACGCCTCCCTTTACCACTGGGCTAAAACACACACACACACACACACACACACACACACACACAAACGACTGGTGAGAATGCCCAAAAAATTATTTATGCAACCTAATAAGGTCATGTGACAATAATGTAACGCTACAGTTTGAAACATTGTTGCATTTTTAAACATTCTACACTCTTAAAAATGAAGGTTCCAAAAGAGGGGTTTCACAATGATGTCATAGAAGAACCATTTTTGGTTCCCCAAAGAACCTTTAAGTGAACAACCATTTTTAGTGTTAAGAACCTTTTCCACAATAAAGAACCTTTTGTATTGAGTAAATGTTACTTCATTTTGCACACAGTCTGAGAGAGGCTATTCACATCTCATTCATGTTTCATCATAAACGTCTAGCCTTGCAGTCTGAATAATTATTGCTGCATAATGACAAATAAAGGGAGCAGCTCACCAGTAAGCGCCGACAGTAGCCAAATCTTCGGCTCCCGTCTTCTCCGGTTAAGACGAACGAGAAAGTCTCACTGAAAACAACAGATTTTGATTTGATTCAAAATTGTGTAACAATGAGCAGTTGCTTACCAAACGGCACAAATATGTGTTTCTAATAACTATTGAGGGGCTGTAAACCATGTGGATTCGATACCTGGGGAAATTGTCCACAGGTGCCCAGTCTTTAGCGTCAGGGAAACAGAATTGCGGAATGACTTTCAGCTGGTCTTCAGCTTCTCGCATAAACTTAAAGCTTCGTTCCAACTAGTGAGAGAAAAAAAAAAATCAGGAACACAGATGTATGAGTTTAGAAAACCTTAGGAGACATTTCCTGATCTTTTACTGGTGACGTGAACATCTTCAAGTCCAGATAGATCGGGAGAAATGAGAAATGTACCTTGAGAGGGAACTGCTGTGTGACTTCTGGTAAATACGGCACACCGGCTTTGGTTTTGTGAAGAGCCACAACCAGGAAGTACTCAAACAACTTCCTCTCCTGCAAGTCCATCAAGTCTCGCTCCAAAGTGCGATATCGACCGGTCTGCCTCAACATAGACTGGACCGACACTAATCTCTGACTGTGAGCTAATATAGATGAGGAGGAAAAATATGATGCCTTTCCCCATAGAAGTTCATTGATTTTCAGTGACTGTAAGGCCTCTTACCCTTTAGTTTCTCCTCTGTGTCACTTTCAGACTCGCTGTTGTCGTCCGTCACTGTGCCGGAGAAGAGAGAGAGAGAGAGAGAGGTCAAAGGTCACCAGAGAATCAGTATGCAGGTATTCACTAAGACATTTCATGCTTGGGTGCACATGTGTATCCTATAACGTAACATAATTCTATCATCCCTGGAAAAATGGGTCAAACGCAACTGACCCAAAACTGTAAACGTGTCCATAAAGCTAAGTGGACGCACATGTGGCGGAGGCCCGGACTGTCCCACAATGCAGTGTTAAATGGGCTGTTACTTTCTAGGTGAATATGGGTGCAACAAATATGGTCATCCAAGGGTCAGACTATAACTCTTATAATTCGATATAAACCATGTATTATCTTTCTTAAAAAATGATAAACAAAAAAAGAAAATAAAGAAAATGTACAATATGTACAAACAAACACACACACACACACACACACACACACACACACACACACACACACATATATATTAAGTAATAAGTAAAAATAAATGTATTTTTTAATTTATTATTAGGACTGGCAAATCGATTTATCACATTTAACATAAAAGTTTGTGTTTATATAATATATGTGTGTACATATAATATAATATAATGTGTGTGTGTGTGTGTGTGTGCACACACATATATTATATAAACACAACATTTTATGTTAGGTGCAATTAATCGATCTGACAGCCCTTAATGTACGCATGTTTTAATTTTCCATATACATATATATATACTTTATTAAGTAATAATAAAGTAAAAATAAAGTAGGCATATAACGTGTGTGTGTGCGTAAATAAAAAGGAAAAATGGAAAAAATAAAAACAAATATATATAAAAACATATAATATGAGTAGCCTATACATTTAATTTTTAGTTTTGTGTATGTATACACTATATATATATATATATATACACACACACACACATATATACATATTTTGTATGTGTATATACATATATATACATACACACACATATACAAAACTAAAAATGAAACATATACTCGATTCACTTGTGATAAGCGTGAGCAAATGTACTGTACTACTCCTTCAAGCTTGGCTTTAACAGAAAAAGGTATGTCTAAATTTAGCTGAGGTATAATGTTGCCCTCACAAACCTCTTCCTGAACTGGACTCGGTCGACTGCGAGACCCTCTTCATCCTCTTCTTCCCCCGGCGGGCCTCAAAGATGCCGTTGATTTTCTGCACCATCTGTTGAAAAAGAAAACAGTCACGGCCCTTGCTTTATCAGACACAGCCCGTCCAAGTCTTTCGCAAAGGAGTTTTGAAGGAAATTACTTTTTCCCTCCATTTTTCAGGTGTCTCATCTGCCTGTCACATTCTTCTTGCATTTTTATTAGCAGTGGAAGCATGCCGACAGGCCAGTGTCTCAGTCAGAACCATAAATCACTGATAAGTCAAGGATTACACTGACTTGGGCCCCTTTTTGACTGTACCTTTGGGATTTTTCTCCGCCGCCGGTTGTACGGATCCCCTGACAGGCACGGGGTGTCATCGGGGCTGCTGGGTGTTGATGGAGGGCTGACTCGGGACGGGGACGCGATGCCGCCGTCTCTGCCGGTCTTACGCAGTTCCAACAGCTTGAAACTGCGTCGCTCTGAATTCTGCCGGAAGAAACCAGGCTTGGAGGAGAGCTGTCATTGAGAGATTGTAATGCAGAGTCAGTTGCTAATTTGACTGATCAGGTAACCCTTAAAAAAAAGGATACAACAAACTTGTATGGCTTTGAATCTTCCATAGGACACAAATGCAGATGTTTTGTGGAATGCACAAAATTTTATTCTTTATTCTTTCTTTCTTTATTGTTATTTCGAACAACAAAAAGATACAAATAAAATAAGATATAAAAATACAATAAGTATGTTGCAACATACTGAAAGAAAAAAACAATATCTATAAAGTATAACAATAATTACAATATGTTCGAAAAGGAGCGGGATGAAGCAGAATGCTCTTTTCTCTTTATTTCGCATCTAATGAATAAGTACATGATTTTTTTTTTTTTTTTTTGGAGAATAAACTATACTAATGTGAATTCACATCACTCATCTAAATGTTATCAGAAGAAACCAGGCTTGGAGGAGAGCTGTCATTGAGAAATTGTAATGTCAAGTCACCTTTATTTATACAGCGCTTTCTACAATACAGATCGTTTCAAAGCAGCTTTACAGAGATAACAGGAAAATAATGCAACAAAGTTTGTTTCTAGAAGTAAATAGCGTCATAGTCCAGCTTAAGGGAGTTCAGTGATGGATAAAAAAGTTATTAATTTAGTTCATTTATATATCTAGCCGCTCTGGAGTAAACAAATGTCATCGTCCAGCTCAGGTCAGTTCTCGTATAATGGTGTCAATGCAGGCAGATCAATAATATTGTTGAATATTAAACGTCCCCAATTCAGTTGCTAATTTGATTGATCAGGTTACCTTAAAAAAAAGTGTCATGTCTCCAAACTTGTATAGCTTTGAATCTTCCATAGGACACAAATGCAGATGTTTTGTGGAATGTACTAGCTGCTCTTTTAGCTGCTTTATTTTGCATCTAATGTACAAGTACATGACATTTTAAATTTTGGGGGGAATAAACGATACTAATGTGAATTCACATCACTCATCTAGATGTTAGTATTGAATGCTGATGGATATAAAGTACTCGCTCAAGAGTGGAAAGAATTAATCAGGAATGCTGTACGAATACCTTGGATGGAGTGTCGGGAATGGGAGAGGAAGGGGTAGAAAGAACGGGATACTTGCTCCCAAGACAGCGGCTTTCCAACTCTATGTCTTCATATGGGTTCTCCTTCGATGGAGGGTCTTTGCAACAAAATGTACACCAAGATTATTAGTAATTTTTCAAAACCATAATGCTGTATAGATTTTACACTGCAAAAAATAATACAAAATCTGTATTTTTGACTTAATACAGAAATAAAATATCTAAATATTCTTCATTAAGATACATTTTCTTGAGAAGTAAAATGATACAAGATTGATTTCTGAAAAATTATCAAAATTAAGTGACTTTATCCTTAAAACAAGAATAAGTATCTGCCAATGTGCTAAGAAAAATAAACGTATTATTACTCTGTATTAAGTTTATAATGTTTACTCAGTATTATTTTTCTGACCTCATTGGCAGATATTTTTCTTTCTTGTTTAAGTATGAACGCAGACATCATTTTTATACATTTTTCAGAAAACATGACTTAATATGTGAAGTAATTTTGCATCTCAAGTAATTGTATCTTGATTTAACAATGTTTAGATATACTGAAAAACAAGTCAAAAACACTAAGTAGGAATTAAGCCTATGTGTCTTGTTAAGGACGGATGATTTAAACCTGTAGACAATAAAACAAGTGACAAAAAAATCCCAGATTTACATTTAAGAAGGAACTCAAACCATATTTAGACACTAAATACCACTTACATTTCAAAAAGAAAAAAAAGAAAAAACAAATTTGAATGTTTTCATAACGAAAAGTCATAAATCAAGTTTTCTGACAAGTTAGTGGTGCTAGCTATTGTGGGCATTTTTCGCTAATTTCCCCTTGTCAACACAGTGCCTGGTTTGGATCCACTTTTCAGCAAACTGACGTCATGTGTTTGGTTGCTTTCCAGATGTTTGTAAGTTTGCCAGGGAATCTGCACAAACCTCACTAGCTGCGTGTGGCATCACCAGTGGCGCTAACAAGAAGATAAACTCCTAGCAAAGTCTTCGAAGAACGAACGAGCCAGAGAGAAAGAGAGAGGGGGTAAGGGAAATGTTTGAGTGGAAGAAAGGTGTTTTTTTTTTTTTTTTCTGATGCAGAAAGCCTCTGTCACGTCGATTCATCCACCAGATGCGCCTGGTGGGAAGAGTTTATGATGTTGGGACATCCAGTTCTAGAACACAAGAGAACGTACGCTATGCTCCACGTTCAAAACCATTAAAAAGGACTGCTAGGTGCCAGAGCAGAGAGAAACGCTAGATCACTGGTAAAAATGTCATTATATAATTAGACACAACATTAAACAAGGAAGTAGGAGGATTGTGAAAACAACTTTAGCTCGATCTGGCTAATAGTCAGACTACAGATTTATCATAATCACAGATGATCAAAGTTTAATGCCTAAAATCATCATTACAAATCATATAAAGAAATCCCAACAAACTTGGGTACGGCATGTATGTAGACTGTACGATGATGAAGCCTATTGAATCGTAGGCTACGACGCAAGTTAGCACAGAAGAATAAAACGTCATCAGGATGCGCTAGTGGTAAACAAATAGAGCAAGATGAATCGCACGTTGGCAATTGTGGTTTTTATGTGCGCTGAAAAAGTAAGAGGAAGCGAAGGAGGAGAATATGGCGAGGGAAAAGAGGCCAAATTGGGATGGCAATCTTGCAAATGATGCTTGAGGAAAGTAGTTCAGTTTCACGTTGATCAATACGCCATTTCATGTCGCAGTTTTATTGGCTAGTTGTAGGTCGTAGCAGCAAACACACTGCTAAATTTTGGACACTGTCAGAAAACTATCGCAGGCTATCTTTGGTCTTTGAACCTCTCTCACTGTATTACATAGGACCACCGTTTAGGAGCCAAGACCCTGGACATGTGTACATAATAGGGAAAGATATGCTTTCCAACATGTGGTTCTCCATCTTTTTTGAGTTACAACCCAAAAATGGGTTGCAGATCTGAAATCGCTATGCTAACTAAGGGCATTTTCAGACCTGTAGATCGTTTGCTTTGTACTTGATTTGTTACAATGTTGCATTTTCTTCTCGAAGGGCGAATGCCATGTTCATTTATGCCTAAACGAACCAAACTAAGGGAGAAAACGCACCAGGTTCTGAAACGAATGCTTCAAACGAGCCAGGTGTTAAAAAGCCCTGAAATTACAATAAAATGCTACCGAACTAACACCAGGACAACACCAGTCAGGAAAATGGCCTCCCATATCTTGTTGTTGACGTCACGGCCCTGCATCCAATCGAACTCTATTTTTCCAAGCCACGGATAAGAGATCACATCATGCTGTTGAGAAGACTGATGTGGGGTAACCCAAACACAGAGGACCACTGGTGAGGTTGAGCAAAGAAACACCAATGTTTGTGATGGCCTTGTCTCAATTTGGTGCTTATTAAAGTTTCAAGCTCCTGGGCTTCTGGGAAATTGCTCTGTCAGGTGCACAGTCAGAGAGTCAGCCAAGTTTTACCCAGTACCATTGTGGTGCAGTGCATGGTCATACCTAGGATATCCTCGTAGACATTCTCCTCCGATAAAGTGCGCGTGAGGCCTAGCTTAGATAGATCGTAGAAATCTGCTCGACAACCTTCGGCTGGCGACTGTAGAAGATCTTCAAACTCGTAAGACTTCCTGCAGGTTCAACAAATACAAATAAAACTCGTCATTAATATAAAGATCAAGAAGAGGCCAATTAAGTCCACAGGAAATTGGAGAACTTATAGGTCCCCTGGTTTAACGTACAAGATTGGACTTTGCACAGATTAAATTAAAAACAGACCCCCTTTCCACAGAGAGGACTCAAGATTAAGATTGCACCACAATGTCAAAAGTTAAAACGTATTTCATAGATGGGCTAGACTGATAAATGCTACCATTAAAACTGCATCTCCATAAAGACTGAGGACGGTAATCCTTTAGGGGAGTCTTGGTTTCAAAAGATTTATTTTCACATTAGTGTGACATAAAAATCAGATGGTAGGCTACTAAATTTGCGAGGTTCCTTCAGTCCACGTGCCATTTCTCCAGTGAGGATCTCTACGTATGGAATGGCTCGTGCCACTGAGAGCAATATGAGATGAGGAATTACGGGTTTTTAAATCCTGACAAATTCACAGTATGGATGTATTAAGCTTCCAAAGTAATACATCAAATCACCTTTATTTATATAGCGCTTTCTACAATACAGATTGTTTCAAAGCAGCTTTACAGAGATAACAGGAAAATAATGCAAAAAAGTTTGTTTCCAGAAGATAAGTTCAGTGATGTTTCATTTTTGTTTTAAAAAAGTTATTCATTTAGTTAATATATATATATATATACACACAGTATATAGCCATGACTGGATTTAACAGGGGAAACTGCGAAAACGCGAGTAAAACAAACGATTATCAGTTTGAACTAACAATTGGACTCGATATATTGTTCCTAACAACTTACCAAAGATCCAGTGATCCATGGACATTGACATGCAGCCAGGATCGTGTTTCCTGACATTTATATGAGCCTGATTTTGACGCCGGGGAAATACAAAGCAAATTTGCTTGTGAACTCTTTATATAAATTCAATATAGGTAGGTCTAAATCCGGGGGATCACTCTCATATCAATGTCATATATATCGTCATGTCGTCCAGCCCTAAAACTTGTATAGTTTTTTTGTCAGTGTTTATTTCAAAACATCCAATTATGCAGAATATACGATGGTAAATATTTAATTGATGAGTTGTCAATACAATATATAACAATGCTATATACAGAGTATGATTTTCCCCCTAAATTCAGCATATTGACATAAAATGATAACTGCAAATCCACCTTTCACTGCCTGAGTCCAGTTGTTTCTGTGAATTGCAGCGATTCATTTGCTTCTCTGTTTTGTAGCTTTCAGCAGTCTAAAAATATACCTCAGATTTCGTCAAAACTAGTTGTACAGTCAATCTCAAAGCTCAGATGTGTTTTTCGCAAATTTTTTTGGTGACGTTTTTTGAAACATAAGCTTGGCAAACAGTTTTGGAGATTTCAGTCCTTCTGATTTCAAAAAGACTGGAGTTGAAGGAGTTGTGCAAACTGGAAGTAGGTGCTCAGGGATGGCCACCAAGTAGACTGACTTGTTTACAAAAAAGGACTTTGTTAGATTGGTTTAGATACCCAAATGAGGTACAAATTTTCCTGATGCAATCCAAACCCTGAGCTCATTCTTAAAGTCACATTGGCTGAAAGTCATCATATATCAGTCTTCTTACCTGTTATTAGCGTTTCGAGCTCGTCCGGATGGTCTTCTACAGACCCCTGGTGGTGGAGGACAGGAGGGAAGGGGTGGCGGAGGTATGGAAGGTAAAGGGGGCAGATTGCGTTTGCCCTTGACAAAACCGTGGTTGTCCACAGGGTTGTTTGTCTGTGTGTGGTGCTGAAAGGTTCTTTGGGGTTTTGGTAAAGGGTTAATGGAAGGAGCTCCAGGTTCACTGTAGACGTTCTCGGGGTCCCGACTTCGACGGCTGCCAGATCTCGCCACATCTAAAGTCCCGAAGATCGGCTCAGCGGCCCTTTTCTCTGCCTCTTCCTGCTCCTCTTTGGAAGCTGGGCAGAAATAATTGCCTGGCATAGACAAGGATGATTTGGAAGGAGTCTCCTTCATCGCTTGCTCGAGTTTCTTAATGTGCGTTAGCACTGACTTTTTGTCCTGACAAGTTTCTGTCATTTTCCCCAATGGGGATTTTGGGTCCAAAATCCATTCTTTTTCTTTCACGGGTCCCTCAGAAGTGTGCTCTCCAAACTTGCTACCATTCTCTTTGCCACAGTTCTGTCTCTCCCAGTTGAAAAGTCTCTTGCTGTCTTTCCTTTGTACTTCCGGCTGTGCCTTCTTCTTCCCACCTTCAGGTTCTTTCGGTCCCGTCGTCTGAGTGTTTGCCCCGGTGGTCTCCGTTTTACCTTCCCATTGGGAGATCTTGTCCCGAATGCTGGCAGTGCTTTTAAGTCCTGAGGGCGTTTTGGGGGACTTGCTGCAAACGCCCAAGCCGTTCTCAATGGGCCGAGGATTGGAAGGACTCTTGTGGGCAAGCATGATGTTGTCTCCTGGGCTTCGGTTGAGGTTGCTCAGAGATGAGAGACCGTCCCCAACCCCACACAGGTCAGGCCGCTGAAGCACCACAGATCGGGCCTGGTCAAGCTTCAATCCGCAGCAGTGGAGCCTGAAGAGACCACAGGAAAGATGCTAAAGTCATCAAGAGTGTCTGAGTCTTTAAATGATTAGACAGCAATTATAGAGTCTGTGCATTTGAAGATCACATTTCAAAAACATACTTCACACATAATTACATTTTCAAAATGACCAATTACCAAAATCTCACAACCACAAAATTACAAACAAAGCAGTCTACTAGACAGTAAAGTGCTACTTTAGACAGTATTCAGCCATATACACAAAAATGTTCAGAGTTTCCCCCTTTGGTATTGGTATTAATTGCATTGTCTAGACTTTCAATTGTACGACAAATTAAAATGACTTTTTAAATGTAAATTTTTTAAAAGTTCAAATGAGATGCAGATGGACTTGCAGTCAGAGTGTCTTCTTTCCTATGTGGACAAAAAACACAAACCTTTCCCTGCATAAATGAGTCACCATCAGCGCATCTAATTGAAGGTTATGAATCGGCCGCAAGTCCTTCTGAAAGCTCAACTCCTCTGTGAACGTTTGACCTAATGAGCTTGCACCAATGGGCCAAAGTTCAAGGGACAGGCGTGCATCTTTCTCTTTCTTTAATTGGCTCAGTCAATAAACACAGCCTTGGATTCTGTCCAATGACATTGTGCCAACAAACAAACAGAGTTAAATGTGAACCTAGAGACTTTTTGTGTGTGCTGCTAACGCCACAGAATTTTACAGGAGAATATATTCACCAATATTGTGATTCAATACCAATATTCACCCAATAGTGATACCTCTTTTCAAATACAAACTGTTGGCTCTCAGAAAATTCAAATAAACTTTTAGCAACTTTCTTTTGGCATGTTGTTTTTTTTTCTTTCTCTTTCTGGCTAATGTATCTCATTTCATGAAGCTCAAGGCAGCCAAGAGGAAAAAGTAGGTCAAGCTCGAGAGAGAGAGAGAGAGAGAGAGAGAGAGAGAGAGAGAGAGAGAGGGAACGAGGCAGAGACAGGGGGTGAGAGGAAAATGAGGATTGTGTAGGACAAAATATGTGATTGTCTCTTTCTTGTCGCCTTCAGGAATAGGCCTGCTCAAACTCTTGCATGGCACATCATCCATCATCAGCCAGGATATAAACTAAAGTCTCTTCTTCCTGGCTGAGTTAACAGGATTGGGAACATTGTACAGTGAGCTGATGAAATAGCATTTGAAGATAGCAGAACATGAAGAATTCTCTCTATTTTTCAACTGGCTAAAGATACACACTACGCCTCTGTGTACCGAAAAGGCTTCATTAAAGTGAGCTCACTCATTTCGCCCATTCTTCTGCAGGTTTTAAATCTTTTACTAACACACTATGGCATTCCAAACCACCATGGGTTGGCAGTACCAAAGGAGTTTAATTAGATTTCGGTAAAAATAACTTTCACAGTTAGGCTTGTCCCAAAATTACCCTCAATATCCCACCTGGGGATGTTTATGAAGTCTATCGGTGTTTACCTTACTGGGCATGTTTAGTTTTAATACTGCAGTGTATGAGGGATGTGGCACAGTCTGTTTGCTGGGACTAAAAGATCTTATGAACATGTCATTTAGGGTATTCAGTAAAATAAACAGTAAAGAAATTGCAGTAACAAAATTGCCGTCCCAAAAAGAACAAGCTAGCTTAAGAGTTACACCTATAGTAGTACACGGTTTTATTAGCTAATTTCTGTGTTAGACAATAAAGTTGAAGTCTCATTGTTTTACTGTAACACTGTCAGTCAGTAGTTTATTAAAGGTGCACATAGTAATTTTTGGCTATATGGTCCTGATCTGTATACTGACACTTATTGGATTGGATAAAGCATTATGCAAAACAATTTTTTTTAACCCTCTGGAATCATTCAATGAAATGATTGTACTATATTTAAGTTCAATAATGTTTTTTATTTAATATTTTGCATTTTTAGGGGATTTTATGGCAAAGACGACACTTGGCAGAGTATCGCTAAAGTAAAAATTAAAAAGTGAACTTGAAAAAAATAAAAATAAAATTGAAGATTTATTGTTATGAAAAATGATTTTTTTATATCAAATATACATTCAAAACACGTTTTACTCTAAAACCGTAAAAAAAAAAAAATCAAAGCTATAAATCTAAACAAGCTGTATTCTAAATTTGAGGTTGATATCTCAAAAAATTTGCTTTCAGTAAGATTTTGTTTGTGTGCATTTCCATTGCATTTTTGATTGCGAACAATACAAGTGTGACTAGGACCGTTTAACCTTTTTGAAATCTTGTCCATGATTTTTTGTGTGTGTGTGTATGTGTGTGTGTGTTCACACAGCAAGTGCCAAAACCTTTACCAAGTTTCGTACCATTCCGATAAAGTAAAGAATTCTTTAAAAAAAATAAAAATTTTAATACATTTTCAGTCAAAAATGACCGAACAGCATCAGAGAGTAAAGTAGAAATAATTTATTACGTGCATTTATCATGTGCATCATTTTAAGTAACTAGTGGCACCAAACAGAACAACAAAAATAATTAATAATATTTAACAATGCTTCCTTTGTTTGATTAAACAAATAGTTTAATAGTCAAATTCACACTCAATTCAACTGGTATATGGAAGGCAGGAAAGCTGCAGCTTTAACAACAGCAGCAACAAATTAGCAGGAAATTAAAGGACTTAGCTGTACATACCCGTTTGCTGATTGGTAGATGCAGTCCTCCGTGTTTGTACAGAGCAGCAGTGCTCTCCCGCCAGTCATGGTGCTAGCAGATGGCATCCTACACACACACAAACAGACAGAAATAAGCATTTTTGGACAATTAACGTGGAAATATCATAGTTTCAGGGACATATTCAAGGATAGCATCATTTCTGTCAGGACCACTATCGTCAAATACGATTGACCATTAGCATATCATTTGTATTGGCGGTATCAGAGTGCCAAATCCCGACTGAAGACAGGTGGAGCTGGGGAGGGAGGAGGGTAATTAGCTCCTGAGAAACGCGATAGCTGTTGATAATACTGAAGGAGCTTATTTATTAATACAGTGATAGGCGTCGTAATCCTATAGGTAGACATTTGATGCGAGCTTGACTAAAGTGACCTGCCAGAACTAACGCTACGCTTGATTGTATTCATTGAAATAGCTTGAAATGCCATGCATATACCATATGAATTCTATATGAATATGGCATTCACTACATACCATAGTAAATATCAAAATAGCATGGTATCACAATCTGAAACCATCACTGTATGCGCGAGTTAGAGGAAACAGGGATTTGGGGGTTTCCTAAGGACAGCCCTAACTGTACCATGGTAAAGACACAGTACTTTAGGTTAAGAAATACTGGACATTTACAACAGTCATCCATTTCTCAAAGAGCAGAATCCTCATGACACAGGAGTGGACTCAGTCCTGGAGGCCGGATGACTCACAACCCAAACACAAAAGACTATAGTCAGAGAGTTTACAACAGACTGGTTACTACAGTTACAAACATCCCAGTTTTGCTTCATTTGGGAAATCATCGCTCTTACTCTCATAGTGAGGGTTAGTGATCTGAACAAATGTCTAACAGAGAAACGTCATCCGCAAAATATTCAAAAAGTTTAAAAAGGAGAAAAAAAAAAGGGGAAACAACTCAACGTGACCTACGACCTCTTACTTCTCTCTGCTCTGTGTTTTAAAGGAGCCAGTAATTATCAACCAGCCAATAAAAAAAAATGTGCTAAGCAGCCGGGGCTGTTTTCGAGCGGTTCGGACCCTCGCCACACAGGTGTTACCACTTAACCAACACATTTGGAGAGGATTGTCGAGTGTGTACGTGTGCGTCTGTTCTTTTTGTTCTGCCAAACGGAAGTATGACAATGTCCATGGGACACAAGCGGGGGTGCAATATAAACGAACCCCATCTGTTTCCACGGCCGGCGAGCGCCATTCCACATGTGCAAGAGCTCAACGATTAACCCACATTCCCAGCATTCTGCCACCACTGGAGCCGGCCGTAAAAACCTTCCTCTCCGGCTCAGATGACGTAAAGGTTACCAAACTGTGCTATTTCGAGTCTACCACGGTGCCTTGAGTCGGTGATTAGGCCTCTGGTGTGTCGCTGGGCTTCAGTGGTACTCAGTGTGTTGATCTATCTGTGGGCGAGTATTCATTGGCATCATTGGTTGTCTTTCTGAGCGTCGGCCAAGAGCAATAATGAGATATTGTTGTGCTGTGGAGTTTCACACTTTGGTGTGGAGAGAGCTCTTATTTTGATGAGCAATTAATGTAAACCATCCAAAACTTCTGGTACTAAATGGCAGAAGAACTGAAAAATAAAATAAAATTTATTAATTAATTAATTAAAATAAAAAAAAATTATATATAGTATTTTTTTTCAATAAAATAATAAAATAAAATAAATAGAATATTACAATAAAACAATATGTAAAATTGATAATTATAAAAAAATATAAAAAAAAACAATCTAGTGTAAGTTGCAGGTTAACCACCACAGCCAATAAATGTGTAAATTAAAGTGCTCTATATGTATATATTTAATTATTTCGGTCTTAAAATGCGTTAAAATAACATTTTTGGGGGTTTCTTCAAAGGTAGCGTGTTTTTTCAGTTACTGGGTGATGACGTCATAAGAGGAACTCGCAACCCATACTCTGCTAGATTCTTACTGTATTATGGCTATTTGGAGAACGACTGAGGATGTGGGAAACCATCAAATTCTTTATGGACCACAGCCATACAATTTTTAACCGGTCAGGCGTGAGAGAGGGGAGCCATGGCACTCAAAGAGTTATTAATGCTTGGTGTGAGGAGAATTAATTAGTGGGTTGGCTTGGTGTCCAGGTGAGTAACGTTAGCTACGTTAGAGCTGTATCTACTTTTCAAAATATTGCCGTCATGTAGAATAGCAAGGAGGGACAACGACTGAAGACATTATTTACTTACAGTACATGGTGTCAGTCAAAATCAGAGCTGTAGAGATGCACACACTGCACAGGCATCAATCGCGAGTCTCATCGACGCCTCAAATGTCATGTAAGTTAACTTTATTAATACCCTTCCTCAATCCACGCGTTATCAATTTCTCACGATTTAATTAGTGATGTTTATTGTCAGAAAAGAAAAAGAGAGATCGATGTCCCCATCATTGTGTTTGTGTGGGCGAATCAGCAGTGGAGAGTATGTGCTGCCGTGAGGTGAACGCGAACAGCTTGACCTGCGACCGGCTGATCTGACGTGCTTGAACCCGTTTGTTTTGCGATTAGCTTACTCTCATTTCAGGCTGGATCACGTTCCCCTTTAAGTCAGCACACACGAGCATGTTTACAATGGAGTTATTTTATTCATAATTTTTTTTATCAAATAAAACATACAACCAACTTTTCTGAAGTTATGTAAGGCGAATATAGCTGCTAGTGTACGGTAACTCTACTAGTGAGTTCCTCTTATGACGTCATGCCCCATCTAGTGGAAGGGAGCGGGAGCGGTTAAAACCACTGTTAAAAGTGCCAACTTTTCACATTATATCAGCATTTTGGTATAAAAAACAATGGTGGGCGGTTCTTATCTTTATGTTTAATAAACCCATTGCATTACTTCGTGAAAAATTTTACCTGCAACTTACACTTTAAGCAAAATTATTTAAATAATATTTAATATTAATGCATTTATTTATTAAATAATTAATCAAATTAATTAACAACGGCACTCTAAGATAGATCGTCTATCTTAGTGACTTCTAACTGTAAAACAAAGTATTGCCATTGTACGTCAACATTTCAGAGGATATAATTTATTTAATAAAATTTTAAATTACAATTAATAATTCAAATAAGATCCAAAACCTCAAAAATTAACTGAAAGAAGAAAAAAATCATGCATGAATTATTTTAAATTATTATCATCAAATATAAATTGTCGATCTTTCTTTAGTTTGCGGTCTTTTTCTTCTTCTTTCTATCTTCTCTCTTTCTCTCGGGCGACCTACAGCCCTAAATGATTTTCAGCTGTGTGTGTGTGTGTGTGTGTGTGTGTGTGTGTGTGTGTGTGTGTGTGTGTGTGTGTGTGTGTCGAGTCACATGTTTGCAGAGCAACATCAGCCCCCCCCCCTCCTCTTCTTCTTCTGAAAATGCAAAGAAGAGAGAGAGAGAAATGAAAAAGTGAAGAGCCAAAGTTTGAGCATGCCGTGTATAGCTGAGCTGCAATGCAACAATCTATTCGGTCAAGTATAGGTGGAATATATCATTTGTAAATTTGTATAATATAACTTATAAGTCGTTTAACATCAGCATGCACGCTTAGAAAACAAGCTATATGATTTGAATGTCTGTAACACAACCTGGACAAGTTATGTACCAAAGATCAATACTTTGTTTGTTACCTGAGTGTTCAAGTTTGTTCAAATGAGCAATAGAAACTAGTAACACCACTTAAAAATCACCTCATCCTGATAGCCACAAACAGTAAATCTGTATTTACAACCTTAATTTTAGGGTCTTTGTTCTCTTCACTATTGTTAAATGTGACCCCTGCGAGATAAGGCGACTTCCACAAAGATGAGGAGAAAGTGAGCCATCTGTTCCAGCCAATAAAAACCTCTATATGACCTGAGGGACCTTTACTGGTCCCGCCCCCTGACCCGATGCCCGTCAGCTGATTGGATGACAGGACGATCATTGTTCTGAACAGAAAGAGGATTGGATTGGAGAAATGCAGCTCAGTAATGCTCAGTTTTACTGCTCTTTCATAGTTCAGGGGATTTAATGGAGCTTCCCGTAATGTTTCTCTGAATTATCAGCTTTGTCTCAGAAGTTTCTTCTCTATTTCCTAAAAATATTTGCAAATAAATGCGTTTAACGCGACTTTAATCGCATACATAAAGTATTCTTGCATAGGGTGATATAGAGTAATTCCGTGTCAGCTCAACCAGAGGGATGTTGTGTGCAAATATTTTGATAGAGAGAAATAAGATATATTTCTAGTTTCAGTATTATTTGTTCTTCAGACATTCATCTTTAAACACAACAAATATCAGCAGTTTAAAAAATTACATATATTTGGTTTTTGACCACTGAAAAGGGGAAAAGTTCTACAATTTGGACATGGAGTCGCACAGGGATCCCCTTATCTATGGGATTGAACCAATAGGACCTTAAAATGAAGATTCCAAAAGAAAAGTTTATTAATAAATAGAATCTAGAAGGATATTAAGATAACTTTTTAGAGTTTCAGGCGTGCAAAATTTGTAAAAGGAATTTTTATGGCACTCAGAGAGGAATGTTGTATTCAATTGTGTTGATGGAAAAAAAACGAGATGCATTTCTAGTTTCAACATTATTTGTTCATCAGATATTCCTCTTTAAAAGATGAAAAAAATCATCAGCTGCATGCAAAGTGACCCATATTTGGTTTTTGACCACTGAAAATGTGTACAATTGACCAATTTACTCATGGAGCCGCATTACGATCTCCATATCTCTGTGATTGAACCGTCGAAGGCCTTTAAAATGAAGATACCAAAAGAAATGTTTGTTAAGAACCAGAATCTAAAAGGATATTAAGATATTTTTAATACTTCTTGAGTTATAGGCATGCAAACTTGGGACAAGAAGTGCTTTTTCCCATTTTTGAACTGTCACCGTTGGCATATAATGCAACAAAGATGGCTAAAGTCAACAGATTAAACTAATAGACCTACCAATCTCTGTGTGGAAATGAAATGAAGTCATTTTTGGCTCCAAATCTCAGGGGAAAATTGTAATTTTGACCCCCTCGACAAGTAGATTACTCAGTCAATATACATTCATTACATGTAATATTTTGGCTTTCATCACTATTTATAATGTTTGTCTCTCTGGTTGACTTGACACGGTATGACCCTATAGCAAATCTCAACTGCTTGATTGCTTGCCTTGCATCGTCGCAAAACGTAAATATTAATCGCACAGCTGTAATCTGCAAACTGTAACTGTAAAGGAGTCGGAAATTCTCGTCCGAAATTATTGCACGTTAAAAAATAAATACGACCTCATGTCGTGTCAATCACGTTTACCGAACACACGTTCGCCGCCGAAACTTTCGTCCGTCATAAAAAATTTAATAAAACGTTTTTCGCATCTGTAGCAAACATTTTGAGAGGTGTTTTGACAATTCAGAGCCACCGAATGACGAATAAGAAAAAATTTCGGACTTAAGGCATGAAGATGTTAAGATATTATAAACATAAATGACTCATGTAAAGCTGCTTTGATGTGTACTGCGAAAAGCACTAAATTTGACTTTGCTGTAAAACGAATGTGCATAGCAATGAGAATTTGTACATGTTTGTTCATATTGTTTGAGCATCATTGAGATCTCTTTTGAAACCCTATAGGAGACACATGTGAGATTACTCGATTCTCTTTATCACTGGAGAAACATCTGAGACATCAAAAAGGCGTTGCAGTTCTGTCAGATACTTAATATTCATTAGATAAGTGTAGGAGTGAAGGACAGTGAGGGTCATCAGAAGCCCTCAGTAATGTTATGCAAGCGACTAACAGCAGATCTTTATCATTCCAGAGGGAAGAGACGACATGCTCATTCAGTTAGAGAGCGAAAAACGTTTTCTTTTTTCCTTTTCGGCAGACAAGAAAAGCTTTTAGTGTGTGCGATAACGGCTGCAGAGTAAACATGTCAGTTACAGATGGTTTGTGTGCTTGTTTTGTTATACTTATGAACTTTTAAGCCAACTAAGACCGTTATAAATACACAAATAATGTCCTGATTGAAATCTCAAAATGCTTAAATGTGTCTGACGTGTTTTTTCAGATTTGTAGCACAAAAGCGCTATAGATATGCACATTCTTTTTGTGCATTATGTGCATTATTATTCCAAAATGTGTCAAAATTATGATGCATATAATAAGTACTGCAAAAGGCAAACCTGTAAAGTTTGTTAATTGCAAAAAGTCACAAACAGAAGCTGGAGGTCAACACGAGTATAAGTGTACAAGTTCTGTGTGTGAAGCAGTTATTTAACTTGGCAAATTTCCTTGGATTCAGCAAAAGAATGTAGATTCGTCACATTTAGTGTACATAACAGCATTATATGAGTGGAACGATGTGTAAAAATGTGAGTGTGTCAGGCGATGTGAGGAGGAGACCTAATGGAAATGGAAGACCATCTGCGTTTAGCTATAAATCTTTTCGTTTTTTCTCCGTCATTCTCTCTCACTCGGATCAAGACTAGCTAGCCAAACCCTTCTTGCAGAACTGGATTGTAGGAGGGTTTCATAAGGGACATTCATGAACACACACATGCAAACAAAGGGTCAGATTCACAAAAGCCAGGTCAAATCCGCATGGCATCAGCGGGAACGTTCCAGAATCCGGCATTACAGACCATGGGCCCTATCTTGCACCCAGCGCAATTGACTTTGTACACCGACGCATGTATCATTCCTATTTTGCACCCGCGCACAGCGGACTTTTCCCTCCACAGACGCACGTCGGTTAACTAAGAAATACACTTGCGCTCCCCGGGGCGGTTCAGCGCAAAGAGGAGGCGTGTTCCGGCGCAAACGTTCCCTCATGCTATTTTACAGGTTTAGAAAACAATTGCGCCACTGACCGAAAAAAAACAGTTTAAAGTCAGTGGCGCGTTGCGCATGTTATTCATATGCTATTTTAAGGGCGCATGCTTGGCCTTAATCAATGTAGCGTGTGCACAACGCGCATACACTTTGATTCTCTCATCTACACACAGACGCAGCAGTTCTCATTTTTGCAAATCATACATTATTACGATAGATAGATAGATAGATAGATAGATAGATAGATAGATAGATAGACATTTTATTATAAAAGCATACATCTAGCTTACACATTTACCCAAATTATCATACGCCTGTTTAACCGAAGTTAATTTGGGTGTGTTTCTCCATCCCCAATGTCCCTGACGAGAGCGTCGGTCTCCTCGGCCTTGATCCGCTCCTCGCGTGCGCCTGGCAAATCCGCCGTTATAATAGGAATCTGCTTTAGAACAAGCGCGCCTGCTCTTAAAGGGAATGTGAGATGACGCTCTGATTGGTTTATTTCACGACACGTTACGCCCAAACCACACCTATGAGTAATGAAGCTACTTCAGACCAACCCCTTTTAGATTTGCGCCGGGCGCAAGAGTCATTTATCCCGCCGGGAAAATAGCAACAGCGCCCAAGACCCGCCCACAAAGTTACTTGCGCTTTGCGCTTTGACACTTGCGTTTCAGATCGTTAAAATAGGGCCCCATATGTTCATTCACTGATACTGTAAAAATACATTTTAAAGCACTACTTTTCTGGTTTTCAAGGACTACAATCAGAGATCGCACTTATCAAACAATATCTTTAGTATTTTTTAGGGATTTTTAAAACTCAAACTACAGATTTAAGGTATTCAAAATACAACTTGCAACAAATTTAATCATATATATTAAATACAAAGTATATAATGGCTATTATTGTTCAAAAATTATATTTTATATTATAATGTTGCCGTACTTTGTATCAAGAAAATGATGGGGGTTTAGCAGATGGGCTGCAGTGTTAATTTTGCGGGAAAAGATTGTATTTGTGTGTGTTTTTTCAGATTTTTACATTTATTTATATACAGTAGTCAACATTTGAAGTGGACTAAAACCTTTCATCAAAGTTATACATGAATTTTGAACACCTGTTCTCATCTTAGGACAACTTTGATTAACTATTTTTCATCCACTTCAAATGTGTGCTACTGTATACTGTATTTAAATAAGTCAAGCACTTTTCAAGTACCTCTTCATAATTATGGCTGTTTTCAAGGGTTTTCCAGGGCTTAAATACTTTACGCACCTTGTATGAACCCTGACTGCAACTTACAAACGCAGGTTTTAGTGCTGAAATACAGAGAGAGCACTCAAAAATAGCATAATTTACTCATTCTCATGTTTTCCTTGCTTCCTTCATGAGAACACAAAAGATGCTGTTAAGCTGAATGTTCAAGAGCGCATGGTGATTCGTAAAGCTAAAAAAAAGACTAATAAATGTATTGCGTTTGACTTCAGTCCACCTTGTAATTGCATGCAAAAGAGTGGCCAGTGCATTATTAAAATGCATGCTTTAATTTAAAGTCATTTGGAAGGACTTAAGCGTGAATACATGATGAGAGAATTGAATCGCTTTATGTTGTGAACGTAGCGCAGTGATGAAATCTCTCCTAATGGAATGTTTTCTCAGTTCGAGATGTGTCACGTATCCGTGCTGAACAAGTGACCGAGATGTCGAGGAGAGCCAGCTTTAACTCTGTTTCTCCTCCTCCTCACAGCTGGTTCTCATAAAGCCTTCACTCGGCTGTGGCCCTGAGGGCCCTCGAACCGATGACATCATGCTCTCTGCACTTCTCCAAAACAGAGAGATAGATGTGTGATTTCCACAGAGAGAGGACGGCTTGGCCGTCACTGATATCGAGAGCCAAATCGCAATCACATTTACTCTTCGTTCTCTGTCTTTCCTGTTCGCGGGTTTACATTCTGCTGACACAAACAGGAACGCACTCAGTAAATCTGCCAAATAACTCAGATACTTGCTAACTGAGGATGCAAAAAAAATACATTTAGGAACTATTCCCATTAGACCCGAGTGGAATCTGCCAACTTTTCCCACATTTTCTGCATTGGTTTCGGGGGTGGCGGAACATGCAGAGTTACGCAGAATGAATTTCAAAAGTTTTGTGGCTTTGAAAGAAAAAGTTCCTGTTTCGAAAGGAAATACATCAACACAGACTGCGCTTGTCAATACACACACACACCCATTTGTCTTTAAGTTCGGTGAAATGTGTTAAAGCTGAGAGTAGTAAACTCTTACAGTGAGATGAAAACATCAGCAAATTAACCAAAATATTTACAAACCTGCGATATATGGAACGTTTCAATTCTGCGGAATACACACACACTCTCACACACACACACATAGACCCCCCCACCCCACACACACACACACACACACACACACACACACAGAGACCCACACACACAGACCCCCCCACACTCTCACACACACACACACACACACATAGACCCACCCACACACACACACACACTCACTCTCTCTCTCTCTCTCTCTCTCTCTCTCTCACACACACACACACTCTCTCTCTCTCTCTCACACAAACACACAACCATACTCACACCCACACACACTCTCACACGCACCCAGACCCACACTCACTCACACACACATCCACACGCACACACACTCACACAGACATACACACCACACTCACTCACTCACACGCACATACACATTCTCTCTCTCTCTCACACACACACACACACACACACTCTCTCACACACACAAGCATACAACCATATTCTCTCTCTCACACACACACACATTCTCTCTCTCTCTCTCACACAAACACACAACCATACTCACACCCACACACTCTCACACGCACCCAGACCCACTCACGCACACACTCTTACACGCACCCAGACCCACACTCACTCACACACATCCACACGCACACACACACAGACATACACACCACACTCACTCACTCACACACATTCTCTCTCTCACACACAAACATAGAACCATACTCTCTCTCTCACACACACACACACACACACACACACACACACACTCTCTCTCTCTCTCTCTCTCTCACTCACACACATCCAGACGCACACACATCCAGACGCACACACACATCCACACACACACATTCTCTCTCTCTCTCTCTCACACACACACACACACAGACCCACACACACACATTCTCTCTCTCACACAAACATACAACCATACTCTCTCTCACACACACACACACTGGTTCACTATGTTTGTGGGGACTCTCCATAGACTTAATGGTTTTTATACAGTACAAACTGTATATTCTGTCCCCTTACACTAACCCTACCCATCACAGAAGACTTTCTGCATTTTTACATTTTCAAAAAAATATAATTTAGTATGTTTATTTACCCATTCCCCTCATGGGGACCGCTGGCTGGTCCCCACAATGGAGGTGATCTCAGGTTTTACTATCCTTGTGGGGACATTTGGTTCCCACAATGTAATATAAATCAAACGCACACATACAAACACAAACACACATACACACATACACACACATCCATGCTACATTTACTGCTCTGCCATTGTTAAGGACAAGCTTCAGACATGAACACTTCTAGGTCGGCCACAGAATGAGACAGGAAGTGGAGAGGATACGGCAAACAATTCATCTCACCACTGTGAATTGTTGTGCATTTGAATCGCAGCTATGTTCCCTGTAGTTGCGGTGTCTGGATTGTAAAACATTACAATAACGTTCCAATAACTTATTGTTAATGATACTCTTCCGGGACATGGAGGAGGATGATGGCTGTTTACATTTGCTTCGGGTCAAACGAGCACAGTGAAACCGTAGAAGTTGTAATTATGGTTTAAAGACAGAACCACATGACCAACCGCGCGACACTTTAGGCCTCAAGAGAGAAAACGGCATGACAAACTCTTGTTTTCTTGTTTACGCAAGCGTTAGCTAGGGGCGACATCACGGATAGTTAGTCACACAGGAAGAGAGATAACAGGATGTGGAATTACAAGACCCCAGTAATCTCTCATGTGTCTCCTCTGGGGGTTTAGAAGAGATCTCAACAATATTTCACAATGTGCTCAGATTTGCCAAGATATTATTATCTGCAATCAAATGTTAATCTAATTTAGGAGAGTCGGTTTGATCATATTCCCCTAGGAAAGAAAGCGTCTCTTTAATGTCTCGGTTGTTTCTCCTTGACAGCAAAATGCCAATAGAGACTTTTCTGTTTCTAATGAGAAAAAAACGTGTCTCCTCTAGAGATTCAAGAGAGATCTCAACGTCTCAAACGATAGTCAGGTTTTCCAAGAAGTCTGCAATCAAATGCCAGAGATCTCAGTATGAACACACACATTTCTTAAACTCTCTCGAGACCAAAAGGTTTGAGTTATACTACTGTATGTTTCAGTGTTAAAGTTACAGATTTTAGGTATCTTGGCAAATCCGAGACTCTAAAAACCAGTGAAGGCAAAAATCTGACAAAAGTCATTGGTTCTCCAAAAAATAGATTAAAGGTCAATAACTAAAGTCACAAATCATGAAGGAGCCCATCTGATTTTGATCCGAAGAGGAAAACCAATGTACGCTTTTCCTTGGATTCCAAATGTAACTGAAGGTCGTGAAAACTTTCAGACCTTCACTCTGGCGGTTTGGTTTACATTCACTCTGGAAATGTTGATTTTGAGAGTGAGCTGAGGGCAGAAAAAAAAAGAGAGGAGAGGAGAGGAGGAGAGAGAAACAAGAGGTTCAGTTGCTTGGTGGATCGTTGACTCCGGAAGAGGACTTTCCCAAGCTCTCGCCACGCAGGGCTCCGATGGGAATAGCGAAGGGAATTGTAGGAATCTGTCTGCGCTGAGGCGCATAGGGCCGGTGGGAATGGCCAGGCGGAACCACAGAAGCGTGAGGGAAAACAGGAAGTGTAACTGGAGATCTGGCTTCGAGTCAAGCCAAGAGCGGAGAAAAAGTTGCGGTATGCGAGTATAGGGGCCACCGTGAGTTGCGCTGATCGAGGACCACCACCTATATCCAAGATTAGCATTGTAGTTCCAACATGAGATGGAGACAACGCCACTCAGATCAGACAGAAAGGGACACTGTTAGGGGTGTAACAATACCCTCATGTCACGATACTGAACTCACGATACAATATTATTGCGATACTCCAAGACATGATAAAAGGTTAACAAAAAAATGTACTGATTAAAATGCTAAATTTGATATTACATAGTGGGTGTAAATGAATAGGCTTTGACTTGTGCTGGTAACCAAATGCACAGGACAATGGTGACACCAGAATAAAAATATTCATGATTCTGAAGCTGAAAAGAATTGTTTCAGACGAATATGCTTGCACTCTTTCACTGACTAAATATATTTAAAATAATGTAGGCCGCTTTTTACCGACAACATAAGACATTTGGCATTATCAGGACCCACAAATATTCCCCTATTGCATTATTATACAATATATTTAACATTATATAAACTATACACAATATATATTGTCACTATTCACGATAAATATTGTTGCATTTTTCTATTGCGATATATTGTTACACCCCTAGACACTGTATTTTACTGCCATGGATTTCCATTTCAAGTGGATTCTGGGTAAAAATTCTAATCGCCCAAAAACCACGGCCACCAAAAATGATCTTTTTCTTCATTCTGCATCATCAGGATGCTTCACGGCTCTGGGAGAGAAAGGCATTAGATTAAAAACGCTTTGTTTTATCCTGATCGGACCAAACATGTGTACTCAAGATGACCTCTCATCACCCCCATCCTTCCCTTGAAAATGTCCAGGTTTAAGGATACAAACAGGGACAAAAACAGAAGCTCAGCCACATGACTCCTGGAAAGGAATAGTCTTTGGAAATTCAGTGGTTTTCCCTTGTAATGCAAGAACTCCAGAAGATCCATAAACTGGGAAACTGCATGTTCCTCTGCAAACATTACCAGCTTTAATGCATCACCGGGTGTTAGAGCACAGATATTTCCATGATTTTCAGGGTAGGATTGTGACCTAGCATGGAAAACAGGCGTTTATATATTAAAAAAGGGCTTGTGCACATTTTATAGAATGCTCTTTGAGAGCCAATTTGGTTAGTTTTTGATCAGTTATCCAAACCACTTCTGCCAATTTTATCCCGCAACTTTGCCTCCAGTTACAATTTGCTAATGTTCCGCTGTAGCCTTCCCAACACAAACATCTTATCCTCTTCAAGGTCCTGAAATTAGACGTGCCTAGAAGGTAAACCTCGCTGAGATTCATATTTGCTGCTACAATGTTTATGGCTATAAGGGTTAGGATTACTGCATGACACCAAATAAAACCAATATAAGAATTTGCATGTGAATCTCCCAAGAGTCTGTGCACAACTAAGCTAAGCTACTACATCTCACACAAGATGTTTTCCCCTCAAAAAAAGCAGGGTATTCTTATGAAGTGAGAACGTGATACAGGATTAGTTAACAAGGTTGCACATGTACATACCAGGCAGTGTGTTTGAGCGCGACTGTAACAACTAAAGCATTGTGCGAAATCTCGGCCAGGTGCGTCTCCACCTGCACAGGAGGACAAACTGTGTAACTCACATTACCTGAAACACCTCTGACAGGGAAACAGAGCTTTGATGAAAGAACAACATGAACTTATCAGTCGTGCTGAATATAAAACTAATGACTTAATAATACCCTTCCAATATAAAAAAAGTGAACATTGCAGGTTTGGTTTACCAAATAAATTGGATTGAGGTCTTACAAGTACAAGGTCTTACTTTTACAGCGCCATCCAATACAATTCCTGATCCGTAAACCACATTTTTATCGTATTTTATTGTACTTTGTTCACGGTTTTCTTGAATGAAGGCATGTTACACAACCTGTCCATGTTGGCATCTGTCTAATTCGACTAGATTCTACCAAATGATTAACAAATTAGCACCAAGCTACTGTAGAGTCTGATTGGACACACTGGCTTTTATTCGTCAACAACTGTAGATATGAAAGCGCTTTCTCCTTCCTTTAAAAATGTAATAAGCAAACAGGGTGAAAAGTTGAAAGTCTTGAGTGTTGCATGACAGTGCTTGACCAGTGAGAAATGCAGAAGACAAGAAAAAACTTGACTCTTCACTCCGAGAGTTCAATGAATTGGAGAATGTTGACACGAGTCATGTGAAAGGGCCTTTAGGCTGCACTTCTTAGATGGTTTGCTGTTTCCAAAAAGCTATAATTGGTTGCAGATTGGAAATGTGCAGGCAGAGAAATTGCGAGAGAAGAAAAGAAGGCAGTATTAAAGTGTTTTAGAAGGTAAAGAGGTATTTCAAACAACCCACGCTAGGAGAGGAAGAAGAAACATCCCACGTTCCAGATGGGGAAGAATGGATTGTTTTACTCCGCCTCACCCACATTCTCCTTTTTATTTTCTTCTTGTTCCTTCCTTCCTGTCGTCTTGACACTCCATGACACTTCCACGTCACATCTCTTGTCTTTGCACAAATCACATGTCCCAATCTGGCCTTGATGATGAGCATTGCAGTTCATCCTATTCTCTGAAAGTACTTTGAGGACTGTCAATTGATCTTTCTAAATGATTGATTGATGAAATAAAGTCAGTTTCCTCTTTTTACCACCCACATAATGCAGATATACAGGGTTATGACTGTCCTTTGAACAATGTTAAAGGGTTAGTTCACCTCAAAATTTAAACTGTCACTATTTACTCACCCTCATGTCATTGCAAACCCATTTCTTTCTTCTGTAAAACACAAAAGGAGATATTAAACAGAATGTTTACTAGGATGTTGTTAAAAACGTACCATGACCATGACCTATTAAGCTCCAAAAGCACAATAAAAGTAGTCAACTCGTGCAATACAAAGTTCTGTCATGAAACTCAAGATGGCACAGACCGATTGGTCCTTAAAGGGATGGTTCGGAGTAAAATCAACCTAGGGTCCTTTGCACCATGACCTCGAGCCAAACACCCCCCCCCCAGAAGCCTTTTTCCCCTTGGTTGAACATTATTAAAGTTAGAGCTTATTTAGAGATATCAGCCAAATGGCTTAGTGTAGGCGCTAATGGATCCTGTGATGTATCTTGTAAATTACCCCACTAATAATTCCCAGAATGGTACCAAACTTCTACAGTAGTACAAATAGGTTCTGTACTCATAAAACTACGCATTGGAAAGTTTGTAAGTACATCAGGAGTTTATTTAAATAACACTTGCCTGATGGCTAATGCTACTGCTAACCCGGACGTCGACGTCACTTCAGTGGTTTGGGAAAAGCCCGTAAAAGTCCTGACAGAAAGCGATGCATAAGGATGTAGTGTAACGACAGCGATCTATTCCACCAAGAAGAAAACACATATCAACATTGTCATATCCATTACCAAGCCAAACACTCCAGAGAGTTGTCATGACTGAAGTCATATCCTAACTTTCATTGGGGAACAGACTAAAGTTTGCGTATCTAACTTTGATTTAAATGTGTTGCATGACGTGTCGCACCTGGTTTGATGTCAACGATGCCCAAAGGCATTGGGTGTTGCGTGTGACGTTACGACAAGGTAAGCTTAAACAAACGGAAGCATGGGTGCTCTGATGGATAACGACTTAAGTTTCGGTCTGTTACGCACACAAAGTTAGCGTATGATTTCAGGAGACTTATGCAAATCCAGGGCTTGACATTAACTTTTTTGTTCACCAGTCGCTGTGGCTAGTGGTTTTCCAAAGTTACAAGCCACTCAGCATTTTCACTGGCCACAGTTTTGACATCAGTACCATGAGGAAAAACTGCCATATAGATATTTTTAATATCATCTCATAATTTGGCAGCCGGTATATTAGGCTGCTGTCACTTTAAGACCTGATGCATTATACTGTTTTATATAGCCAATATACTTGGCTTTATGTGCGTACTTTGGGTGTGAGCACAAAATCTGCGGCAATGAGTATAATTATGCTCAATACGCACAATCCAACGCCGAAATTCAAGCCCTGTACCACCAACAGTATTCATACGGAGCAAATGAAGCGAGTGAGTGAGGAGAGGCGGGTTTGGGTGTCACTCGCTGTCGGAGAGATTAGAGAGCGAGAACGCGCAGCTGGTATCGTGTCTCCAGCGGAAGAGTTTCGGATACTTCAGTATCGATATGTATCGAAAAATCTATATTTTTGCAACACTAGATTGCACTTATTTATTATTTCAGATGGCTTTTTAAAAGACTACTATTGAAAAATGTATATTATATAAAATGTAACCCGCCAAAGTGGCTAGTAGGAGTGACTGCGTTAAACACCACTGCTGAAATACACACACATTTGGCAGGTTGGCGGGTGTTGATGTCAAGCCCTGTGGACAACTTTTGTCGTTTTAGGAGCTGAGGTCACTGTAATATTCTTTAAACCTTGGAATGACATGAGGATGATGAAACTACGACACAATTGAACCTTGATGTTTGCTCTGTCCCTTTCTCTCTCTTCTTGAGTCCTACAAAACCCACTGAACCTTGACTGAGACGGCATCGGAGCGACAGCTTGCAGGCACGGCTCCTTAAGGAGTGGGGGCTGGAAACTCAAAGAGTTATAAAAGAAGGAAGGTTACAGAGGAGAAAGACGGGAAGGAGAAGAAGGGGTGGAGGTCAGTAATCACAGCATCTGTGGTCCGTTCCCTTCCACTACAACACAAAGCCCCGGAGCTCACGGATTCCTGAGCAGCCAGAATTCCCTCACACGCACTGCAGGGCAAATTCTACAGCTGTTGCCGTGGAGACAACCAGAGCTCGGGTCAGAACGGCAGTACGGCCCTGTGTCCACCAAAGCGTTTTTTTCAAGCTCCTGGCGTATTTTTCCAATTGTTTTCAATGGGAGCGCCACGTTTTTAAAACACCATGAGCGTAACGAGGTGCTGAGCGTCTTTTTCACGCTGAAGCGCTTTGCGTTTTTTTACCGGTCACCGAGAGTTGAAGAATGTTTAACTTTGGGTAAAACAAACTCATCACTGTCACCCAGTGGAGGAGGGACGGGACAAATACCACACCGACTAACCATCATATTCTGCTTGTACAACGTCAACAGAGGACAACAACATAAGGCCGCGTGTCCACCAAAGCGTTTTTAGCACGCTGAAAACTAACTGTGGCCACTAGAGGGCGTTTTGGCAGCGCAACATTTTCGTTTTGTTTTTGTTGTTGTTGTTTTTCAGTTGAGACGCTTTGCTTGCTATAGGTGCGTTCAAGTCCTCCTGGGAAGTGCGTACTTACGAGGTGGGAAGTCGTGTTTACGACGGCAGGCGCGTTGAAGTCACTTTCGTCGGCGGTGTACTTTCTCTTAATTAATTACACAAAAATACAGCAAGGTTCTTAAACTCTAGATTTAGAAAATGAAGAACAAAGATAATCTGCATCAGGTGTGCTTTGCTTTTTTATGTTTTTAATTCATTTATGAAGCCGCAGCAAACTTTATCGTTACATATTACATTGTTATATTATAATGCCATCATATTCTGTGCAGGTAATTAGCTTACTTCACTCTAAATAGAAAAGCCTGACAATGTCACTGCTAAATACCTTTAAGTACTGTGGTATTCCGCCATGTTTCTCACTGACACGCCCCCAACTCGTAAAGATCAGGGCTTAAAGAAAATCCTGAGCTTCCCACTCGTATTTACGACATTATGTGGTGGCGTTCATGTGCGTTCAACTTGATCTTTATGATACGGAATTTCCGCGAAAGCGTTACTAGTATCTAATTTCACAGGTCATTTGTTTCTGTGTTGTTTCTATATAAAAATGTCAATAGATTATAAAGTATTTGCTCTTGTTTGAAATTATTTTGTTCCGTTATTATGCTTGTTGTTGTCCTCTGTTGACGTCGTACAAGCAGAATGTGACGGTTGGTCGGTGTGGTATTTGTCCCGCCCCTCCTTCACTGTGATTGGACGGCTGGGTAAAAAGTGACAGTGATGATCGCTGCTGGGTTCTTCAACTTTCGGCGACTGGTATAAAACGCAAGCTCTTCAGCGTGAATAATACGCTCAGCGCCTCGTTACGCTCATGGCTTTTTAAAAATGCAGTGCTCCCATTGAAAACCATTGGAAAAATACACCGGGAGCGTGAAAAAACGCTTTGGTGGACACAGGGCCCAAGGAAACATTCCCAAATGTTGCACTGTAAACCAGTAGGGTTTTGCTGACAGAAAAACATGAAGCATCTGGTCTGTCACAGGATGCATTTACATGTGTATGACGCTTCTGCAAACGCAGTACAAAAGACACAGATGTCTGTTCCCACATGTCACAAGAAATCACTCACAAAGACTCACCAACACATACACACTACGTCAAGCATCACTAGCTCATTTATTATAATTAGAGATAAGTATAAGCATAAGTAATGAACTCATCTTGCAGAGTTTGTGCTCCAGACATGGATTATTCCTAAAATCATGTGTTTTGTTGAGGGGACGTGTGCTATTACTTACATTGAATGAGGGACTCAAGCCATATCTACAGACCAGAAGATCACAAACACTTGAAGGTGACCATTTATTATACAACACAGAACACAGTATCAACCACATAGTAACACCCTAGCAACCCTCCAGAACACCCTAGCAACCAAATAGCAACACCCCTAGCAACCACCTAGCAACACCACTAACAATCATTCAGACCAACTAGCAACATCCTAGCAATCACCTGAGATCCACCTAGCACCACGCTAGCAACACCCCTAACAATCATTCAGATGACCTAGCAACACCCTAGCAACC
>NC_140233.1:4782500-5010000 GCF_951802725.1 Rutilus rutilus
AAATTGATTGAAATGGACGAAAGACTGAGAGAGTAAATCATTGACTGACTGACGGATGTTCGACTGAATGGGAATCTCTCTAGTTGACTTGAATAATTTTGTGAAACATTATACTATGACATGAATAGGAAATATGCATAGACAAACAAACAAATACCGGTAACTTCACATTTAATCATTTTAAAAGGGGTTTCACTTACTATTTCTTGTTGGATGCTGTTATATCGTGAGTGTTTACATCGAATGTATGTCCGGCCACATTTGGATTTCCTGTACGTGGTTTAATTAATTAATTAATTAATTTATTTATTTATTTATTAATGTTGTAAAGTTGTTAATTTACTTTATTATGATATATTAATTATAATATATATATTTATTTATTATAATAAATCATTTTTTTAAAGACGACTAATTAAGATATTGACATATAAGACTAAGAAATAAAGTGTAATTTATTAATCTTGAAAATGTCACATTTATAGTACAGGAGAGGTAATACATAATTAATATAAACAACAACCACTATAATAATAACAACAAACGTTTAAAATAAATATATGAATATAATATATATATATATATATATATATATATATATATATATATATATAGGACAATAACAAACAAAACTTCAATAAAATAATATATTTTATATTAAAAATAAAAACATTTAGTCACTATGTTTTGTTTATTTCTTTACTGTATTTCTTTATTCGTACTTTACATTTTACGTAACAATGACTACTTACATTTCTTACTATCTTGTGTTTATTATTGTTGAGCTGATGATTTACTGAGTTTTAAAAAATAACTTGTACTTTATTAATCAATAGACCAACAAATCTTTTCCATTTCCACTGAAGCGCGGAACTAATATTGAGAAGAGTCACACGGAGGGATTTATCAGCCGGACCCGAGAAGAGGAGCAACATTTCATAACCAATATTTGAATGAATTCATCTGAATTCGTGTTGAAATGTGGAGGTACAATGTTTACTTTCTAAACAGCACTACATTAGAGCTCTGTCAGCGAAAAAATACAGGAGAAAAACAATAGGCATGCATTTGATCACGTGTTATATGTATTTGCAGCTTTTGAATCTTTCTGTTCATGATATAATAACTTAATCGTACATGTAAAGGTTTTTCATTGCTGTGCATGTAGGTTTTTGCACTACATAATTCCCCATTTGTAAAAGTGAATGTTTGTTAGTCATTGCATGATCAAAATCTGAAAATAACTGCAATAAATTGCATTTGAACTACATGAATGCCTAAACAATAATAATAATAGATATTATAATAGATAGCAACTGTATCAATAATGTCTGCATTCTGCACAAAGCGCCTGTTCCAGAACTTCAGCTGCATTGTTCACAGGGTATCGGTTCGAATCCCGTCCCGTAGAGTCTTTCTTCTTAAAGGTACTCGTCTTTTATCTCAAACCCCCAAAGTGGGACTGTTCTGTTGGACTGCATGTGGCGTCACTTACGCCTCCGGCCAGGAATCGGTCCATCAGAACCGAACCACAGAGAGGAAGTCAATCGCCCGAGTGCAAATCCACAGGTTAGTGTTCGTCTTGCGTCTGGGACTCCGTGCCTTGGTGCTTTATCTGAAGTTCAGCCCCCTTCTGCTTCTGTATCCCCTGACTTTACTATCACACCGTTGGGCGTCCCGCTGGTTGGACGCGCTACTTTGGGTCACTGAGACATCTGGACCTACCTTTATCAAACTGGGCCAGTGGGCCAGCACCAGACGGGACCTCTTCTCGCAGGACTTCTGCGACCGCTTCTCAAGGCTTCATGTGCGAGTAAAGCCCCATCCCTGGATTCACACCAAGCTGTGTCTGAGGAGGGCGTTTGGGGAAGGATGGAGGCAGATGTTTGTGTTTGAGAGTAAGGAGCCTGTGGGGTCGGGATGCGTGGCACAGGTGTACCGGGCCAAAGCCAAAGTGGCGAGCGTTGAAGATCCGGCGTTCCAGCATCTGGTGGAGGAGTTGGGGAAGAAGAATCTCCTGGAAGCCTGGGAGATCCCTGGACTGGGAGGAGCTTTGAGTGACCTCTGGGAGATGAGTAAAGATGAGGAAGAGACGGTGGACGTAAAGAACAGGGGTTCTGGAGAGAGACCCGGTCCAGGCGAACACCCCGAGGAGGAGCGTCTGATACCCGTGGCCATTAAGGTAAGGAATAAAGATCATATTTATTTTCTTATGTTTCAAACCCGTCACCTCCAATCATCTGGATTCATTGGAATATTTTTATGTTCCGGACAATTCCCAGTGAAATCTTCTGATCTTTATTTTTGCATACCATATTTTCACACAGAAATACATCAGATTATTAAGGTAAAATGGGTTTTTTAAATGACATTTAATGTTTATATATATATATATATATATTATTTGGTATTAAATTACTAATTTATACCATTCAATTTCTTAAAAAACTAAACAATATTTATTCAATCTTAACTTAAAATAAAAATCTCTTTTCAGTAAATAAAAAGGACTAGTCAAATGATGATGTAGGATGCGATTTAGTTTTTTTGGCCCTAACTAGGTATGGTAGATGACCATGTTCCAGTGGTTAGCTGGTTTGGAGTGGTAGACCAGCAAAAAACACCTATAATAGGGTGCTGGAATAAAATATATTCATTTATTGTTTATATGTATCTATGGGTTTATTGTCTTTTTATTGGTTCGTGTTTTTTGTCCTTTTTTTCTGTTTTTATTGAGATTTTTAATATGATCATTATTGTGTTTTCTTCTCTCAGGTTCTTCATCCAGGAATCAGACGGCAGGTGCAGATCGATCTGATCCTAATGAAAGCTGGAAGTTTATTCCTCAACTGTTTGCCCGGCATCAAGTGGCTCAGCCTGCCTGAGATTGTAGAGGAATTTGAGAAGCTCATGACCAAACAGGTACTGATGCTTTTATGAAGAACGTTCCTTCATGGCATTTAACCTAATCTAAAACCATAAAAGAATTTTCGTTGCTTGATATAAAATAAATGTTAAAGTCAGCGTGAACCGGAAGTTGCGACCGGCTTTACTTCAGTATTGTGACGTATTTTCAGAGTGAAATGTAATATTGATTAAGAAAAATAGAGGGCGTGGCTTGTTTTTCCCCTCTGGGAATTGATTGGATCTAGAAAAAGTAGGCGTTCCATTCCAACTGATGACATCAGAGGCGAAGTACATTTTCAGATTTTGATTAAAGATTACGAAGACCAATTGTTTTTGGTGGATTAACTTGCACAGATTAATTGTTTTCCACAAGACTAGTAATGTGCACTAACAAAGTAAATAGGGTTGATTTTGATTTAATGCCGACTTTAACTGAAAAAATATTTTTATTTATTTCAGCTGGTTGCCAAAGCAACATTTTTAATTTCCATTTAACTTTAACTTGTACTAAAATAACTAAAAGTGAAATAAAATAAATAATTTTTTTATTTAAAAATAATAATAAAAAATGAAAAACAAGAATAGTATTAAACCGTGAACTAAAATCAATATGAAATAGAAAATTAATAAAAAAAAAAAAACTAATTCAAAATACTAATAAAAAATATAGTCAGTGTTGTGGATAGTAATGCGTTACAATATTGCGTTACTCCCTAAAAAAGTAACTAATTGTGTTAATTTCTTATTCATATTGGTTGAATTGGATTAATTACTGATTAATCATTAATTAATAAAGTGAGATTAAATGCATAAAGTATACTTGTGTAATTGAATATATTTAATTATTGCAGGTTATGTAATATTCTGAGTTTGCATTTCTCAGTTTTTATTCATTTTGAGGAATACTGAATCTGTTTTTGTGCAAGTGAGATGAGTAAATGCATGTTCACGTTAGTCTAGAGCTACATTAACCATTATATATTTACACAGCGCACACAATCGCACTTACTCCTGATTTCTCTCAACATGGGGACAGGAGAAGCGTCAGACATTAAATGAGAAAACAAAGTTACTTGCGTTACTTATTTGAAAAAGTTTGTTTTAACTTTAAAAGGAATGTGTTACTTTACTAGTTACTTGAAAAAGTAATCAGATTACATACCCGCAACATTATAATAGTGTCTCAGTGATACTAAAATAACTAAAACATTCACGGCGACCAAGTGTTTTTGTGCTTTAACATCCTTTTTGGTGCAGATCGATCTTCGGTTTGAGGCCCAGAACATGGAAAAGTTCCAAAGAAATTTCAAAGATCTGGAATACGTGAAGTTCCCGACACCCCTCAGACCGTTCGTCACAAGGACTGTGCTGGTAGAAACGTTTGAGGTAAAAATGGCTTCGTTTTAAATATTGCGTGACCTATTTTATTTCACTAACGCTGTATTTTGTGCTCCTGCAGGAGAGTGAACCCATCTCAAAGTACATGGGCTCTGACGTCCCAGCTGGAATCAAGCAGAGAATTGCCAGGATGGGTGTCGATCTTCTCTTGAAAATGGTTAGTTAAACAATCACCAGATTAGTTTAGTGTGTTATTAAGGCCCGTTCACACCAAGAGAGATAACTATATTAGCGTCCACACCATTTCATTTTGTCATTTTGACCCGAAACTCATTTTTTTACAAATTTTAATAATTGAGTGTTCATCAGAGGGATCCAAGACCCCAGGACTTTTGTCGCACTTGAACCACGAATACACACACAAAAAATTGAATGGATGCGAGGAGTTTTGTGGTTGAAATTTAAAAAAGTAACAAATCCTTCACTCGCGGGTCAATTTGACCCCCTTAGGAATGAAGGAAAGCTTCATTACACATAGAAAAGCCTAAAAATGCTCAAAATTCAAACTAAAAATGCTAAAACCTTACCAGAAATTATTTTAAAATGTCTACATGTGTATCTGAATGCATACTGAAGAGAAACTGACTTTAGGACCCAGCGGAAACAGCTCGTTTGCTCCATATAGAGCTATAAGGACATCTAGTGGCAAGAGTCATGAAATATCATGTTATATTATTATTTTTCCACAAGAGGTCGGCAAAGACACTCAATGTAAGATGTTTAGAGCTGAATTAAAAGGGTTTATGCATGAAATTGTGAGTTATTTTGAATTTAAGTTTAAAAGAATGTGAGGAATGTGCGTAAATTACTAGTTATTTATTATTTATTAATCAAATCTACTAATTTAAAGGTAAATAAAATGAAAATAAAAAAGCTGCATTAAAAAATAGAAAGAATAGTATAATAAGTATAATTTTAGGGCTTCGGGTCATTCTTAGAACGAATTTTAGAGTTGTATCTTTGTCGTTATCGTCATTGGAACGGGCCTTTACACTGGAGTCTGTCTAACTTGTGTTCGTCTCTGGCAGGTGTTTGTGGATAATTTCGTCCACGGGGACCTCCATCCTGGGAACATCCTGGTGCAGGGTGTGCGAGGAGAGGGACCCCAGGACAGGGCCACCCTGACGGACCTGTGGGACACGGTGGTGGTGAGCATGAGGCCGGCTCCTCCGGGCCTGCAGCTGGTGCTACTGGACGCGGGCATCGTGGCGCAGCTCAGCGAAGCGGATCAGCGCAACTTCAGAGACGTGTTCACCGCTGTCGTTCTCAAGCAGGTGAAGGACATGTGCTTCTTACATCGACAGCACTCAGTGTGAAATGTACTAAGCCATCCTGAAATGTTGAAGATGTGTTTGTTAAAGTTGGCATCAATGTTATTTTAGTATTATTTACACTACCGTTCAAAAGTTTGGGGTCGGTACTGTAATATCGGGAAATATTATTACAATTTCACAAGTGGACGATGCTAAATACAGGTGTAAACAGGGTCTAAAACATGTTGAGCTTGTCCACTTTCGACACTTCCAGAGGATTCGACCGGATTGCTTTCGTAGTGTAAACGCTCATGTGGTCGAATGTGTTCAAACAGCCACAGAAGACCGTCTTCTCTCCGTCTACTGATCTAATGAGTGACATTATGGGAAGAGCTCGAGACAGACGGGATTTAAACTTTATCGGCTGAAGACCCAAGTTTGGTTTGAAGATGAAAAATGTACCAAGCACAATGTTCTCTCTCCATTCCTGATTTCTAACACACACTCACAGCGTTCGGCTGGTCTTGTGTCTGTCAGAGCAGAAACTAAAGCTGATTCTCTCAGTGTGTTTTCCGTCGTCTCCGGACGCGTTCATATGTAAAATGCACAAGCTTTTTTTGACCATTAGATTGTATAAAAAAAATGAAAAAGCACATACTCGAAAAAATCAGGACAAAAGTGGTTGAAAGTGGACAAAAGAGACGGATTAAAACACCAGGTGTGAACGGGAATGTGTCTCCCTCGTCTACTTGTGATCCGATCGACTCAAACACATCTCAATACCAGGCCTTTAGTGTATAATGCCCAGGTTTTCTCTGTAACCATTTACAAAGTCAGCAAGTGTGTGATGATGCCTATTGTTTTCAAATCTGTTCAGATTTGAAAAGTCATGTTGTGTATTCCAGCCTTTAGTTTTAGTTGATAAAGACTAAATGTTGACCTCATGACCTTGTGTTGCCAGGGCGAGCGAGTTGCAGAGTTAATCCTTCATCACGCCCGCGCCAACGAGTGCCAGGATGTGACACGTTTCAAGAAGGAAATGGCTGAACTAGTGGATCATGCGCTCAGTGACACGCTCTCCCTGGGAAAGGTTCGGAGTTACACACACCTCCATCACTTCCATAATTCATTATAGATCTATGTTGGCAAAAGTTTGATTATGATTCATGTTTTTAAAAGAAGTCTCTTCTGTTCACTAAAGCTGCTTTTATTTGATCAAAAAATACAGTAAAAACTGAAATATTTTTACAATTTAAAATAACAGTTTTCTATGTGAATATCTGTTAAAATGTAATTTATTCCTGTGATCAAAGCTGAATTTTCAGCATCATTACTCCAGTCTTCAGTGTCACATGATCCTTCACAAATCAGTATAATATGATGATTTGATGCTCAAGAAACATTTCTGATCATTATCAGTTTTGAAAACTGTCCATGACAACCATGACAAACTATCATTCAAAACTTTGGGATAATAAATTTTCCTTAAAGAAGTTAATACTTTTATTCAGTAATGATGCATTAAATTGATCAAAAGTGACACTAAAGACATTTATAATGTTACAAAAGATTCTATTCCAAATAAATGCTGTTCTTTTTTTGACTAGTAGTGTTTTTATCTATTTATTCTGATGATATTTGGCTGTTTAACAGAAGCGGTTTTTCGAAATAGTGTCCAAAAATCAAGCACTTTTTTGTCTTGAATTATTTTTGTGTGTAAATCTTGTGTAAGCATGTTCATGTACATCTAATTTGCTGGCATTACATTTTATTCATAAGCAGCATTATATCCCTCTAGACATGCGTATCGGCATTAAAACTCATTTCGACCGACCACTATATATAATCTCTGCTGAGAGATTACAGTATTGCTGGGATTGAAATGTTGCTTTACATGCCTTGTGTTTCACACAGTATGTGTTGTTTTCTAGATTCAGGTGTCTGAGCTGCTGTCGCGAGTCTTTGGTTTACTGATCCATCACAAGGTGAGAGCTGCCGCTTTTACATGGTGTTAAATTACTCCGAACTTAAACTGGTTGCATCATTTGTTATTAGCAGAAGTTAGTAGATCTGTAAAAATCATACTTAAGCCCCTTTCACACAGCGCATTGAACCCGGGAAATTGCCGGCAAATTGCCGGAACGCCTTCTGTGTGAACGCAAACACGACCCGGGTTTAACGCCGGGATCGATGCCGGGTTGGGGACCTAGTAACATTGCCGTGTTCAGTCCCGGGACGCGCGCTGTGTGAACAAAAGCCGTAATAATGCCGTGTCATAGTGATGACGCTGAAGCCGGGATCGTTCGCCAGCTGTGAAATGGTACGAAATGCGCAATTTTATGATCGAATCAGAGAAATAAATGCACAAGCGTGGTTTCTCGAGAGAGAAATCGCAGCTCATAAGCAAACTGAAGACGCTGCTGAGACATTACAAGTCACATCGATGTCACGTGTCTTTCCGGGACATACACGGGTTGTGTGTGAACGCGCTCTCTGATTCCGGAAAATCACTGGCAGTGTGAATGAACCAAAATCAAATGAACCCGGGTCAAATCCCGGGTCACTTTATCCGTGTATTTTCCGGAATCTCTGTGTGAAAGGGGCTTTAGTCGTTTAATGTAACATCTACAGTGTATTCTAAAAAAGTAACTAACTACTAGCTACTAATTACATCTTAAACAATGTAATTAGATTACTGTACTAATTACTCAATCTAAAAATTATTGCATTACAACTGTCTAAATCTGCTATCAAAAAAAACAATTCTTCATGCCTTAAAATGTCTTGACTGTAACTCGACACCCTTGCCTCATTTAGTATATGCGGTTCTATGAATATGCAAATGAGCCCCGCCTCCACTCACTCACTCAGCTCAGAGATCCACTCATTGACGATCACATGTTGATCTGATTGGTTACAAGGTAGTTTGTGACGTCAGAAACACCAGCGATTTCAAAGCGTGTTTTTGAGACTGTCTTTGGTTCACTGCAGTTTTAAGGAGAAAACACTCAGCAATGCTGTCGACTTATGAATTTACACATGGTTTGTCTTAAAGCATATTAAAAAACACCACACAGACATATAAACAACATTAAAAGCTGGATTTTCATCACAGGAGGACTTTAAGTATTAAGTGACATGTGTTTTGCTGTGCTCATGGCAGGTGAAGTTGGAGAGTAATTTTGCATCTATGGTGTTTGCCATCATGGTCCTGGAGGGTTTGGGCAGATCGCTGGACCCCAACCTGGACATCCTGGAGATCGCTAAACCCCTCCTGCTGAAAAACTTCACCTCGCTCCTCTGATACTCGTCCATCACACTGACAACATTTACCTCACTGTTCAATCATTACTCAAACAAAGAGTGTCAATCAGGGAATTTAACCTCACTGAGAGAGGAAACCGAACATCTGGGATCAATTTACAAGAGTTCGGTCCATGGACAGGGTTATATGGAAAAGTTCAAGCTGTTCCTGGATCAATATTATAGACTGTGATGCTGAGACTGGATTGTACTAATAGGGCCAAATTCAATCTTCATATGTGAACTAAATCCTACAGTCCAGAAGTTTACAGACTTTAAGATTCAATGTCAGATTACAAGGTAAAACAAAAATATATAAATATCCATCTGTTGGGCTGCTTTCACTTTAAGCATGTTTAAGTGCTTTTAGACCCAAACCCTGAAAAGTTATATATATTGTCAAGCAGAAGAAGCCTGTTGTCTGTATTAGATTATAGAGTTAGTGCTTACAATCTATGCAAATGTATAAAGGAACCAGATTTTATCCATACACCATGTCCTTTTGTTTGTTTGTGTCCAGATAACATAACATTGGTTAAATATATCAAATAATATGCCCATTAAATGTGTCTTTAACAATCCAATTTGTAAAATATTAAGTGGTCAATCAAACGTTCTTTACTGGATCGTGCTAAATGTGACATTTTAGGTCCCTGATGATGATGAGTAAATCAATTGTGTTAGTCAGATGGTCTCTAATCTTTCCCTTTTAACGTCCACATGACTGTATTTTGTTATTTACCCTCTGAGAAATGGATGAAAATAACTCCTTTGTGTATTTTGCACACTTTTTCCGAATTAAACTAATAATCTATACTTTGACTTAGACTTTTCGTTTCAATTTGTCTTTTTTATGATGTATGCTCAACGTATACGTGCAAACCCGCACCAGTGATTATATATATCTATAGTTTGTACCAGGTTTGTACGCTGAAGTAAATGTTTATTATATATGTCATATCACGTGGTCGCGGTGTTGCCATAGAGAAACGAAGCGTCCGCCGGAAGTGTTGAGGAAAGGAGCGTGATGGCGGACGATGCGATGAAAACGGTGAGAAATGATGGATATTTTCATCAAATTACAAAATCTCTTGCATTTAATACCTTTTATATGAACAGTGGTCTTCTTTATGGTGGTTTATGGTAGTCTGTAACCGCTATTCGTTATTTACCTTCTCGTCAGATTAATTATATCTCCATAGAGAAAACAATCTGAAAAATCGACATTTTAAATAACAAACCTAGCCTGTATTTTATTCATATTTCGTTGAATATGGAAAAGCAAAGCCTGTCAAAACAGACTTGCCTTAAAATCAAAATAACCTTATATTTTAAATAAAGAAAATAAAGTCTGTTTTGGGACCATTAAGATTTATTGAATTGTTTGTCTTGACAAACTGTCATTACTGTAATGCAAGGAAATTGACGTAATTGTTAATAATTTATACATTTGTTACGCTGTCTCTTCATTTTCTAAAAAGAATATTACGCCAGAACTTGATTATTCTCATTGCTTCTCTTGACAGAAAATTAAATATCAAATGCATAATATTTGTCAGCAGTCAAAGTGCACAACAATAAGACAAAATAAAATGTACACAAATTAATTCCAGCACACATGATTTGATTGATTGTGTTGACATATTGGCAACACTTTACTTTACAGTATCCTTGTTACACATGTAGTGACTATAGTACTCTAAGAATAATTACTTGCACCTAACCCTATAGTAAGTACACTTAGTTTATATTACTACTTAAATGTATAATTGCACTGTAAAGCTAAAAATAAAGTGTAACTGACATATTTCTTCTTTTCTGCGAGTAGGATGTGCAGCTGCCTGCGGCCACAGACCTCAAGAAACCTCGTCCAAAGAAAGGTAAGAAGCTCTATATACATTTATAATATAAGTCATTTTTAAAATACAGTTTTAAATGATAAAGTAATGCGAAACAAAACGAAAGCATTTTCAGGGTTCTCCACTTTTGGACGCCACTGAATCCATTCATCCTGTGGGTGGCGCTGTTTGCCTTTATTTTCAGTGAAGAGGATTATGGCTCAGAGGGAAAAGTCTGTCCAGGAATAGAACGGATTGAGATCAGATTTTGCCAGGGGGGCTTGTAGAGCGAGAGGAGAAAGATGCAGACGCTGCGTGTCACAGCGGACGGGCTCCTTTTGTTCGGGGGCCCGCTGGATTTGGGATGAGTCTTGTGTGGCCCCCCGTTGCGAGAAGAGGCCGCTGCGTCTCACAGCAAGCCTCTCTGCCCTCTTTTCTGCAGATTTTCAATGCCGCCTTTGATATTTGCATTTTCAAGATTAGTCCCGTTAATGTCCTACACAAGATGAAACGGCTTTTTATGTGGAAACAGGCTTCTCTCTTTAATCTTTGGCCCAAAAAAAGAACACTGTTAAAGTCACACTTTAAAATGTCTTTGCATTAGATAGGAAATATCAAGGAAAGGTTGCGCAAACACACTTTACAAGCAAAACATTTGTCAGACAGACGAATTCAAACACGCTGAGACTTCAAACGTGATGAAGAAAAGTGAACATTGAGATCCTGCAGAATTGGCAATGGCTTTTTTTAAGTGCCTAGGCTCTTTTGTGTTGTTACGAGCTATAATATAGATTGATTTTTCTTCTGTCCGCAGCTCCTGAGCTTCCGATTCTGGAGAGGAGAAACTGGCTTATACATCTGCATTACATCCGCAAAGATTATGAGACCTGCAAGGTAAAAGCTGAACATCCTACAGAACCAGAGGCAGTGTAGGATTACTCTTAATAAAGTGAGTTGATTTGTGTTCCTTCTGATTTCAGGCCATTATTAAAGAACAGCTGCATGAAACTCAAGGCATGTGTGAATATGCTGTGTATGTACAAGGTCAGTGAAAAATACACAGTAAACCGACTCTAACGATCAGTTAGTGATACAGATTATTAACTCACATTTATTTATTTATTTGAACTGAATTAGGGTCAGGGTCAGGGCTTGTGAAATATTGAATAAATGTTTGATTATTTTGACTTGCAGATCATGTCTCAAATGTTCAAAATGGTCTAGTACCGTAAAATTAGCACACAACTGTACATTAAATACCCATATAACCTGCTATATTTGCCAGAATGTGCCCTAAAAATCCAGAGAACATTGCACAAAAAAATGTATCCCACAATGCAGTGTTTTCACCTTTCATTCTCAGTGTGATGAATGAACCAGAAGCAATATTATTGACTTATTATTTGTTTTAACTGCAAAATGTACGAAAAATGGACACATAAAATGAGTCGCTGTTTGGATTTAAACAGGCAAATGCTTAAGAGTGTATAATTGGATCATCATTGCAGTGATTATTATGTTTCTAGCATGTTACATGTTTGGCATCAGTTTTTCTAAAGTAGTCTTTAAATGTTGTGATGTTTTTGGTCCAGATCTTGTGTTGTTGTCAGTGCAAGAGTCCAGCGCTCTGTAAAGTGTCCTCCAGCACATCCCAGAGACTTTCAGTGAATGTAAGATCTGGACTCAGAGGAGACGATCCATGTGTGAAAACGATTCTTCATGCTCACAATCTCACAATCTGAGCCTGAGGAATCTGGACATTGTCATCCTGGAATATGTTCATGATGTGTCTTCATACATGGTTGTTTAAGTAATGAAAAGCTACACACTCCATCAATTAGAGTTAGAAAAACTGTTGCCAAACATATAACATGCTAGAAACATAATAATCACTGAAATGTAATGAGGTCATTTGACATTGTTTCCATAGGCGTCGATTTCGCGTACCCACCAGATTTCGTCATGAGTCATTTTGTACCCACCACTTTTAACTTCCGTCCATATTAATTTGACTTTTGGTTCGATTTTTTTGACCGTTTTCAGTGGTTACGAGGAACAATATGAGAGAGAAATTTGGTAATCATTGTCTGACCCAACAAAAAAACATTATAATATTCATTTTATTTTATTTTTCGTGTTCGCATTTATGAGGAAAAACAGTGTCAGTTCTCGGTTACGGACGTGAGCGCTCTGAAAGCGGCACTAAAAGACTGCTTTAAAACTTTCACAGAGACCTCAAACAGAACAGCTCCCTTTCTTTAAATTGAATTTCGTTTTGTATTAATTATATCTTAATTTTAATCAATGTTTCATGAACCAATTGCCTGGATTTAATAAATAAGAAGTAAATATAGCAGACAATAGATAATCACGACATGGAGGCGCCGGCGAGTGAACTGGAGTTTGTCTCATGAACCGAAACTCAGCGTATAATGCACATTCACATCCACAGCGTATTTAGACACATTTAGACGCATTCATAATCATTACTTTTACCGGTTCTTTGTGGCAAGCTTTATGCGTGCGGTCGTGCGCTTGAGTGCGGCTATATTACGTAAACGCTCATTATCCTGTAGGCTATATAAGTAATTCAATTAATATAAAGGGGCGATTTGTCCACGAATGACTTAAATGAACAACTAGCCTACTAGTCGACTAGAAAAAAAACTTTTAGTCGGAAGCAGCCCTTATTGCACATATTTTCGAACCAGGCAACAGGACATCTGGGTTGAGCGAGCGACCCTGCGGAAAGAGCGAGCGGAGCGGAATATTCAGAAATGCGCTCTCCACCCACGAGCTCTGATCGGAACAAACCCGAACCTCACTGTCTGCTGAACTTGTGCAGAAACATCAAAATATAACCAGCTTTTTAAAATGGTTTTTAAAACTAAACACTATTTTAGCACAAATTATGAGCTTATTGGTGATTTTTTTATTTTTATTTATATATACAGTGCTATGCATAAGTTTAGACACCCATACTAAAGTTGACTAAAAAGAGGAATAAAAAATCATCTTTTGGAAACTGAACTTAATGCCTTAATTTAAAAAATTAGGAAAAATCCAACCTTTAAGGACACCAATTTTCTTTGTGAATGAATAATGCATCGTAAATAAATAAATGTTTTTCCTTAAAATACAGGGTGCATAAGTTTGGACACCCCTATGTTAAATTCCCATAGAGGCAGGCAGATTTGTATTTTTAATGGCCAGTTACTTCATGGATCCAGGATACTATGCATCCTGATAAAGTTCCCTTGGCCTTTGGAATTAAAATAGCCCCACATCATCACATAGCCTTCACCATACCTAGAGATTGGCATGGTTTTATTTTAGTTAGCCTAATAGCTGGTTTGATTTGCATTGAGAGATGATCTTATGGAAAGTACCCCATGCCAATCTCTAGGTATGGTGAAGGCTATGTGATGATGTGGGGCTATTTTAATTCCAAAGGCCAAGGGAACTTTATCAGGATGCATAGTATCCTAAACAAAAAATAAAAAAAAATACTTAAAAATAAAAATCTGCCTGCCTCTATGGGAATTTAACATAGGGGTGTCCAAACTTATGCACCCTGTATTTTAAGGAAGAACATTTATTTTTTTACGATACATTATTCATTCACAAAGAAAATTGGTGTCCTTAAAGGTTGGATTTTTCCTATTTTTTTAAATTAAGGCATTAAGTTCAATTTCCAAAAGATGATTTTTTATTCCTCTTTTTAGTCAACTTTAGCATGGGTGTCTAAACTTATGCATAGCACTGTATATATAATTATTGACAAAATTAGAATATAGTAAAAGTTTTTTGTTTTTTTTTGGAAAGTTTTGGGTGGGCCTGTTGAAAAGTGGGGCCGTGCCTGAGCTACAGGACATCGTCTTACAAAACATAACCTGCGCGAAAGAGAGAAAAAAAATGAATGCGTCATTGTACCCAGCACTTCTGAAAATGCACTTCCGAATGCGTCTCTGTCCCTTGCACATTTCAAACCAAACTGACGCCCATGATTGTTTCACATACTAGCGTTAAACTTGAGTATGCAGCAGCGCACAGTATACTGTGCAGTAAGCAAACCTAGGCGATGTGTCCCAGTTTGTGCTGGTGAATAAGTGTTGTGTGTGTGTGTGTGTGTGTGTGTGTGTGTGTGTGTGTGCAGCTCTGATCATGCGGTTAGAAGGGAACATCCAGCAGTCTCTGGAGTTGTTTCAGAGTTGTGCAATCCTCAACCCCAAAAGCTCAGACAACCTCAAGCAAGTGGCGCGATCACTGTAAGCACCATCTCAAACACACGAGTGCTGTTTAAAATCTGCTTTATATGCTGTGTGTGTTCACCTGGTTTTGGATCAGTGTCAGCTGAAGAGAAGTTGATGCAGAAATATGTTAGCTTGTTTCGTGAACTGTGTTTACTTTGTGTTTAGTTTCCTATTAGGGAAGCACAAAGCTGCCATTGAGGTTTATAATGAAGCAGCACGTCTCAATCAGAAAGACTGGGTAAGTACACAACTGTGTAATGAGTAATCCACTTAAAAAAATCTAATACCTCATCATTTACTCTGCCTCCAGACTCATATGCTGTTATGTTTTGTCCATAAAACACACAAGAATTTTCTTCACACAACTCTTTTCCATACAGTGACAATATTTATTTATTTAAATGGTCAAGTTAGAGTCAGGGTTTATACTGTATATTTTATTTATTTATTTATTTCAATGCTAAGGTAGGGGTCAGAGTTTATACTGTATATTTGTGTGTATTTTATGTATCTTTGTATTTAAATTGTTTATTTAGGGTCAAGGTTTATATTGTATTTATTCATTTAAATGTGTTAATTTAGTGGTTAGGGTTTATATTTTATTTATTTTAAATTGTTAATTTAGGAGTTTTTTTATATTTAATATTTTTGTGAATTTTAGTTAGTTGGATATTTTTATTTTAAATCTTTGTTATATTTATTTCATTTATTGTAAAATCCTCTTGAAGCTTAAAGGGATAGTTCACTTTGAAATTAATTTTTGATATGTTTTAGCTTACCTCAAGGGCATCCAAGATGTAGGTGTCTTTGTTTCCGCAGTAGTTTCAATTTTGATATTTTTAGGTCAAACCGTTCTTGTCTGTCAGTCATATAATGCAGGTCTGTGGTCACTGTCTCAAAACACAAGCACAGAGTCCAAATTAAAACAATTCCCCATCGTCCAAATGAAACAATTCCCCATCATAAGTACACATTGATGGCCTAAGACACGAAACGAGCGGTTTGTGTGAGAAAACGAACAGTATTTATATCGTTGTTATCTCTTGAAAACAGTACACGTCCAAATGATCTGACGGCGCGGGCGAGTATAGATGTATACATAGATGTCGCCTTGGCTACGGTTTCGTTCCAATGAACTGCAGTAGCGAAGGCGACATCTAGTGTATACATCTATACCCGCATAGATATATACACTAGATGTCGCTTTGCTACGGTTTCGTTCCAATGAACTGCAGTACAAGCCCCCAGTTACCATTCGCTTTAATTATCCGGAAAAAAAAGAGTATATTCTTTAAATATCTTTTTTTTTTTTTTTTTTTTTTTTGCTTTGTGTGGAGAAAAAAATAGTGTGAACTGTAAATCACCTGTAATTTAATGAGATGCATGTGAAATATTGAATTAATGTGCTTATTTTTACCTGCAGGAGATCAGCCATAATCTGGGCATTTGCTACATCTACACCAAAGACTTTAGAAGTGTAAGATTCAGATCGTTCAGTCTCATCTTTGTGAATATTTACCATATTATTGTAGTAGTACATGCGTTAATTAACACTCTTCCTGTACTTTTATTGCTTGTATGGCAGATTCCAGATTCAGCAGTGATGAAACGGCCTTTATTTGAGTGAATTTGAGTGGCATGTCCTCGGCTGATGTTGTGTTGAACATGTTCTCTCTGTGTCTGCAGGCAGAAGAGCAGTTAAACTTGGCATTACAGCTGAATAAACACGATCTGACCTTCATGATGCTGGGAAAAATCCACTTACTGCAGGGGGACACGGAGAAAGCCATCGACGTCTACAAGAGCGCTGTGGAGTACGTCTCAATGCACATCCTCACTTTTAAGGGCTCATCTTTAAAACTGTTGTAGTAGCATTTTATCCAGACCATCATAGTTTAAATTCACAGAGAGCATCCGGTAAAGTTTGGTGAACACGTATTCATAATCGCTCAACATCACGCGTGAACATCATGCTTTCACGTGGAGGTCATGAGGCTTTGAAGTCGTGAACGTTCGGGTTTTGATGCTGCGTAACTTGAGCACTGGCATGTTTTGTCACCAGTCACATTTGACTTGAAGAGTCAAACACACTTCATTTTGTGGTGACTTACCCAGAATGCACCTCGACATATTTTTCGGTCATGTTTTGCACAGCGCGAGTAAAGATGTACGAGACAGAGTTTTGTTGCCAGAGAGGAACTTCAGACGCCTAGAGATGCTCTCAGCGTGTCGCTCTGCCACGGCGCAGATAAGACGCCCAAGGCAGCAAAGCATGCTGGGATCCGTGAAGCGCTCATAGCTGTAATTAATCACATTTACTGTCTCACTGTGACCGCTCTAACATCTCCCTTTTCTTTTTCTCTACCTCCTCGTTTTCATCTTTCTCTTTGTCTTCTCAAGAAAACCCTGAGGACTTGCTGGAGTCTGTCTTTTCTCCTTAAAGGGACAGTTCACCAAAGTACTGTCATTATTTACTCACCCTCATGTTGGCCAAACCCGCATGACTTTCTTTCTTCAGTGGAAAACAAAAGTAGGCTAAATCTTCCCGCTGCTCTTTCCATGCTACGAAAAGCATGTCAAGCTTCGAAGAAGATGCAAAAGCATCATAAATGTATAAGAACAGTAGACCGAATGACTTGTGCAGTGATATGAGAGCTTTGCGTCAAAAATGCACAAAATTTGCACATAAAAAATGTCCATATATATATATATATATATATATATATATATATATATATACACTCACCTAAAGGATTATTAGGAACACCATACTAATACTGTGTTTGACCCCCTTTCGCCTTCAGAACTGGACCACACCCCTAAATGCATTGAAGCTACTGCCATGTGATTGGTTGATTAGATAATTGCATTAATGAGAAATTGAACAGGTGTTCCTAATAATCCTTTAGGTGAGTGTGTATATATATATATATATATATATATATATATATATATATATATATATATATATATATATATATATATGGACATTTGACAATATATTTAAATAATAAATATTATTTTATCTTTATTAATGTAATATTTAATGTGTAATTTAATATAATTTTTTTATATTAATTGTTTTTCTAAAAATTTACATTGTGTAAATAGTTTACAATTTAAATGTTTTTGACAATATATATTTTAATAATAATTGTAATTATTGTTATTATACAGATATATATATATATATATATATATATATATATATTTACTTTTTACTTTTTTTACATAAATATATAAAATACGTTTAGATACTGTGTTTTACAGTAAAAATATTTTTACTGTATAAAGAATACTTATTATTTGCATTATGAGAATAATGAATATCTGGTAAAAAAAAAAAATAATAATAATAATGCTGAATTGTAATCAAAATAATGTTGAAATGCAAAAGCTTTTAAAAAATAGCCTTCATTATCTTAAAGTATAATATAATTTCTTATTTCTTTCTTTTGATTGGGGGCGTCAGTGATGGCCAGCGACACTAGTCCTCATGTTTTATGATAATTTATGTTCTTTATGTTCTATTTACATTGATTGTGTATTTTCTCCTTTAGAGAAAGTCTTTGTAGTTTGAAACAACCTGAGGGTGAATAAATAATGACAGAGTTTTTATTTTTGGGTCAGCTACTCCTGCAAAGACACTTTTTTTTTTAATGTTCAACAAATGAAAGTGCAAAAGGAATCACTAATCTGCTTTTCTCAGCGGGAATCCAACGATTTGATGACTCTTGATTACTGTTGTTGACTTTCCTCTCTTCCCGGAGAGCAGAAATGGAGATGACTCTGAAGATTCTCCTCCTCTTGTCCACACACACCCTGGCTGTGAGTCTGGCTCGGATATCAGAGAACCGCGGGGAGCTTTAAGCGTGTGTGTGTGTGTGTGTGTGTGTGAGATCTCCTCATTATCGCAGCCCTCCCACTGAGCTGATGAATTAGTAACGTGCAACAGTGGGACGCTCCGTAATGAGAGGAGCTTTCAGAGATCCCACATTTCCACCCGCTTCACCTCACTATAGCAGGAAGATGTGCCTCACAGCCAGCATGAATTAATAACAGCTCGCTGCTGGCATGAGCCGCTCGTACACACACGTGATGGAGGAGACCGAGACCCGAGAAAAGCCGGCTTTCATCATCCTCAAGCGTGTCACTCACCACAGTGTGATGGAGTCGAGCAGGACCTGTTTCTGGATCAATATGCTTTAGTCCTGGAACAGCAACTAAGAAGCACACAGCTTTAAATCAGATTATAGTGACTCGAATCTGATTGGCCGACTGAAGTGTGATACTTTGCCAAGTCAGATTAAGTTGAGGAATAGGAATAGTTCATCCAATAATCACAATTCTGTCATAATTTACAATGCACGATTTTTCATATCTTTATGACATATTTTCTTCCATGAAACACAAAAGGAGACGTTTAGCTCAATGTTGACGCTGCTCTTTTCCATACAATGAGAGTTAATGATGTCGTAACTGAAACATATTGAATTATAAGGCGTTATTTGTTGAGTAATTGATGACAAACTGATGATCGAAATTTTCATATTAATCCGTGTTATCATATTAAACTGGTTTGTGAGTCGATAAAAAGCTGGTAATTAATGAAATCATAAAAATTAATGTGTTTAAGTCATTTCAACTTAAATTACATTAAACTGACTTAAAAAATGAGTTGAATCTTGTATAACTTATATTTGATGAGTTAAAGCAATGTAAAAACGTATGTTGTCATGCATTATTGATCATAATACTTTTTTACAGTGTAATAATAATAAAAATAATGTCAGAGTGTAAAAGATCTTAATGGTTTTTAAACATGCTTCATTTTCTTTAAACAAAATATAATTTCTACTTTCTTGATTTTGGGTTGAAATATTGACGGTTTTCTCTTCAGGTTTTCTCCTGAGAACACGGAGCTGTTGACCACGCTGGGACTGCTGTACATGCAGGTGAGGGACGAGTCTGTGGCGGTGGACAAATCAGAAGACAGATATGATTAGACACTTTTACTAGCGCTTTTCAAATTCCGAAAAATGTCTTACTTTTCTTAGTGTGTACACATAAAATGTTGGTCTGTTGGACGATAAAATCGCATATATTTATATTAAAAGCTAGACAATTTAAGGTGTACACAGTCAGAAACCCCTAGCATCACCCTGTGTCCGGTTGCATACACACAGTAAATGTGTGTGTTATTCTTGTTTTTGTCCACTTCTCTCTCATTAGCTTGGGAAATACCAGAAAGCCTTTGAGCACCTCGGGAACGCTCTGACATACGACCCCAATAACTTCAAGGTGGGATGCAGTTTCAGTGACACTGAATGTGTGTGTGTGTGTGTGTGTTCCTGTATGTAATTCTCATCACCATTATATATCCCAACATTTATATTTTGTTTGCAATTTGGGTTACACTTTATTTTAAGGTGTCATTGTTACAGTGTAATTATATATTTACGTAAGTACTGAGTAATATTATGTACTTACTATAGGGTTAGGGTAGGATTAGGATTTGGTTGAGGGTTAGTTGCATGTAATTATACATAATTTACTGTTATTACTATGGTAAGTACATGTAACATATGTAACAAGGACACTGTAACCGCAATTTCTTATTACTCCAATGCAGGATAAAAATCATGGAAACACTGGCTCTCATTCACTAAAAATTGCGTACACTATTATATACTAATTATAAATATTGGCTGAAATTAAACGATTTTTTGGAAAAAAAATTGCATTCTCCCAATCTGTTGTTCCTCGTGTGTGTGTGTTCAGGCCATCCTCGCGGCCGGCAGCATGATGCAGACTCATGGAGATTATGACGTGGCCATGAACAAGTATCGTGTAGCGGCCTACGCTGTCCCCGAGAGCCCGCCGCTCTGGAATAACATCGGCATGTGCTTCTTCGGCAAAAAGAAATACGTCGCTGTGAGTGTCACAGACCATCACTAGAACATTTTCTACCTTTCATCCCCTGTTGATTTCATGCCCGTCCTGCTTCTCTCCTCCAGGCCATCAGCTGTCTGAAGAGGGCGAACTATCTGTCTCCGTTTGACTGGAAGATCCTGTATAATCTGGGTTTGGTTCACCTCACCATGCAACAGTACGCATCAGCTTTCCACTTCCTGAGCGCCGCCATTAACCTGCGGCCACGCATGAGCGAGCTCTACATGCTTCTGGCCGGTAAATATATCACAAACTTTGTTTTCAGACACCAACAGTATTTTGAATCACATAGAAAGAAAAACACTGGATGGAAACGGCAAGATGTGCATAAATTAAAAAAATGTGCACCAAAAACGTATATGTGCTGAATTGAGGTGGATAACTTTTTTATCTGATATAAACACGTGCGTAATCTATGATGGAAACGCATTTACTGAATAAATCCCTCGATGAGCAGCAAAAAACGTGTGAATTTGCCTCAACAGTGGATGTGATTGGATAACTGGACTAACCAGCGGACCAATCGCATCGTACAGATAAGAAGCAAACATATGACTGACATTGAACGTGACAAAATAACTGTTCTGGTCATGGATGTGTAGTTTACTTGCAATACAAAGTGCCTCAAAACAAAATGATCTGATGCCACATTCCTCACAAACTTTAGCAAATCTGTGAATCACATTTATGACCCTGGACCACAAAACGTGGTCACATGGGTAATTTTTTTTAAATTGAGATGTATACATCATCTGAAAGCTGAATAAATAAGCTTTCCATTGATGTGTGGTTTGTTAGGATAGGACAATATGAAACTATTTGAAAATCTGGAATCTGAGGGTGCAAAAAAATCTAAACATTGAGAAAATCTCCTTTAAAGTTCTCCATTTATGTTCACGATTGTGCTGCATTCACTCACAAAAATAAATGTTTTATATATTTACGTTAAGAAATTTACAAAATATCGTCATGGAACATGATCTTTACTTAATATCCTAATGATTTTTGGCATAAAAGAAAAATCGATCATTTTGACCCATACAATGTAGTGTTGGCTATTGCCACAAATATACCCGAGCGACATGTGACTGGTTTTGTGATTTGGTCACACTTACCAAATAAATCTTGTGATGCACAACAAAAAATGTATGTGACTTTGCCTCACCAGTGGATGTGATTGGATAACTGGACTAACCGGCGGACCAATCACATCGCAGCACCTTAAATGTTGGTTTGGTGGTTCTGAAACGCCTGAGTCAAAGTCTGTCGTCAGAATGATTTGGTTTAATTCCCTCAGAAGCGTCTCACGTGATTGCGTTCCCAAACACTGAGACACAAGTCATTTATGGAGTACGAGAAAGAGCCACACTGACTTCCATTTTGTATTACAGATATTTTGCACCAGTTTCTCAGGAAGTGATGATTTTGTTAATAATAAATGCTTACTTAATCAAATATATTGTTATTAGTTGTTAAAGTCATGCTCCTTAAAGATCAGTGTAAGTGTGAGAGTCCAGTTGAATGTGATTTGATGATTATTTGTGCTCTGACCTCCATCAGTTGCCCTGACCAATCTGGATGACGCGGATAACGCCCGCAGGTCGTACGAGCAGGCGGTTCAGCTCGATGAGTATGTTCTCAAACCCTGATCTGTGCTGGGTAATCTGCAGTGTACATGAGCTAATGCAGGACTAGAGTTTAAGTGAGTGATTTTTTTGCCTGACAGGTCAAACCCGCTGGTGAACCTGAACTTTGCGGTGTTCCAGTATAATCAGGGCGATAAGAAGGCCGCCCTGCTGCAGTACCAGGAGATGGAGAGGAAAGTCAACGCTCAGCTTGAGAATAACAGCAACACAGAGTTTGACCCTGAGGTGCTGACGCCTAAGTCTAATTCTGGACGAGAACTGCTCACTGAGACAAGAAGACGACATACGACTGACACTGAATGTGACTAAACTGGTCATGGATATGTGGTTTACTAGCAATAAAAAGTGCCTCAAAACAAAACGCTCAGGCATCTTTTAAAGATTTGATGCCACAATCCTCACAAAATTTATCAAATCTGTGAATCATATTAAGCCTCAGTCCAGGCCGCACCTATAGAAGAAAAAAAAAATAGATTTAATATAATTTTTAATCATTATTATAATTTTCTTTCTTGACAATTCAACATTTCTTTGTCCCAAATTGCCCTTACCATAATGTGTCTCATCATGAATTTTTATTACTCTAATACAGTGACAAAAATCATAGAGACATTTTTTTTTTACATTTTATTATAAATATTAGTTCTAAAAACTTTTTTTATTTCGTTTTATTCAGCTTTTTTCCATCTTCATCAATGTTGCTGTTTGAGCATGAAAACGTCCCTCCAGCGGGAGTTCTTCTCTATATCAGTGTCAGTGTTTCTGAACTCATTGTAGTCTTGAGTTTCTTCCGGGAACGAACACGTCACAATATTCCTCATTATAATAATTCATACGCAGAATAAAGGGGCGGGGCCTGGTTGAGTTAGTTAGTAGTGTGTTAAACTGGAGGTTATGGAAAGGGGCGGGACATTTCCCAAACACACTCGAAGCACTCGACCAATCACAACACACTGCTCCAGCCGACCAATCAGAGCACAGTGTGCTTTTCAGAAGGAGGGGCTTCATAGAGACAGGAACTAAACAGAGCGTTACTGACAGACTGGGAAGAGAGGAGCCGCAACAATGGAGAATATGAGGAAGATAATCAACATTCAAGCAGGAAAACCTGTTCTAGTAGAGCCAGAAACAACATCAAGACTTTGTAAAGGGCATAATACGGCCTCTTTTAATGTAAAATAATTTTAAAAACTTTATTTATTTTTGCATTCTCCCAATCTGTTCCTCATTATATCAATCTGGTAATTAGTGAAAATGATGTTTCTCTCACACATGCTCACGTCGTGTCTTTCTCACACAGATGGTTGAAATGGCTCAGAAAATAGGCACTGCTCTACAGGCGGGAGAGAACCTGTACTGGAGCAAACCAGGCAAAGACGGCAAGACCAGCCACCGGTCCTCCTCCTCCAGCAAACCCAGCAGCTCCCAGCAGCCCCTGGGCACCAACCAGGCCCTGGGTCAGGCCATGTCTTCAGCCGCAGGCTACAGCAAGAGCATGCAGATCACCACAGGTGCAGATCCCCCGTGTTACCTCTGTACAGATAAAACCTTGTCAAAAAAATTCCGGTTCACATGGATAAAAAAAAAATTGTTTTATGAACTTTTAAGGCCAGACAAGTCATTTGTTGAGGTCAATTTGTAAAGAAACACTACATGCCTGCACACATATATATTCAAACACACATACCTATAGACTAAACACGTAATACGCATGTGCACGCCGTCTGCGTTTCACAGATTCACGTTTTGAAGATGATAGCGTTTTTCAGAAATGTTCACAACTTGCTCCTTGGAACCTGTTTCAAAGTTTGCGTTCTCAAGCCGCCAAACACTGTTTTGTGCAAATGAATGGCCAGAACACATTAAAAGTTTTCTGTTTTCTGTGAAAAGCGGCCCCTGAGTTAATAACTAATGATCTTTGCAATGGAAGTGAATCGATCAAACTAACTTTATTCTAGAGCTGCTGTAAAGCCCAAACAATCTCTGTTACTGTAACTTCCTCTTATCACCGTAAAGCTGCTTTGAAACAGTCTATACTGTTAAAAGCGCTATATAAATGAAGGTGACTCAGCTTACACAGACTAACTGATAACGGCTGTGTTTTCATACGCTCGGTTCATCCTGATGCTCCGTCTTTCTCTCCAGCGCCCGAGGCGGATGTGAGCATTGCCCCGTCTCCCCCTACAGTCCCTCCCGGAGACCCCGAGGACGAGGACGAGGACGAGGAGGACAAACTCAAGGAGAGGAAGAGTAAACCGAAAGCAGTGGCTGAATAGAGCTCAAACTAAACCTTTCTCCAAAACTGAAGGGGTTTATTACTTATTGAATGTACAGCATAATATTTAGTTTAATTAAAGTGCGGGTTACAATCACAGATTTTTTTTTTAGATATTTGAATGATTCATTACATTAAATAAAGGTCCGTTCACCTTTAGAAATATAATTGTATAAGAAAGTTTTGTATAAAAAGCAGGTACACTTTACAAGAAGGATCCAGTTTTTTTTTTTACATTAGTGAACTACATTAGTTAACATGAACAATAAAAAATAATTGTAAAGCATTATCAATCTTAAAGGGATACTCCACTTTTTTTGGCTCATTTTACAACTCCCCCAGAGTTGAACAGTTGAGTTTTACCGTTTTCGAATCCATTCAGCCGCTCTCCGGGTCTGGCGGTACCACTTTTAGCATAGCTTAGCATAGATCATTGAATCGGACAGGACCATTAGCATCTCTCTCAAAAAAATGACCAAAGAGTCTTGATATTTTTCTTTATATTTTTTTGGTCATTTTTTTGAGAGAGATGCTAATGGTCTTGTCCGATTCAATGATCTATGCTAAGCTATGCTAAAAGTGGTACCGCCAGACCCGGAGATCGGCTGAATGGATTCGAAAACGGTAAAACTCAACTGTTTAACTCTGGGGGAGTTGTAAAATGAGCCAAAAAAAGTGGAGTATCCCTTTAAAGTTAATTTCAGTGTTTAATAATACATTACTAGAATTAAAAGTTGTATCTGATAATAGTATTTAATGCTGTACAGGTGTTAACTAACGTTAACAAAGATGAATAAATTCTGTAACAAATGTAATGCTCATTGCTAGTTAATTTTTGTGTAATCATGACAACTCGGAATAGTTTTAGCATGTTATTGAAATGGCAGTGTTAATGTATGTGGTCTTGGTGGACTAGATCTGCTACAGCAGAGCAATTATGGACTCGCTACTGCTAACAGATACACAGAAACGCTGCTGTGAGCAGGTAAGATTTGCTGCTGTTGCATAAATAGACATACATATCTAGATCTAGACAGGTGGAGGGGTCTAATAGCACTGCAGGACTAGCTTACAGCAAACACTGAACCAGAATATTTAAATGTTGAGCAAGCGATATCATTGGTTGCAGGATCAGCAGAGGCCAATCAGCTTGTGCCATGCAGTAGTGATGTGATTGCTTACAGACTGCATGTAAAGGACGAACAAACTGCGCCATTTAGAGTTTCATGACTGAACTAGATATTTAATCCATTTACAGGTGAAACTCGAAAAATTCAAATATCGTGCATTTATTTCAGTAATTCACCTTAAAAGGTGAAACTAATATATTATATAGACTCATTACATGCAAAGTGAGATATTTCAAGCCTTTATTTGATATAATTTTGATGATTATGGCTTACAGCTTATGAAAATTGTCACAATTTCTGTGATTTTGAATTTGGGGTTTTCATAAGCTGTAAGATTATATCAAATAAAGGCTTGAAATATCTCACTTTGCATGTAATGAGTCTATATAATATATTAGTTTCACCTTTTAAGGTGAATTACTGAAATAAATCAACTTTTGCACGATATTTGAATTTTTCGAGTTTCACCTGTACTACATTAACTAATAAGGACCACATTGTAAAGTGTTACCAAAAAGCATTTCATTATCATTCTATTCTTCGTAACAGAACCACACCATTAAAAAAAAACTGACATTTTTATAACTGGAACAGGACTGTTTTATTTATATAAAAATATTCCATACTCAACAGAGCTAATATTTCTAGTCTTTAACATTTATGATTGACAGTTTTTTTTTTTTTTGCCCAGTAACTCTTAAAAGACTTTGTTGCATAATCACATGTGCAAACTAGAACCCTAAAATGTTTGTATGAATATGAACTTTCTGTTAGTTTCTCACACCAAGACTCAACATTTGCTGTGTTTGAGAAGAAAAGAAAAAGAAAAAACACTTCTCTAAGAATTGCTGGTGAAGTAAAACTCAAAAAACATCTCAATTTATGATATTGCCAGTTTCATGGATGTCAAATCTAAATACAGTGATGGATACTGTCACCATTCTTGTTGGTTTGAGAAACTAAAAGCGTCAACATGGAGTGTAACAGAAATACAGTACAAAACACGAGCCAAGGCTTTTCTTCCACCTGCTGTTGTGAACGTCTTGCCAAGGCCTTATTCATAAAACCATTAGTGGTTCATTTAATTGCTTTACAACACTGCTGAATGTTTCTGTTCAAAGTTAATCTTTTGTTAAAAAGCCTCAGATAGTTTTGTCAAACTTTAAGGCTGATTTAAGACATGATCATTCACATACTGAGATTAATTAGTACGTCCCAAAAAAACATTACCCATGGTACAACATGGCTGAAAAGATCAGCTTTAAAACTAATAAATGACATCATTTGTATGTACATATTCATTATGTGTGATAGGAAGCATCATAAATCACAACAGTCAATACCGCCACCTACAGTAAATGATTCACCAGAAATCAGTGGCTAACAAATAGATAACCTGCTGACCAAACCACTTCTCTTATTATATACAAATGATGCTGGTACCAACGTTCAAACGACCTACAGATATATTCCCACCCTTAAGAACAATTTAAGACAAGAATAATGAATGGTACTGAATATTTAAATGACATTATGTGCATTGGTCACGATATTGTCAGGTAAGCTGGTGATCTAAACTATTGACTATAAACTATTATTCAACCTGGGAGCATCGCTTCTACTTAATTTCATTAGGATAAGAGGACTTTACATTACTTGAGTTGAGACACAGATAAACTGTGAATCGGCGGCCTTCAAGTTCTGATACTTATTAACGGTTCAAATACCAGATAAAAGAGTGTTTAGGTATTTAGTAGAGATGTTTAAGACTCTAAAATCATACTTTGGTTCACCTTTCAGCCGTCCCAATAGCAATCACGGGTTTTCTGCTCCTGTTAACCAGAGTATGAGCTCCTCTTCTCAGAGTTTAAAAGGTTAAAGGGATACTCCACTTTTTTTGGAAATAGGCTCATTTTACAACTCCCCCAGAGTTAAACAGTTGAGTTTTACCGTTTTCGAATCCATTCAGCCGATCTCCGGGTCTGGCGGTACCACTTTTAGCATAGCTTAGCATAGATCATTGAATCGGACAGGACCATTAGCATCTCTCTCAAAAAAAATATTTTTGATATTTTTCCTATTTAAAACTTGACTCTTCTGTAGTTACATCGTGTACTAAGACCGACGGAAAATGTAAAGTTGCGATTTTCTAGGCTGATATGGCTAGGAACTATACTCTCATTCCTGCGTAATAATCAAGAAACTTTGCTGCCGTACCATGAGTCCAGCAGGCGTAATGATATGACGCAGCACCTGAAAATAGTCCCCAGCTCAGTAACTTCCAACGTGACCGGGACTAACCTATTAGATTTTGTCTAACCTATTAGACCTATTTTCAGGCGCTGATCATATCATTACGCCTGCTGGACTCATGGTACGGCAGCAAAGTTTCTTGATTATTACGCAGGAATGAGAGTATAGTTCCTAGCCATATCAGCCTAGAAAATCGCAACTTTACATTTTCCGTCGGTCTTAGTACACGATGTAACTACAGAAGAGTCAAGTTTTAAATAGGAAAAATATCGAAAAACTCTTTGGTCATTTTTTTTGAGAGAGATGCTAACGGTCCTGTCCGATTCAATGATCTATGCTAAGCTATGCTAAAAGTGGTACCGCCAGACCCGGAGTTCGGCTGAATGGATTCGAAAACGGTAAAACTCAACTGTTTAACTCTGGGGGAGTTGTAAAATGAGCCTATTTCCAAAAAAGTGGAGTATCCCTTTAAAGAAGCAGTTTACCTAAAAAAAAAAACTAAAAAAAGTTTCATCATTTACTCACCCTCATGTTGCTCGAACCCATTTGACTTTTCTTATGCAAATGAAAATAAAGAAGATCATTTAGGTTTGAGGGTGAGTGAGTGATGACCAAACTTTATTTTGGGTTTAAAAAAGGAAAAGAAAAATGGCGTTGTTATTACGTTCAGTGCTGTCTTTCACAATATGATTTCAGACAAAAGTATCAACAACAAAGTCTCATTAAAGAGGACAGTGCACTCGAACTGCATTTCAACACACAAACATCCTCTTTTGCTGCTCTGCGAGTCTTTTGAGAAGAGGATCTAACGGCGAGGACGTTTCTTCAAAGATGTGAGCGACGTGTCTCTTAAAGCTCATGCGGAGCCGCGACCTCTGAGAACATAAGTCCCTCTGCGGAGATGGCGTCCCCCAATCCCACAGTCCTCAGCGGCTGTTTGCACACTAGCACCGGCGTGAGATGGAAAGACACGTTCCCTCTGCGCCACACGGTAACCGGCCTCGTCGGGTCCACCGTTAGGCTCTCTCTCGGTTCTGAGAAGGAGCTGTAGAAGCTCAAAGGCGCCTTGAGGATCACTTTACTAATATCCACGGTTTGCAGACCGCAGGCTTGACTGCTCGCCACACGAGCGCCCGAAGCCACCGCTGCCTCCTGGTTCCCCCAGTGACCCTCCACCGTAGCCAAGATGTGGTACGCCAGCGTGTGGAAGTGGATCCGGGTCAGATCGGCCTCGGATTCTGGGTCCGCCCGGCCGTGTTGCTCGAAGATCCACAGCAAGATGTCGCTGACGCGGCCCACGTCGGGTATGCCGTCCCAGGAAGTGAGGTCAGCGTGAGGTCCTCCTCCAGACTGAGTCAGAAACAGCAGCTCCTGTTCGTTCAGACCGATGGAGTTCACGATAGGGATGACCTGCTAACAGAAGAGCACAAAGAAACCTGAATGTTGCAGATGAAAACATAACATATTACGTGTTCAATTTATAGAGATTTTCTAGAGTCAAGAAAAGTGGTCATTTTAAGATTATTGGTTAATACCTGTGCCTAAATACATGAATAAATAAATTATAAATATATAAATACATTTTGACGAATGAATCTCCATGATTTTCCCATTACTTTTCCAGTAGTTAATGGATAAGGATTTATACACAATAAATTATAGACATTTTTTAATATGCATTATTGTTTAAAAGTTAGGGATTGGTCAAATGTATTTACAAGAAGTCTCTTCTGCTCAGCAATGCTGCATTTATTTGATTAAAAATACAGTAAAACTGAAATATTATTACAATGTAAAATAAGTGTTTTCTATGTGAATAGTGTAAAGTGTAATTTATTCCTGTCAATTTTCAGCATCATTACTCCAGTCTTCAGTGTCACATGATCCTTCAGAAATCACTCTAATATGATTTGCTGCTCGAGAAACATTTCTGATAATTTCATATATTAGTGGAAACTATGATAACATCTTTTCAGGATTCTTTGATGAACAGAAAGTTCAAAAGAACAGCATTTATCTGAAATAGAAATCTTTTGTAGCTTTATAAATGTATTTATTGGTCAATTTAATGCATCATTCCTGAATAAAATGAAATTTTATTAGAATTTAGAATTTTTTCCAAACTCTTGATAAAGTAAATATCCAATGATTTGTAAACCCCCCCATAAAATTATAATTCTCTTTTTAGATACCATTTAGATTTTTTTTAAAGCAAGGATAGTGCCATTTTCCTTGATTGGAGGCAAAATCAGATGAAAAAGTAGCTTTTTTTTATTATTAAAGGGATATTTCACAGCTAGAAAGATGAATGTGTATTTAAATTGGGTAATTTATGTAGTAGAAATGTGAAATTATCTTAGAAGTTGGTGCCTTCTAGACTGAGAAAAGCCAGAAAATGTATTTTTGGCTCATGTGGATGAAAGACTACAACTCCCAGAATGCACTTGCTTCGCTGCCCTACGAGGCCACTCCCAAGCCACGCCTCCCGGTTACAGAGGGCAGTATCGGAAGAAATTATACAACTAGGCTACTAGTCGACTCGACACTGAAAAGACGGTGTTTTATGGTGAGATCCCCCTATGGGCGGGTTGAAGAGATGCGGGACGAGCTCCTCCTACTGGCTGTAGTCTCTCGCCTCTGGACAAAAAAGCCTCTGATGATGATAAATGATGATTTATGTGTCATCTGAGGTTTTTTTCCAGACACACAATACAGAAATCTCTGGTCTCAGGGGGACATGAGGGAGGGAAGCACGGTCACTCGAAAATACTACCGGGTTTCTACTGATACAAAGCTAATCGCTGAAGTATCCCTTTAACATTGAAGCACTCAGTGATTTTTTACAAGGGAACACTAGAAGGTGTTACTTTTAAAGTGAACATTCCTCAACACTGTTCATTGTTTGACACCACTAACAATAATCCCCGAGCCTCATCCTTCCTGCACCACTCATACTGTACGTCTACTGAGCATCAGCATTCATTAAACCTACACATTTACCTCCTGCAGGATCCGGTTCATGTAGTCTCTGTCGGTCATGCTGGCCAGCTCAAGGTGGATGGGCACCTCGTTCCCCACGTCTGAGATCGCAACCACCGCCTGCAGGAAACCAGAACACAATCACCATAAAAAAAAACATAATTGACCTCAAAATGTGACCCTGGATCACAAAACCAGTCACGAGTCACACGGGTATATTTGTGGCAATAGCCAACAATACATTGTATGGGTCAAAATTATCGATTTTATCTTTTATGCCAAAAATCATTAGGATATTAAGTAAAGATCATGTTCCATAAAGATATTTTGTAAGTTTCCTACCGTAAATATATAAAACATTTATTTTTGTGAGTGAATGCAGCACAATCGTGAACATAAATGGAGAACTTTAAAGGAGATTTTCTCAATGTTTAGATTTTTCTGCACCCTCAGATTCCAGATTTTCAAATAGTTTTATATTATCCTATATAACAAACCATACATCAATGGAAAGCTTATTTATTCAGCTTTAATGTGATGTATAAATCTCAATTTCATAAAATGTACCCTTGTGGTCCACGGTCACAAATATCTCTTGTGGCGTTGGTATATACGTACTATATTTTAATACTAGAGCAAAGGTTTGGCTCGTCCAATCAGGTTTTAGAATTGGAACGATTTGTTTTAAAATGATGCGGTAACCAATGATTCTCTTTTTAAATCAGATGGGAATTGAGCGATTCTGGTTTCAGACCTCTTTCAGTCGTTCCTCCCAGAGATCTCGGCCCATTCCCTCCATCATATGCAGTCCGGACAGAACCACCAGATCCGGCTGGAACTCCTCCAGACTGGCCACGAACGTCTCCAGCGTGCTCATTTCCCCATTGGACACATCATGGGACAGGATGAAGCGGTTAGCCTGAGGAGCTTTCGAGGAGCCCCACTGTTCACCTGTAGGGGGCAGCAGAGAGGACACACTTTCTTAAAGCCCCCCTGTGGTGAAAATCAAGCTTTTAATGTTGTTTATATGTCTGTGTGGTGTTTTTAATATGCTTTAACACAAATCATGTGTAAATTCATAATTCAACAGCACTGCTGAGTATTTTCTCTGGTGTTTCTGACATTTTGGTGATCAAAGGTGAGTTTTAAGGGATAAAAAGATTGAGATCTGGTGTGGAGTGTGGAGGCCGTTTGAGTTTAGTGAAATACTCAGACCAGCCCGTCTGGCAGCAACAACCATGCCACGCTCAAACTCACTTCTTCTCTATTCTGATGCTCAGTTTGATCTTCAGCAGATCGCCTTGATCGTGTCCACATGCCTAAATGCATTGAGTTGCTGCCACCATGTGATTGGCTGATTAGATATTTGCGGTAACGAGCAGAGTTGGAGAGGTGTACCTAATAAAGTGGCCAGAGAGTGTGTGTTTCTAGTCTTACTGTGAAAAATTCATTACAGAATATTCAATGTTTCACAGAAATAAAATAATTCGCCAATGTGATTTCGAGCGAGTCTCACCCGACTTGTACTCCAGGATCAGGTGGAACTCGTCGGTCTCCTGCAGAGACTCTGGCGGGACCACGATCTGTTCATCCAGCATATCATGAAGCTTCGGCCCCACCGGACCACACAAGAGGACCTGAGAGAACACAGCACTCTTTAGAAAACTAGAATCAGATGCTCACCTGATTAAAGTTATTATGGAAAGGAAATTCAGGACAATTGGACCTTTTGTCCAGTGATGCGGTCAGTGACTTTAGCACAAGCAGAACAGTTTGAGGCTTGCTCAATAGCACAACAGACACTCACCTCGAGTTGTGGGTTAGACGCTAGTTTCTGGCCAATCAAAGCAGCGTTTCCGCCCACATAAAGCTGTAAGACACAAGAAAAAAAAAGCCATTTTTGAGTAAATCTCAGAAATCTGGTCTCATTAAAACATACAAGATCAATCAGAAGAATATTTTATAGCAAATTATCTTTATTTATGGGTATTTTTAAAAAGACTTCTACTAGGAAAATATCAGATTTTCAATCAAATATCAAATTGAAAGTGTTTATATAATTGCCGGATATTTTATATTTGTTGTAAGAAATACTGTTGACTTAATTTTGGTGAAAATGTGCATAATGCATGATAATTTGTCATGAAAATAGCCTCGTGGATCAGCCTCAGTCTGAGCTCTTGCACCTATTAATTACTGTTGATTATGCGAAATTAAATTTGACACAGAAACTCAATTCCCTCTCGTGCATTCACATTAAACCATCGGATCTCAAGGGCCAGATTCATTTACAGCACTTGCCAAAATTAAAGCGGATAATATAGGACAAATGCAGAATCAGACCGCACACTTTGAATTTAATCACACTCAGGCTTTAATAAGAGCCGTCAAACCTGTCGGACAATTTTTAGTGTGCTCAGAGACCGGCTAATCTCGGTCCCCGGCTCGTGCCCTGAGGAGAACCGTGTTGTAAGGGCCACTCCTTCTGTCATAAAACACTTCACTGCGCACCTGAGCCCCGGGATATTCGGCGGCCGCCCGTGCGATCCTTTGAAAAACCTCCTTATCTGAGAAGAAGCGCTCCGCAGCGGCGCCCTTCCCCATGTAGTGGATGAAGGCCTCTTTCAGGTCCTCTTTGCTGTGTAGCACCTCGTGGTCTCTGCCGGGACCCGGCTCGAGAGCCAGCGCCTGTAACAGCCCCACCCCGGACACCACCACATCCACACAGGCGTTCACCCTGACAAACAGAGCAAACAAAGGGCTGAGGAACAGACGCACATGTTCAGGCCTCGTGAGGCCCATTAATTAATGGAAACACTTTACAATCAGGTTTCATTAGTTCATGTATTTACTAGCATGAGCAATACATTTGTTACTGTATTTGTAAATATTTGCTGACGTTAGTTAATAAAAAACACAGCTGTTCATGTTAGCTCACAGTGCATTAACTAATGTTAACAAATACAACTTTTGATTTTTAATCATGTATTAGTAAATGTTGAAATGCTTGCAGTTCATTATTAGTTCATGTTAAGTTGTTAACTAATGAAACCTTATTGTAAAGTGTTACCGAATTGAATGAATGAATAAACAAACGAGTCACAACCATTAGTAGAAAGATAGTTACTAAAATAATTATCAAAAAAAGCAATTTCGTAACGTGAACTTCCACGAAAATGATAAATGTTGCTTTTGCGACTAAATAAATATACAATTAATCATAAGCAATAATAATAATAATAAGTTACTATTATTAATTAATTCATAATAAATATATAATTAAATATAAAATAAAGTGATATAATAAATAGTCCGAAAAAATAAGATTAAGTTGAAGTACTAAACTAAAAGAAATAGAAGTGTTTAGGAAAAACCAATAAAAACATAACAAAATTACTAAAACTTTAACTAAAATGAAAACATGCGTAGAAATAAAAGTTAATTAAAAATATTAATAAATACTCTTAACAGTATGTAAATAATAGTATTTACTAACACGTTTATACTCACCAAAAAGGTTTGAACGAAAAGAAAAGGAAGGAAACAAATGACAGAACAAAATAAAAGGAAAAGACAAAGATTGAACCGAAGGACACGAACAACAGAACAACTAAAAAACAAACAAAGAGAATTAAAGAGACAATGAGGTTGTGAATAAATGAGTGTGTTGCGAGTCGCTCACCCCACAGCCACTCTCCCCCAGCGTCGGGCCGGAGTCGTGATCAGGGTCTGCCAGGCGTGAGCGATGGCCTCCTCCAGCGCCGGGGGGCGGGGCTCTGAGCTGTCACTCAACTCCACCTGAGGCAGCGATTGGCTGAGGTAGTTCAGCACACGGGCCGGTAACTCCGGGTCAGTGCGGTACAGATAACCCATCCCCAACGCCAACAGGGCCACCAGCACGGCCTTCCTCCACATGACCTGTGAAACACACACAATCACACACTTTCTCTTCAGGATACCATGGTAGAAACCAAGGTTTTTGGACACATATCATGGTAATACTATGTTTTTTAGGACATGCACCATGGCAATATCATGGTTTAATTAGACACATACGTGCATACCAATTTTTTGGGGACGCATATCATGGTAATACCATGTTTTCAGACATGTACCATGGTAATACAATAGTTTATTTAAAGACATACCATGATTTTTGAACATGTTTCATGGTTATACCATGTTTTTTGGACAGGTACCATGGCAATACCATGTGTTTAGACATGTATTATGGTAATGCAATGGTTTATTTAGAGACATACCATGAATACCATGTTTTTTTGGACATGTGCCATGGTAATACCATATTTTGGTATATGTACCATGGTAATACCATGTTGTTTGGACATGTATTGGACTTTGGACATGTACCACCATGGTAATACCATGATATATTAGACACTGGACATGTACCACCATGGTAATACCATGATATATTAGACACTGAACATGTACCACCATGGTAATACCATGATATATTAGACATTGGACATGTACCACCATGGTACTACCATGGTACTTTGAGGATTTACCATGGTCAAACTTTTATTTTTAATATGGTAACAGTGTAGTTGTATGTTTTTTAGACATGCTATGGTAGGCTACTATCATGTTTTACAGGACAATAAATGGACATGTACCATGGTAATACCATGTTATTTCGGACACTGGACAGGAAGTCGATTTTAGATTTACAACTGAAACCAATGCATATCTATTTATAACACTGCAGTAGATGTGCACGCGCACAGATCTCTCTCCATATATATATAATCTCAAAACCGTTGGACAAGTTGATCAGATTAAAAGCTGATAATTGTGCAATAACAGCAGTAGCTGGCTAGTGCTAACAGCTCATGTATGGGGCTTTAAATTAACACGACACATAAAATCACACAGCCGACCGTGACCACCTGGAACATACGAGTGGCTTAAAATTAGGTTTTATTTAAAATGACATTTCAGATAAGTAAGTAACATGTTAGAGTGAAATCAATGAGCTAACATGAGCTAGCCACATAGCAAATAAACCAGCAGTTTACCCAGCAATAACCAGAATAAAACACTTTATCTTTAAGATGATATAATCAAAACACCTTTCGACAATCCGAACAGATGGGCAGATCACTAACCTGACTGATGATAGACGACACGAAATAGTGTGTGTGTGTGTGTGTGTGTGCTGAAGTTGAGTTGTGTCACCCTTCTTGGTCGAAAGTGTGTTTGTTAGCGACTAGCCGCTCCACTCTCAACCGATAGCAAGTTTACAGATCAAATCTCACTGAGGTCAAATTGGAAATAAAATTAAACAGAGAGATAATTAATATTACATAATACAAAACTTACTTTGATTGCACTACAAAATGTATGTCATTTTCAGCGTTTAACCCACTAATAGAATAGTGTTGGCTTGTTGGCAAACGTTGCAGTTAGAGCGAACCCAAGTAACCAATCAGAAGCTCCGCCGAGCGTTGGTGACGTAACCGGAAGTCCACGTCGAGTGGATGCGCTGATGAAGGTGAAAATATCTTTGCCCGGCGCCACGTCTAAATGGTCAGAGCTCAGCAAGTTCTTTTGTAACACACCTTAAGCAAATGTATAAAGCACAACAACTAGATGATGAAGTACAAATCAATGTGGTTTTGTATCAATTTAATTTTAATCAGCGAATAAAACTTTTAAAATATATGTATTTTTATATATATAATAGAGTCCAAAGGATTATTCGCATCTAACATAAATGTGTGTATGTGCGTATATATATATATATATATATACACACACACACACACACACACACACACACACACACACACACACACACACTATATACATATATATACATATATATACATATATATATATAAAGTTAGAGCTCAAATTGCTTAATTTTAATATACATTTTATATACACATATATTATATAAACTCAAACTTTCATCTTCGCGATCGATTTGACTGCACTAATTTATAATAATTATAACGTTATTTTAAAATTAAGCAATTTGAGCTCTAACTTTTCAAATAAAGTGTTATACTTATTCTATATTATATTATAATATACCGTACATATTTTTTTTACATACTTTATATATTTTATACTTTTTAAAAAATATTACATATTTTATAATGTTCATAAAATCACTTCTAAAAATGAAAAACATTTTATTTCATTATAGTGTATAATTATATGAGTACATAATTATATTATATCATGTTATATTAAATATTATTATATTATTTTACAATTTATTTTAGTTTACAATTTCGCCCCTGAACTTAATTTTAGAAAAAGTGAAGTGAATGGGAAGCCCCGGTTTAGATAACCAGGTGTGTGTAATATGTGTTGTATTGTATTTTCTATTTCTATTTCTTTTTCATTTCATTAATTTAATCCATACACATTAATGTATATCTTCTGATCTACAGCATTATCTTGAGTGAGACTAATCAAAGTTTGTGTGGAGCAATTTAACCTGCTGTCAATAGAGGCCCCCACTCCAAACACACACACACACACACACACACACACACACACACACACACACACACACACACACACACACACACACACACACACACACACACACACACACACACACACACACACACACTTCCAAATATATATTTTGTGAACCCCAGAGACACAAACTCATTTAACTGATATGGATTTTGGATGTGTGGATGGCAATGCAGCAGTTTATAAAACAAATGAGAACACAGTCAGCAAATGCTAACACCATTACATCAGTTTATTTCAGAGGAGTTTACTACAGTGCTGGATCTGCTCAACAGCATTTCTTCACCATGGTTATTTAGACATATAGAAATGTCATAATTCAGGGCATTTTACTATGGTAATACACTGTTGTTTGTAGCATAAACATGTACGAGTTCTCATGTTGATCAGCAGGTGGCGCTATTTCATCTCATGTGAATTAAAGATCAAAGCAGCTGATCATGTATAATTGAGTTTTATTCCTCTGGACATGTAATGAATAAACTTTGACTGGATTTTTGGATATAAACAGCTATTACTCGACATATAATAATAGCCAACCATATGATCAATAAAAAATCTTATTGAGTGTTTGCTGGCAGGCTGGGTTTTGAGTTTGTTGTAAAAAAAACAAAGAAAAAGAAGAAGATGTATTCATTCATAACACACACGATGTAAATCTACATATTACACAATGAACGTTAAAAAACAGTTATTAAAAAAGTCCACAGCCTAATGAGGTAGTAACCATAGCAACACCGGCCACCGCGCGCGCTCGAGCGCTTTCCGTTAGGATGGGACATCGACAAAACGTAATGTCAATATTTATCAGTTTATTGTAGTTTTACACATCATAAGTAACATATATTACAAGTAAATCTTTAACAACGTTTGTGTGTGTGTGTGTTTTTTTTTAAAGGAGTCAACGTGAACTCAAACTTTACCATTTTTGAGGGACAAGTCACACGAGACTCGTGAATCTCAACAAATTGAGCGCCTAAAATTACCAACAAAATTCCTTTAAAAAGACTGACCCCTCAGAAAACTGTATATAAAAAAATGTTTTATTAAACATTTCTGTCTGGGGTTCCCTTTAAAGAAATGAATTTGAAAGGCACTTATTATCAACACAGAAGATCAAACTGCTTTTGATAGCGTTGGCTTCCCGCTCTCTAAAAGCAAGACATTGAGAATAAATCCTAAACAAGGCTTTTATCATCTTGTGAAGCAGGAATAGCCTACTTGTAACATGTTGCACTTTAAAGCCGATATTTAGTAGGCTAGTCAATGTAGGCCCAGGACCAAATGCGAGTAAAACATCGGTGTTGGTGATGGTGAGTATATGAAACGATTTTAATCGCAAGTTGCATTTTTATGAATTCTAACCAAGCAAAATTGTGAGAACATGAACGCGAACAAACAAAAGTTTAAGGCTTGACAATTTAAATAGGCTATTTAAGCTCAAGAAGACGCGAAAGGGAACACAATTTGTTAATTGCACGCTGTATGGGAAGTTTTTTGCAAAGCAAACATCTTTCATGTCTTCTTGAGCTTGAACTATTTCTTGAGCTTGAGTTTGATATTCAAACAAAATTAGGTCAAAATGCCCATCTTGGTATCATAGTCATAGTTATGTTTTAAGTTCACCCCAAAATTAAAATGATCCCATAATTTACTCACCCTGAAGCCATCGCAGGTATATGTGACTTTCTTCTTTCAGCCAAACACAATATTAAAGTTTTATTTAAAACTTTTCCAAGCTTTATAATGGGAGTGAATGGGGCTCGAGATTTTGAAGGCCAAAAAAGTACATCCATCCATCATAAAACAAAAAGTTAAGAAAGGCCTTCTGAAGTGAAGCGATGCGTTTTTGTGAGAAACTTTATAACTTTATTATAATCTCATCCAATTTCAGACTTTTCTATTGTCATCTAATTTCTATTTTTACTATAATAAAATTGTACTCATAAGGAACTTTTGTAGAAACTGCAGACACAAGGTTGATACTTCAATTAAGCATTAATCCTCTTCAAACAGGGGATGCCAGTGTAAAGCACAAAGTGTGTGAACTTCACGTTCCCAGAGCTTAGAAGAGATCTTGTATTTTGCTGCATAAGTGTTTTCTCTCTCTCTCTCTCTCTCTCTCGCAGTCACCTCTTTGATCTTTGTGTTATGCCTGCTTTCCTGAAATATTTCTCACTAATAGTTTCGTTTCTACACGTTTTTCTCTCAGGGTGGGAGATGTCGTAGGACGCCTTTGATACGGATCTGATGGGGGAACGAGTGAGGATTTTCTCACAATTTAACTAACGGCTGATTAAAGGTATTTCAAAGAGGCTGGACGAGGCCTGGCGAAAACGATTACGAGCAAATCTGCAGGAGGAAATGGACGGCTTAACCGATTTCATACAGGAGTCATGTTAGAACAGAATCGGAGATAAAAAACTCACTTTTTCTCACACACACACACACAAACGATGCCATCTCAGCATGGAGGTATTAATAATTCATCATCGGCCTCCAGTGTTTGCCCCTGATTACGAACACTGGACCTGCTCAAACGGCCATTAATCTGGCTATAATGATCACAGATATGCTGTAATTTGCTGTTCGGTGGTGTCAAACAAACAGGCAATACAAAAATAAGTGGCTCATTAAAGTGTTATTTCAGTGAGAAATTTAAGTTCTTTCATGTCTTGCTCAAAATTTCAGTTTTTCCATACAAAGAAAGCATAATGATAACAACTGTCAAGCTACAAAAAAGCACCATACAATAAATAAATTATAATATATATATATATATACACATCTATTTAAGTAAGAATATAATGTTGTCAGAATAAGTTTGTCATGTCGAAAAGCAGAGCTACAAGAAGCACCATACAATAAATAAACTAATAATATAAATATATAAATATATAAATATATAAATATATATATATATATAAATATATATATATATATATATATATATATATATATATATATATATAGGTAGGTAGGTAGATAGATAGATAGATAGATAGATAGATAGATAGATAGATAGATAGATAGATATTATTTATCACTTTTGCATCCATTTAAATAAGAAGAATATAATTTTGTCACGTCGAAAAGCAGAGTAAACATTTTTCCTAACATCTCCTTTTGTGTCCCACAGAAAAAAAAAACAGGAAAAGTCACATGGGTCTGGAACATCATAAGGATGAATTTTAATTTTGAGGTAACTGCTTTAATCTTTGCTTGTAACAGTGTGTGTGTGTTAATATACCGAAGCTCTCAATTATCTAAACGTTGTCCACTGTTCTTTTTGTCTAGTGAAGGAAAGTCTCTCTGGAATCATTAGCGAGTGCGGCTCCGGCGGCCTCTGCCTGTCTCCTCGCTGATCTGTGTGTTAATTACACATCTCAGCGTGACGAGGACCCGGGCTTATGGTGCAGCAGTAATGAAGGCAAGGATATAGCAGCACCTTTATATGGATGCTGTGCGAGTGAGAGGTATAGTGATGTGTTATACATTAATCTAACGTGTGACAAATTGCAAGTCATGAAGGTGGGAAGAAAGTGTGAAACATGCCAACAAGTCGCTGTTCGATGTCAACACAGTACAGTTCATTCTGTGTGTACACACATTTCATGCCTTATATATAAGGCAGTATATGTAGGTACATTATAAAAGTTATTAAAAGTACAAAAGTAGTACAATAATGGATTGCAAAAAGGTAAATTAAAACGAAAAAATGGATATGAGATAAAAAACCTGTTCAATAGTAAATGATAAAACATGTTCGATAGTAAATATAAAGAGTTGAAAAAAATATCAGTTTTTAGAGTTTTGTGTCTGTCCAAACAAAATTAATAACAAATATGTATATCTGCTATGCAAAATTGACAGTCTTTCATGTCCAGAGAAAACAGATCATCCAGTGCTGCTCAAAAGTTTACACACCCCTTGCAGAATCTGTGAATAATTTGAACAAAATAAGAGGGATCATACAAAATGCATGTTATTTTTTATTTAGTACTGTCCTGAATACGATATTTCACATAGAAGATGTTTACATGTAGTCCACAAGACAAAAAAAATGGCTGAATTTATAAAAATGACCCCGTACAAAAGTTTACATACACTTGATTCTTATAATACTGTGTCATTACCTGGAAGATCCACGACTGTTTTTTTGTTTTGTGATGGTTGTTCTTGAGTTAAACTGCCCAATGTTCTTCAGAAAAATCCTCCAGGTCCTGAAAATTCTTGGTTTTTCCAGCATCTTTGCATATTTGAACCCTTTCCAGCAGTGACTGTATGATTTTGAGATCCATCTTTTCACACTGAGGACAATTGAGGGACTCAAATACAACTAAAAGGTTCAAACATTCACTGATGCTCCAGAAGGAAACACAATGCATTAAGAGCCGGGGGGTGAAAACTTTTGAACAGGATGAAGATTTTTCTTATATTGTTTAAACATAAAAAATGTAAAAAAAATTGTACTGCCTTTCGAAAGCAACAGAAGATACTTACATGTTTCCCGGAAGACAAATTAAGTACAATTTACCTTGATTTTAAAATTAAAAAAGTTTTCATACACATGTGTATATATATATATATATATATATATATATATATATATATATGAAGAGTTCAGATGCAAAAGCCTCTCAGTGCCATCTGAAATTTTCTTCTAGAATGATATTTTTTTATCAAGCTTGTATATTTAAGTTCAGTAAATTCACTTAAACGGCAATGAAAATTACCTATTAATTGTCATTTAAGTGAAATTACTGACCTTCAAAATATATAAGAGCTAGATAAACAATGATCATTCTAGAAGAAAATTTCAGATGGCTTTTGCATCTGAACTCTTCATATATATATATTGATTACAGGCTATTATCATATTTTACCCCAACAAAATATGTCAACTTTCCCCTTTGGTCTTTAAGGATAGCCTTGGATCATGTCTGAAACTGTGGCCTGTACAATAGCAGATTGGATTGTTTAATTCAGTTGCGAGGCACAGATTGCTTTCTGCTTGGCTCACATTCAAACAGAATGTACAATGGTGCTTCCCTGATTGCAGGTTGTTTGGTTTAATAAGTTAAACCCTCTGAGTCCTGACCTGGTGAGAGACAGATTAAAATCACATTCAGTCAGCTGTAAACGGAAGGTCTTGATAAGGTTATGTCTCGTGTGGTGTGCTGTGAAAGGTTATTATCTTCGAGAGTATTACCGGATGTCCTAAATAGCCTACATCTGTTGAGTCTCTGATACATCACTTCTTAACCCTCTGGTGTTCTTCTGTCATTTTTTACCAAGAAATATTAAGGTACTTGCTATGTGAACACAAAAGAAAAATCATGGATATGATTCATAAAGGTTAAATGTATTGTTCGTGGTCAAAAATTTCATCTAGTGGAAACGTTTGGTACTGCGCCCAAACAAAATCTTACTGAATGCTAATTTTTTGAGATATCAAACTTGTTTAGATTTATGGCTTTGACTTTCTTTGCAGTTTAAGAGTAAAACGTGTTTTTGAAAATATATATTTCATATAAAAATTGAATGTAGTATTTTTGTGCATTTTTCATAACAATAAATGTAAAATTCTGTCACTTTTTTAAAGTTCACTTTTTTAAACTTTTTTCACTTCAGCAATAATTTGCCAAGTATTGTCTTTATGAAGAGATCAAACTTAAGTCTGTGCTCTAAAGCATTCAAGATCTACGACAGTTTAAGTTGGAAATTTCATTTTCAGGTCTATGCTCAAAAAGTGAATAAATGGATACAGCGTAAATATAATTTAGTACCATAAAATCCCCTTAAAATACTAAATATTAAGGTACTTGCTATGTGAACACAAAAGAAAAATCATGGATATGATTCATAAAGGTTAAATGTATTGTTTGTGGTCAAAAAGGTGCACGTTGGAAAGGAATGGGAGGCGAATTTCATCTAGTGGAAACGTTTGGTACTGCGCCCAAACAAAATCTTACCGAAAGCAAATTTTTTGAGGTATCAAACTTGTTTAGATTTATAGCTTTGACTTTCTTTGCAGTTTAAGAGTAAAACGTGTTTTTGAAAATATATATTTCATATAAAAAAAATTCATAACAATAAATGTAAAATTCTTTTAAAAACTTTTTTCACTTCAGCAATAATTTGCCAAGTGTTGTCATTATAGAGATCAAACTTAAGTCTGTGCTCTAAAGCATTCAAGATCTACGACAGTTTAAGTTGGAAATTTTATTTTCAGGTCTATGCTCAAAAAGTGAATAAATGGATTATAAATACAGCGTAAATATAATTTAGTACCATAAAATCCCCTTAAAATACTAAATATTAAGGTACTTGCTATGTGAACACAAAAGAAAAATCATGGATATGATTCATAAAGGTTAAATGTATTGTTCGTGGTCAAAAATGAGCACATTGGAAAGGAATGGGAGGCGAATTTCATCTAGTGGAAACGTTTGGTACTGCGCCCAAACAAAATCTTACTGAATGGTAATTTTTTGAGATATCAAACTTGTTTAGATTTATGGCTTTGACTTTCTTTGCAGTTTAAGAGTAAAATGTGTTTTTGAAAATATATATTTCATATAAAAATTGAATATAGTATTTTTGTGCATTTTTCATAACAATAAATGTAAAATTCTGTCACTTTTTTAAAGTTCACTTTTTTAAACTTTTTTCACTTCAGCAATAATTTGCCAAGTGTTGTCTTTATGAAGAGATCAAACTTAAGTCTGTGCTCTAAAGCATTCAAGATCTACGACAGTTTAAGTTGGAAATTTCATTTTCAGGTCTATGCTCAAAAAGTGAATAAATGGATTATAAATACAGCGTAAATATAATTTAGTACCATAAAATCCCCTTAAAATACTAAATATTAAGGTACTTGCTATGTGAACACAAAAGAAAAATCATGGATATGATTCATAAAGGTTAAATGTATTGTTCGTGGTCAAAAAGGTGCACGTTGGAAAGGAATGGGAGGCGAATTTCATCTAGTGGAAACGTTTGGTACTGCGCCCAAACAAAATCTTACTGAAAGCTAATTTTTTGAGATATCAAACTTGTTTAGATTTATGGCTTTGACTTTCTTTGCAGTTTAAGAGTAAAACGTGTTTTTGAAAATATATATTTCATAAGAAAAAAATTCATAACAATAAATGTAAAGGTCTTTTTTTAACTTTTTTCACTTCAGCAATAATTTGCCAAGTGTTGTCATTATAGAGATCCAACTTAAGTCTGTGCTCTAAAGCATTGAAGATCTACGACAGTTTAAGTTGGAAATTTCATTTTCAGGTCTATGCTCAAAAAGTGAATAAATGGATTATAAATACAGCGTAAATATAATTTAGTACCATAAAATCCCCTTAAAATACTAAATATTACATAAAAAAACATTATCAAACTAAAATATCATTTCATTGAAATAAATAAATTCTGTCATTTTTGACCGACGCGCGAACTACCAGAGGGTTAAAGGAACAGTTGAGAATCCTATGATTATAATATTCACCCTCATGTCATTCAGTGATGTTAAACATTTTGAGATGTCTAAAGAGATGCAAATATGAGTTTCCATAGAAGGGAAGATTTTCAGTGAAAACCAGCTTCATAAAGCTTTCGTATGACTTGTATAATAGAACACAGATTGTATGATCTACTTTTATGAAACTTTAATGGTGTTTTTTGTCCCTTTTGGAGCTTGACAGCTCTGGTCACTTTGAACTGTCAAATGATTCTTTACAAATTCTCTTTTCTTTTCCACAGAAAATTAACAGCATACGAGTTTGTGACGACATGATGTGGTGAGCCAATGAGATTTTTCCAGAACCAACCAGTCCTTCTAAAAAAAAAAAAATCACATAAAGGTATAATTTACGAACAATTTACACAGAAACAAATCTTCTGCTCATAAATTAAGCCCACTTTCTTTGCCTTTGGCTGCTTAAATGTTCATCCCGTTCTCCTCTTGATCTTAAGAAATACCTATCAGTGATATAAGAGAATTATATGTGAGCGTAATTGAACAGATTTATTTAATTTCTTTATCTTACGCAGCTTGTAAAAGCTTTGGCAGTGAGATGGACACAAACTCTGTTCTCAATCTGCTTGACTCGTTCAGAAACGTGATTCACCTTCACAGATTCATACATATCCTCATATATATTGGTTCCTTGCCATACAAGTGATTGCTGAAAGCATCTCAGAGAGAGAGAGAGAGAGAGAGAAATATCTCTTAAAGGTTACAGGTGCAACAAGATTGCTTTTTTATCTTTTCAATTGACGGCTGTTTCTTTCTCCCGTTCACCTGGGACTGGGGCGTCCCCCCAAGGCGCGATACTGAATTCAATACATTCACAAAATACATTTTCATATTCCATCACACAGTGCTGATCATGACATCCATTTCCATGCAGAGTGCTTCACCTCTTCAACCCTCCTGACGGCCTGGAGCCAAGATGTGGGGTTCGCTGGTGGCAAACACTCGACAGCTCCAGCATTACTGCAGTCTAAAAGATTTGCAAATGTAAGTAACAGACAAAGAAAGGAAACATTATATATTTGAGTACAACTGTTACAAATACAGTTTTTGTTTTTCTGTATGTTGTAAGATGGGCATATGTTTGCACAATATACTTAGGTGGCATGTGCGTGTATAGGAATGTTAAAGGGATACTTCAGCGATTAGCTTTGTATCAGTAGAAACCCGGTAGTATTTTCGAGTGACCGTGCTTCCCTCCCTCATGTCCCCCTGAGACGAGAGATTTCTGTATTGTGTGTCTGGAAAAAACCTCTGATGACGCAAAAATCATCATTTAGCTTCATCTGAGGCTTTTTTGTCCAGAGGCGAGAGACTACAGCCAGTAGGAGGAGCTCGTCCCGCATGTGTTCAACCCGCCCATAGGGGGATCTCACCATAAAACACCGTCTTTTCAGTTTCGAGTCGACTAGTAGCCTAGCTGTATCATTTCTTCCGATACTGCCCTCTGTAACCGGGAGGCGTGGCTTGGGAGTGGCCTCGTAGGGCAGCGAAGCAAGTGCATTCTGGGAGTTGTAGTCTTTCATCCACATGAGCCAAAAATACATTTTCTGGCTTTTCTCAGTCTAGAAGGCACCAACTTCTAAAATAATTTCACATTTCTACTACATAAATGACCCAATTTAAATACACATTCATCTTTCCAGCGGTGAAATACCACTTTAAGTTTATTTGTGTATGCATGTGTACATATGTAAGTATAAATATGCATATATAGTTAGTAACTGCAGAAGGAATTTTTTTTTTGCACAAGGAGAATACGGAATATCTTTGGATTCAATTTATCTGCACTCTATATATTTCTCCAATAAAATAAATAAATACAGACAGAGATATTCTAGAATGGAAGTAAAAAATATTGGCAGAAGCTTTCTAACAAAAAGATACATCTGAGAACAACCATGATAAATATACACAAGTTTTCACTTCAACAAAAGAAATATAACGGGATAGCCTGGCATCTCTCTATTTCACTGCAGTTTTAAAGAGAAAATACTCAGCAATGGTGTTGACTTATGAATTTGCACATGGTTTGTCTTAAAGCATATTAAAAACACCACATAAACATATAAACAACATTAAAAACTTGATTTTCACCACAGGGAGAATTTAACAAAATGATGTTAAACAAACAAATAAACTAGGAAATACAGAGCTGGAGCACACCAGAGGGTTGTTCCATAAAAGATGCTAAGAAAAGCGGGGATTAAACTCCAAAACCCGACTTGAATAAACCTAACAAATAAGTTGGGGCTAAAGCGGTTTCATAAAAGGTAATTCAAGTTCACGCAATCCCACTAATTTGATCCAGGTTTATCTAGTCTAGATAACTGCGTGTGTACGCGTTTCTTAAGCAGCCCTAGAGGTCGATCATAGATCAAATCGATCCACCATCAAACAGCGTGTATTTTGTGCTGTTTTATGCGTTTGAGACATGGTGTTTGCAAAACTTACATTTCACAGGAATGTTCTCCATCTGTAAATCTTAGAAAGTCGTGCAAATATTTCCATTTTGCTGCTAAACTTCACTTTGAACGAGCGCTGCTGCGCGCATGTGCGCCAAATAGGAGCGCAATAATTCTGACCAATATACATTTTGCTTGGAAAATTAATAGGCTATGCGATATTTTATAACACCAGAAATATCTTCTAATTATAATAATTTATCTTTAGGATGTTGGATAAGTTGCAGTGAACGTATAGCTCATTACACTCATATAGCCTATTTTATACTTAAAATAAGAAAAAAAAATTGAACAGAAGTAATTCAGGGAAGATTTTTTTTTTTAAGAAACCAAATATAATAAAGATACAAAATATAGTTTGGGGTTTAGGACCTAAGCTACTTAACAAAGATGACTTATACTTATTTAGAATGCTGAGAATTACAGCTTTTAAAGCAATAATTGTTTTGTTTTTTTGGAGAAAGCAAGAATGTTTGGTTAGATTTAGTTTATACAGCACATTATGGAGAAGATAACGTGAAATTAAGAGCAAAAGTATACATTTTGAAAAGATATGTGCAACTCTAAAAAGAAAGAATATTCCATAAAATAAAGGAATACATATTAGCCTACATTAACTAAATAACTATTTGTATAATTGTGTACAGTAATTGTGATTGAAAGACATAATAAAGTGTGTATATATATATATATATATATATATATATATATATAACAACGTTATCAAACATTTCATATACAATTTAACACGTTTGTAGATCTATATTGTCTCATTTATCATTGTAGCCTTATTTTACTGTATTCTTTACTGTATATTTATTTTTGGACTGATAATGGTTAATAAAGTCAAATAATGGTATGAGAGAGTGTCAGTCACTGTGTTCCTATTGGTCAGTGTTAGAGGATCTGTGTAACAACTGAGGCTTAGCCTGACAGTTAGCCTGCCCTGGACCAGGCTAGTTTCCCAGCATAAGTTGCTGAGTTCGAACTATTTTAAGTTTGCTTTATGAAACAGAATCATCTGACAATAAGTCTGACTAACCTAAATAAGCCTGGCTTGTATTCTAATCTTGTTTTATGGCACAACCCTCAGGAAAACAAAAACTAAAGCATCTACAGAGAAACATCAACTGACACTGAACAGGGGAAACACAGGGCTATAAATACACAAGATAACAAGGAGAGGGTGAAGCTAATGAATCACTAAGACAACTAATGAGGGTAGCTATGGCAACAAACAGAGTGGCATAGGACACTGAACAAGGAAGTAAACACAAAACCAAGACAAGGGAACACAGACCGGATTAGACATAAATGAATAAATAAAAATAAATAATGTAAACTAGAGTAAAGTTTGTAAACAACATAAATAATAAAATAAAACGACAGACGATAGATAAAATAAATATGCCACAATTTTCAGAATTTTGACATTATTAATGACTGTTCTCTTCAGGCTGGAAATGATGGATAGAAATGAAATAGAATAGAATTGAATGAAAATAGTTTCCAGATTTTAAGAAAGGGTCCTTTGCAAGGGGATCATCATATCAATATGAGATAGGATCATCAGTCATAACAAAAAACAACCGGAAATATTCTAGAAGGGTAGAAGCAAAAACAGATTGCGGGGAAACCAATAACCTTAAAATCGCTTCAGATGCTTACCCACATTTTTTTATCCGAAACAAACCTTCTAAAATGTCCAGAAACTATTGTTTCTGTATGTGGAAGTGTGACGTTAGTGTCACAGTTACAAAGTATGACTGCTCGCAATCGATGTTTCCTACTCCCCTCTCCATAACCGGGGCCGTGCTTGGAAACTCACAGAGTGATTTACTGCAAACTCTGGATATAAACAAGGACTATCATGACAGCAAACTGGGCCAGAATCTCTGTTATTTATCAAGAGCATGTGGAAGCTGAGCTGCAGACGGCCAAAGCTGGTCTATCTGAGGTGTAATTATTCTCAAATCTGTTCTAGCATTGTGTGAAACATCCACAGCCTAACGACATAATTACTCCATTATGGCTCATTTGAAGGATGACCTCTTAAAATATGCTGTAATGATGAAATTAGTGGTCCAAATTTGATTTGAACTTGTTTTCCGTCTCTGTCATGGACAGATTTCAAATGGTGATGTATTTAAAGGAATAGTCCACCCAAAAAAGAAGCATTTCTGTTATCATTTTCACTTTATAGTTCATACTACAGTATGTCTGTCAAGCCCTAGGAAGTAGTATCATACAAGTAGGACATGTTGAATGTTAAAAAGCTGCATGACAATTTTGATAACTTTTTATGGATCTATTCCTTTAAAAAAAATTTACTAATGCAGATTTGTATTTTTCTTAAAGGTTGTTTAGGCATCTAATACAAACTCATCACTCATTTAACCAGTATTTAAACATGAAAACACGTCTTTCCAAAGAGCACAGAAGCTCACAACTGATCTCTTTAAGAATAAACTACCTTGACAACTGTACAACACAATCAACTAATTCCACATCGTTTCAGACGTCAGCGAAGTGTTCATAATTCAGCGTATGTGGAGTCAGTTGCAGAGGCAGATGGATTAGTGTTGCATCTTTAACAGCCAATTCTTTATGATCAAACACTGTTTAATCTGATCTCTTTGAATCTTCATCATGAATTAATCAATATGCTCCCTCCGTTTGTGTCGTTTTAATTATGCAGGGGTATTCTTCACCCCCTCAGGCGCTCATGCACCAAATTATACCCTCCCTGGGAACAAAAAGCACAATCAAACAAAGTCTAAAATAAACTCGTCTGCAGCTGCTGAGGGGACTCGTGTTTCATGATTGTCTGCTGGATGTTACTCACAATATGGTGTAAATTGCAAAAGTTATTGCAGGGTGATTCATAGTTATTCATATGTTGAGTATACACAATTTTTAATGGTAGACATAAATCAAAATTAAGAATATCATGCTAACATGCAAAATAATGTGCATTAATCCAGTACAATTTTCTATAATCCAGTGCATTTTATTTGACCTTCAATGAATGAACTGATAGTAATGCCAGTGATTATTTTTAACATCTCTGTTTTAATCATTATTTGATCAGACTGCTACATTTAGAATTTTTTTTAAATAATATAAAAAAAGATATATATTTAAAAATATATAAATGAATAAATAAAAATATATAACTAAACTAAAATATTTTTTTTTCTTAAGATGAGACCTAGATGCTACTCACATATGCTACATGATATCATATGCATCAGGATTTATTCAAACGTGAAAAATGGATTTTTGCTACAGCCACACTTTGCACACAAATACCTATGAATAATAATGTGATCCGGTTGGTTATAGACAGCATGCGTGATTGTTTTTGCACGTACCTTATGTGCAAAATGGCCGTCATAATTATTTTGAAATGACTAAAGTGGATTGAAAACAGCATTTGCAGTATTTGAAATGCATTTGAATTTACACGAGGAGATAAGCATGCATGTGTGCTTACTAGTCCAGATCTCTGTGATGACTGTCAACCTTCACACTTTCTCCCCGTGGAAATGAAACGAAATTTAAAAGTCAGTTTTTGAATTCAGCAGCTGGCCACAACGTCTCACCATCAGCACCTTTCAACATTTCTCTGTCCTTTCAAGAGACGTTTATAGCCCGTTTGGACCAAATTTCATATTCTCTCCCCCTTTTATTGTCCACTTGACACCTCAGAAACGTTTCGACCCGCGCAGGGCAAATTTACCCTCTGTGTGCCGTTCTGCAGACATAATGGACTTCAGACTGACTGGCACAGGTCATGAAAAGTAATGAAAATGTCTACTTGGCCCACCATTAGGAGCTTTTCAGAGAATCTCAGTGAATACGGAGCAGGCTCACCAAATGATGAGGGCATTTACCGGTCTTAACACTTTAAACGCCGTTCTGAATGGGCTCCATCAGATTCATATTCAATGAAGGTTAATGGTTAATTATGGCTATTAAAGGTTTTACTGCCTGTAGAGCGACTAATTGTCTTTTTGATGTGACATACTGCTTTTCACCAACATGCTATTTAGCTGTTAGATCAAGGTCTTCATGTAAAGAGGATGTTAAGATGTGCCGTGCAGAGATGGACAGTTTTATAATGCACACGCATAGGACATTTAAAAACCACCGGCACTAATGTATTATGGTAGGCTAGTATTATGGACTATCTTAAAAGGAATCTGTACGGGGGAAAAAAATCTAATTGAAGAAAATGCATTTTCCTTGTTTTTTTCTTGAATAAAAGACTAATTTTCAGAACTCCTCAGTCCAAAAAGAGCAAGAAGCAAATGTGTCTCATTATGATGTCTGATGTCACAATCATGAAACCACCCAACAACAAAAACTTTCTCGGTCACTAATGCAGTGTTTACTAATGTTGCAAAAATGACAGAAAAATTGTCAAAAAAGTAAAATATTAAGTTTTTTTTTTCAATTAAATCATAATATTTTTACCCAAATTGTTTCATTTGTAATTGAATTTCTAAATAAATTGTTAAATTAGAAAAGCATTTTTATTTATTGCATGACCCCATTAATGTCTTCTAGTTATTTGATGTCCAACTATGTCAGTGAACCAAAAGTTTCATATCCAGAGCCTCACGTCATGTTTCTTATTAAATAAGTTTGCCCAGGGTAAGCTATGAAAGCAATCCATAGACCTCAAACCTCAAACCTCGTGGGCAAGAATTCTCCATCACTTTTAGTCTCGAGCACATCTGTCTGTCTCAGATCAAACGTGTGTGTGTGTAGTTTGTGTCGGCGGCACCGAGAGGATCAATAGCACAGGCGGGATGGAACCTGAAAGAGATTAGACCCATAAAGGACTGATGGGAGAAACATTAAGGGAAATTTGTGTTTGCCTAGTGAAGACACACACACCTTTAATCTTCCCTGTGAGAACAGAGGAATGAGTCAGCACAAAGATGTTAGACATGATGTCCGCCAAAAGCTCTCTTCTCCTCTGAGCCTTGTATTGTGGAGACCTGTAAAACAAGACCTGTCAGAGCCAAAGGTGTGAGTGATGAGAAGCTTTCCTCTTTCGTCAGGAGGTCGGGTCACGAGATATTACTAGTGCTCATACCTTTAGGGTTAGAGAGATATGAACAAACCTCTAACCCTAAATCTTCAACTTTGGGCGAGTATCTCATCCCGCACGCGCACTATTTCTGCTACAGATGTGAATGATAGTTTACATCATGATGAGGAGAGGTGTGCTGTTATTTAATGATCAGATGGGTGAAAAAATCGTACTATCTTACACCCGGTGCAATGCAGCGCCAAGCAAGTGTTTTTTGCTAGTTTCAGCCCGACGCAGTTTTCATTTTCACATCTTGCGCCACGTTGTTTAAATAGCAAATGCATTTGCGCCCATATGTGCGCCCATGGACTTCTGGTCTGAAAACGAGGTGTGTTCTGGCGCATTGTTGGCGCGTTGCTATTTTGAGGCAACAGAAATAGACTGAGCCATTGACCAACTGAACCCTGGTCTAAAGTCAATGGCGCAATTTTTGTTATTTTGTTATTTAAAGAGCGCATTAGTAATGTGCACCTATAGGCGGGTCCACAACGCGCGTACAAACTCTGCTTATAACACACACAGGGACGCACAGCAGCACACAAACTTGCCAAATATTAAAAATAAAAGGATCACAGTGTAAAAGATTATTATTGTGTACATAAAGATATGGTGAATCCGGCTTGTCCCGTAGATGATCTGCTTGTGCACTTTTACCTCGCGCACGAGCAGATCCGTTTGCGCTCTGGAGACGCGTTCGGTCTTTCCACGATCAAATTCCGTCATGTAAATAGCGAATCCGCCATGACGCGAGCGCAACTGGCATTTAAAGGGAATGAGAGATGAGACTCTGATTGTTTTAACGCACGTAAATCCCAAAACACACCCATTACTCATTAAGGGAATAGGGACAACCCTTTTAGACCATGCGCCGGGAGCACCGACCATTTTTCCCATCGTTAAACTAGCAAAAGTGGATTTGGACACGCCCTAAGTGAACTTGCACCCTGCGCTTTAGACCATGCGCTTAGATCGTTAAAATAGGGCCTTAAATCTTCAACTTTGGTGAGTATCTCATCCCGCACGCGCACTATTTGTGCTACAGATGATAGTTTACATCATGATGAGGAGAGGTGTGCTGTTATTTAATGATCAGATGGGTAAAAAAAAAAAAAAAAAAAAAAAAACAACACATATAGAGTCTAAAATATCATGCTCTAGGAACCACCAAAGAACAACCTGGTGCCACCTAAAACCATAGTAACATGATAAAATGTTGACCTCAGAACAGCTAAGCCATCACCTAGCAATGTTAAAACGACCATAGAAAACACCAAAAACACCATATTGGCAACTCAGAACACATTAGAAACCACAGAGAAAAAAAACATTAGGAACTATAAAAACCGCAGCAACTGCATAGCAATGTGCCAAATACACCTTACCAACCACCTTGCAACACCTATTTGAATCTTATTATGCTCTTTTTACTATGCCTACATCAATCTATAAAGATACAGCACTAGCATGCATGGTAATTACATACATCTGAACATAAACCGTCTATATGGTCTGTTCACAGCTCTTTTTGCTGGATATTCTGAGGAACCATGGGTGTTTGAAGCACGTTACTCTGACGGATGAGGTGAGGGGAATGTCTGCAAATGAAAGCATCTCTTTGAGGGTCCGCGCTCATGATTACCCTGGTGCTTGATCACAGAGCTATAGGAAACGCCTTTGGTTTGTCAAGAAGAATGACAAGATAATCACAGATGAGGAACATTTGAGTTCAGAGACAGAATGTTCCGAATGAATTATTAGCGTAGCTCTTATTGCAGTATAAACCAGTTTTGTTATTGTAACTAAAAAGTGTTTGTTAACTGATTTAAAGCTGAAATAAAATACAGTCTGAAAATTAGAATAAAAACGTAAAAACTCAAGCGAAATTTAGAAATGTTGCCTTGGCAACTTAGTAAGTTTAAGTCAAAGTACTAAACTGAAATAAAAATAAAGATTCATAGACATATAATAAAAAAACTAATTAAAGTGACAACAGAATTACTAAATTGAAAATAAAAAAATCTATCAGGATAAATAATACTAAAATAACTTATTATTTTAAGTATGATAAACAGAATGCAATATTTAATGATAAATGCAAACAGATCACCTTGGAAATATAATATTAATTAACATTAATTATACATTATAACATTAATATTATATAAAATTAAAGGGATAGGTCACCCAAAAATTTAAATCCTGTCATTAGTTACTCACCCTCATGTCGTTTCAAATGAAGATATTTTTAATGAAATCTGAGACATTTCTGTCCCTCCATTGACCGCTACGCAACTACCACTTTGACGCCTCAAAAAGTTCATAAAGAGATCGTAAAACTAATCCATATGAATCCGAATTTTCTGACACTTTATATGAACAGATTTAATTTAGGCTTTTATTCACATATCTGCATTCATCAATGCACACATCAGTTGTGGTAAAAGCACGTTCGCTTGACGTGCGAGAACCAATGAGGTTCATTCTCGTGTTACACATCACGTTTGAGCTTCCGCAAGAACCAATGAGATTCACTGAGGAAAATCTATTAATCATATGTATTTCATTGTATGTATTTCATGCATAATGAATATTTGCACACCCTGCGAAGTATACATTCTGCACTGCAAAAATTAGGACGAGTATTATATAGTATGCCATTTTAAACATAACCAACAAAAAAAAGGTAAAACAGGAGAATGTGTTTCCTGCTTCAGGGCAAACACATCAAGAATCTCTTGCAGAAACGACTGTAAGGGTAATTGTAGTTTCTAGCCAGCAGCAAGGGTGAGCGTAAGGACACATTCTGCCCACCACGGCCTCAAATTCACCACAATCCCACTAACAGGCTACGAGAGCAGCAAGACCCCGCTGAGCTCAAGCGGTCCGCTCATTAACACCCCACCAGGAGTCTGTGAGGGGCAATTCCTCAAACTACCCCTCGGCTCTTGCAGTGCTTGATTAACAGCCACACAGAGACTGTAAAACACAACCACCGTCGGCCTGAGCGTGGAGCCCTTCATGTACTTACTTATATACGTAATCCATTGTGCTCCTAATGAATAAAAACGTTATGGGGATGACATACTAGTTATTAAAGATATAGAATCGTTCAATCACAAAAGAAAATTAAAAAATTGTACTCACCCCATGTTGATCCGCACCGGTGTGCTGTTATTAATATCAGATTTTAACTGGTGGCTGTATATTTGGTCATAGTGAGTGTTCCTGCACAACTGGCCATGTAGCAATGGGAAATCGGACCATAAATGGGATCTGTTTAAAGTAAAAAAATAAAATGTTATTTTTTTAATATTTTTTTTATAAAAGTTTTCTAAAAATTCACATTATGCAAAGGAAAGTGTTTGTATAGAATTTGCAGCAGTGCATATAAAGTTCTGAAATGCATCAAGAGTGAAATTCATAATCGAATTGCATTCTTAGGGGGTGTTTACACGACACCGCTTTCGAATAAAAACGTAACACTTTTTATGCGTTTTAGCCACTGATCTATATAGAATGACTGGATAGCTCATGACGTCATGAACAGTGAAGCCACCGCGCCGCCATATTGGTATTCCCTAGTGAGCTCATGCGTTCTATTGAATCAATAGGAGATTTTATGATTTGACTGAAAAAACATTGCCTAACGAGACACCGTTTTAAAATATAAAGTCTCCCTGCACATTTTTATAACGCAAACACTCTTAGCATTTAAATGGGTATTTGTTTAAAGTCGGAAATTTTTCCTGCTTATTAAAAAACGGCAATTTCTTTGCAAAAGGAATTAAAAGCTGTACGAGAACACTAGTCGGCCTTCACTGAAAAGCTATCTTCACAGGTAAGAAAAACAGTTTGATACTATTAATTAAATAGTGAATGCTAAAGACCTATATTTTTTTGAATTGGTGAATATTCATGTGAATATTGTTTCGTAGCCACGTACGAATTAATAATACCTCAGCACAATACTAATTTGTTCCCTCGTTTTATTATATTGTGGCCACGTTGTAATTCGTTAAATCAAAATGAGGGAGGGAATTAGTTAAACGTGTCCACGATTTATTAAAACGAGGGAACAAGTCGTCGTAACAACGAATTATTTAGATCAGTGCAGAGAGAGCCCCGGCCGCGCGCGCGCACTCTCAGCGCCTTCAAACAACCCGAGCGCTGTATTGCTCTCTCTCCCTCGCGCATATCAACATCAACTGACACAATATTAAAAGGTCGGAAGACCGATTTGTGTTTTATAGATTAGTAGTTTGTTCATATAAAGTGTTTGATTAGCAAGTTACATGTTCAGGAAATGCTTAATACAAATTGTATGGGTTAATGTAACGGTAAACGGACTCTGCACGAAGCTCTTTTGAAGCTGTCAAATGGTGTCGCTATTGGACACTTAATTGTGATTATTGCTGCTCTGAGGTTTCTTATAGGCTACTGTTGACTGTTTTATCGTTGATTTTTGAAGAAGCAGCAGCTCTTGCCTCGGAGAAAACAACACAGGCATAGCGACAATTTTGCATATAAATTACTACTTATAGGGCTTGAATTACAACCTGTGGGCAGTTGTTCTACATCCCTTTGTGAACGTCGTCTTACACTTGTATGCTGCACATCGGGTCATCTTAAAAGTGCCGTCGGAGCTACCAATCTCTGTATAACGGGCGTTGGATCCCTCTGCTGGTAGGGAATCGTAAGATGGCCGCTCGAACACTTCCGGTGGCTTCACTGCCTAGTGGCAGTTTAGAACGTCATGAGCTATCCAGTCATTATATAGATCAGTGATCCAGTCATTATATAGATCAGTGGTTTTAGCTGTTGATTTACACGACAACGGCATTTTTGGGTGCCTGGAAACGCAAACTTTTGAAAATGTGTTTCAAAGTGCAAGTTTTTGAAAACGGTCTCCGTGTAAACAACAAAAACGCGAAGCAATGAAAATCATGAACATCATGCTCATGCGTATTACGCGACTATAGTGCGCCATCTACTGGCCTGGCAGCAGAATACAGCGTTTTTAGTCGTTTTCGTGGATCCGTGTGAATAGGGATCGTTTTGACAATGGTCTGTACGTGGAAAACTCAAAGGAAACACTTCTCAGTTTTAAGCATATCGTTGTCGTGTAAACGTACCCATAAAATAAGTAGCACTATTCAGAGAAGTCCACATTTGGAACAACAACATATGGTTTAATGGACAGACATCTGAAGGAAACGCGGTAACACTTCACAATAAGGTTTCAGTTTGTTTACATTAGTTAACCACATTAGATAACATGAATTAACAATGAACATTTATTCCATTAGTAAATTCTAATTTCAACATTTGCTGCATTTTCAAGATCAAACATTGTAGCTGTTAACATTAGTTAATGCACTGTGAACTAGCATGAACAATTACATTTTTACTAACTAACATTAACAAAGATTAATATAGGCTTTATTGTTCAATGACTGTTAGTTCATGTTTGCTAATGCATTTACTGACAATGGGACCTTATTGTAAAGTGTTACCAGAAGCTCTTTTTATATGGAGTCTCATGAAGCAGGGCTTTATTTATCACCAGAAAGGGTTCTGCTACAAACCAGAGAACTTTAATCTGGTGCCATTTAGAGCGATTTCGTATAAAATCTCCTGTTAGTGCTGCTGATGCATTAGCGCATTGCAACAGTCTAGCACATGTGCATTTGAACTCACTAATTTGCAGCTATTTTGTCGACAGCTAAAAAGAGGCAATTATGATGTTTAGTGTCCAATTAGTGTGCGTCATGAGCGCTGTGTCCCACAAATTGACAGGTTTACCAAGTTCGGCACAGGTTAATTATCATATCAACACCACGTTCAAAATTAGCATAGTGTATATTTGTAACACGGCCATGGAAAACAGAGCCAAATCCAATTTCAAGTGTATAGTTTTGTCCCGAGTTAAACCGCTTTTAACTCTGTTTATCAGTGCCGAACACAGTCGCACAAACAGAATTTGCGGGTAATCCGGGCATCTCTGAAGGCCAATTAAAAGGAATCTTCTTAAGAGCGCGCCAAAGCGCCACAGTGGTCTTTAATGCCAGTCTGCTCGTGTCTAGTAAGTGTGCTGGCATTTTAAATGCCCGTCGTTTCACAAACAACCCTCATCAGCTTTCTGCCCCCCGCTGCGTCTTAAGGGCAGAGACATGCGCTCACACAAACACAAATGCTGAAATATACATGCTGCTAAATTACACAGTCTGCTCTCCCTGGATCCTTCACTCTCCCTTTATTTGTTTCCTTTTTCCCCTCGCATTAAGATTTTAAACCCAAAAAACCTTACAGAAATCAATAATTCTTGATCATATGCTGCCTTCAAGCGCTCTTGGGAAGTTCCTTATTGAGTTCGTAAATCGTAATTATGAGACTTTTTACAATGCTTTTAAGTGATTCTGGTCGGAAGCATTCAGATCACTGAAAATGATTGGCAAGATTTTGGAAAGGCTGCATTACTAGCAGCTAAGCTGTGGAGCTCTTCAATGATGTATTTTTGTAGGCCGCCCCCTAAGTTAGCATCACTCTGGCTCCCTCGACAAAAACTCAGTAGGATTTTTCATTGGCTTTTGGATCATTGCAGAAAATGAGCTCTGTGACCAACAAAGGTTTATAAACACAATGAGGCTGTAAAGGCGAGTAGACAGAGTACAATCTCTGTATAGCCGCAAGACACTTGTTAGCAATTTTGCTTTTTTCAAGACATCTAAAAGCCTTTTGAAAATATCTTGAGTTTGTGCTCACCAACAAACCTTATTTGTGACCCTGGACCACAAAACCAGTCACATGGGTAAATTTTTTGCAATTGAGATTTATGCATCATATAAAAGCTGAATAAATCAACTTTCCATTGATATATGGTTTGTTAGGATAGGACAATATTTGGCCGAGATACACCTATTGATAATCTGGAATCTGAGGGTGCAAAAAAATCGAAACATTGAGAAAATGCCTTTAAAGTTCTCCATTTATGTTCGTGATTGTGCTGCATTCACTCAGAAAAATAAATGTTTTATATATTTACGGTTGGAAATGTACAAAATATCTTCATGGAACATGATCTTTACTTAATATCCTAAAGATTTTTGGCATAAAAGAAAAATCGATAATTTTGACCCATACAATGTATTGTTGGCTATTGCCACAAATATACCCGTGCGACTCGTGACTGGTTTTGTAATCCAGGGTCACATTTCAAGAGTTTAACCAAAAACCCATTTAAAAACCCATTGACAACAAGACAATGGAATCCAAAGTCAAGTCACCTTTATTTATACAGCGCTTTATACAATACAGATTGTTTCAAAGCAGCTTTACAGAGATAACAGGAAAATAATTCCATTCGACTGTTGTTCAGCTGAAGTCAGTTCGGTGTTGATTCAGGTTTGTTGTAAAGATCATCAGTTATCAAATTAGTTCATTTCATCTATAAAGCAGTTATGCAAAAAAAGATGTTATCGTCCAGTTCTCAATCAACAGCGTCAGTACAGTCAGATCAATAATATTGTTCAATTTAAGTGTCCCGAACTAAGCAAGCCAGTGGCAAGGAACAATGTCAATGTAATTTCAATGTAAACACACGCTACACGGACGTGCATGACCATTGCGCTCGCGTCTTTTGCAGCATCTCACCCATGACATGGCGTTCTTGCTCAAATTAAAAGAAGTTCAACTTTAAAAAACGCATTTCTAGACCTTGTGCTTTTAACAGCAAAAACGCGTTCTGTGTGAACCAGCCCTAACAATGGCTAAAATGTGCTAAAATGTAACAGGGTTTTGGCCTACAAAAATATGTCATCCCCGCAACACTCTATTTGGCTATTGGTTAACCTTAAAGCTACAATATGTAATTTTTTCGCCACTACGGGTCGCTAACTTCTTACAATAACAAAGGCGTAGGTTGATGACGCATAAGTGGAATTATGGAACTTGCCTTCATGCCGAATGATCTAATAATGTTTATGGATGAGTGAATATATTGATGTTTTTAACATGACTGAGGTATGACGCAGGGCGCGATTGCTAATGAGAGACAGAAATCAACGCCACACACGAGTCCCGCGGATATAAAGGAATAAGGACAATTCATTCTACCGAACTAACGTACCCGCTGAGTAATGTAAAGTGCTGAATAATACTCACACAGGTCAGTTTATTAGACGAATGAAACTTGTGAGGTAACGCAGCGCTGTTTCACTTGGTCTACACTATCACACTAAACTGCATTTGAGTGTGTTGAATGTTATTCTATGTGTTAGTTTGTCTGTATGAGACTAGCAGTGAGCTAGATCAACATTAGAATAACATACTGATCATATTCTAACATTTTATCATTGTTGAGCTATATAACATTGATTAGTTTTATGTACATTTGCTCATCTGTCTAATAAAGTGCATGCAGGAGCAGCGTCCCTGTCAAGTCGAAGTTAGTCGCGGACGCTAGCTCCCGAAACGCACCTTGAAAACGCCACGCTGATATTGATCCTCGTTTTAGGTCTCCTTTTATCCCAAAGTCTGCTTGCCATGGTCCATAATGTTTGAACGAAACAACAACAAGCGTGAGCGTGCCGCTAGACATAACGCAGTTGTCCACGTCTGTCGCCATGGTTACTATGGCAGTACGAGCGGAAACCAGGGCGGATATTACGTCATTGACAGGCGACAAGTGAACCGGGACGAGCCATTATTTAAAATTGGAATTTCTCTGAAATTAAAAATCTTTGGGAACTTTTGGGATATTGTAAGTACACAACTGCAGGAAATATATCACACTATGTAAGTGATTTTTGGATATTTTTTTAACTACCGCAATGAAAAATCCGGCATAAACCAGTATGAATTCCTTGTTGGTCCACGTTGATTTATGCTGGTTAGAGCTGTAAAGTGCTGGTATAGTGCTGCTGTTCTCAAGCTAAACTGAGCTGGTGTAGCTGGTCCAACAGCACTGGTCCCAGCATGCAAAACATATCTTATACTGGTGACCAGCAATGCTGGGTTTTTCAGCTGCATGGCCCGTGGCGAAAGGCGAAATAAAAAAACGCTTTGAAGAAAGATTACGAAGACAAACTTTTTTCATTTGCAATAGCAGCTTCGATAAATCATGTACAATGAGATCAGGAACGTGAATTAAGTGAGTAAATAGGGCGATTCTGTGTCCATGTTGACTTTAAATGTATTTCATAAGCATGCTACTATGCCAAAAACGAGTGGCCTACTTTACGTCTGAATGTCAGCATTTCCAAAAAGAGAAGCGTGAACAATCCTGTAAGGGGGAGTTCAGAGCGCTCGGAGAAGTGCAGGAGCGCAGCGTGAACCCAGCTCATCCCCGACTTCACAGCGTCTTGTTGTGGCTGATAGGAGGGTAGCGAGCGAGCCTTTTTCATGTGAAAGCAGGACTGCATCCCTGGTTGTGGAGGATTGTGGGCTTTCTGTGCTTGTCCCCCTCTGAAGTTGCTGTTTTTGTGTGAAGATTTAGGCCTGTTTTTTCCTACCATTCAGTGGTTCGTCCCCGCTGTGTCCTCTGTGGCTCGAGAGAGTGGGATGTTACTGTCTTTTAAGTTGGTTTGACCTCAATACAACAACTTCCTGTCTTTGAAATCCTTCCTGCGGTACAGCCCTCAAACCAGCTTGAAAGAGTTAAACTTAGAGATACTCTTTTTGGTGTCATCCAGACTAACATGACAAGACAGCAAGTTTAACATAACTAATGTAGGATTTTTTTTCACACAAAGAAAGCATATAGTGAGCAAAGGGGCTGTCAATGACCAAAAAATAAATGCATCATAAAAGTAGTCAACACCACTTGTTCAAAGTTATGAAGTTAAGTTGCCGTAGCTCTCAATTTCATTCAGACTTCCTACAGTCTACATAACTAGATTGTGATTGGATGACATGCATGAACCAATGGCGTTCGTCAAACCTGGCAAGACACTCTGCATATTTGAATACTCTACCGTTCAAAAGTTTGGGGTCAGTAAGATTTTAGAGAATTTTATGTAAATTTTATATAAAATTCTTAAAAAGTGACAAGAAAGACATTTGTAATGTTACAAAATAACTTTCTATTCAGGAAAGAATCCTGAAAAATAAAATGTATCACATTTTCAACAAAAATATGAATCAGCACGACAGTTTTCAACATTGAATTTCAACATTTCAACATCCTCATAGAATGATTTCTGAAGGGTCATGTGACACTGAAGACTGGAGTAATGATGCTGAAAACTCAGCTTTGATCACAGGAATAAATTACATTTAAGAAAACAGCTATTTTAAATTATAATAATATTTCACAATGTTACTGTTAATGCTGCCTTGGTGAGCATACAGAGAGCATGAACGCTTTGAATAAATGTGTCTGCGCTGAACAACATAGATTTGTTGCTACACGTGAAACCTTTTTAGAATGAGAACATTCGGGAAACAATCCAATCAGTTTGGGTGACGATTGTCCTACATGTGGTGCGAGGTGATTGTCTCTGCAGACTGTGTGTCCTCTGGGTCAGATTGATTGACAGTCCCCGTGTCCCGTCTCTGTTTCTCTGGCCCTTCAGCTTCGGTTTGCAGGGACACTGTTTGGATGACGGTGATCAGCGCTGACTGCACCGTGCCAAATTCACACTCTGTATAATTAACGACAGGAGACAGCAGACATTGCAAATTTAATCAGCTCCTTCACATTATTTAATTTAGTTACTAACTTAATACAGAAAAGACAGACGCCCCCCTTCCTGTACCTCTCATTACACATTCATTCTGACTGATTGAAGCTGAGTGTTGAATATAGAAATGCTTAGTGAGAAAACACACAAAAACAATGAATTTTTGGATCGGTGCTTTGAACTGAACACATTCTGTGTGAGAGATCTTGACTCAAACAGCATGATCTGTCTCCAAGTAATAGGTTTTTCCTGTCTTGCCCTGATCACATTAAATCTGGTGATGTTTTCTTACCGTAAAGTAATCCCCGATAATCCTGGGAGTTTGGCCAGAGTGGGATTTATTCCTGTCAGAGTTGAGAGAGAGAGAGAGAGAGAGCAGGAGACCTAAACGTGGGTTTTTTAATTGCATTCTCATAGTTTTACAGTTTCATTCAGTGCAAAGTATGCAATATGCATATGCAAAACATGCATGGAATTCTGTATCCCACAATGCAATGTACTCGACTTCAAACTACAAACTTTATTTAATCACCTGTGAAAAGTTAAGACATTTTCACACAAAAAAATTATAAAATAATACAAGAATAATAACATTTACCATTGCACACTGCTTATAACATTAAAGGCCCTATTTTAACGATCTAAGCGCATGGTCTAAAGCGCAGGGCGCAAGTTCACTGAGGGCGTGTCCGAATCCACTTTTGCTAGTTTAACGATGGGAAAAATGGTCAGCGCTCCCGGCGCATGGTCTAAAAGGGTTGTCTCTATTCTCTTAATGAGTAATGGGTGTGTTTTGGGATTTACGTGCGTTAAACCAATCAGAGTCTCATCTCCCATTCCTTTTAAATGCCAGTTGCGCTCGCGTCATGGCGGATTCGCTATTTACATGACAGAATTTGATAGTGGAAAGACCGAACGTGTCTCCAGAGTGGAAGCGGATCTGCTCGTGCGCGAGGTAAAAGTGCACAAGCAGAACATCTACGGGACAAGCCGGATTCACCATGTCTTTATGTACACAATAATAATCTTTTATACTGTGATCCTTTCATTTTTAATATTTGGCATGTTTGTGTGCTGCTGTGCGTCCCTGTGTGTGTTATAAGCAGAGTGTATGCGCGTTGTGGACCCGCCTATAGGTGCACATTACTAACACACTAATAACAAAAAAAAATATTGCACCATTGACTTTAGACCAGGGTTCAGTTGGTCAATGGTTCAGTCAATTTCTGTTGCCTCAAAATAGCAACGCGCCAACAATGCGCCAGAACACACCACATATGGGCGCAAATGCATTTGCTATTTAAACGTGGCGCAGGACGTGAAAATGATAACTGCGTCGGGCTGAAACTAGCAAAAACACTTGCATTGCACCGGGTGTAAGATAGGGCCCTAAGAAGTACTATGTAGTTAGCAGCAATACATTAGTATTCCATCCAGTTTTCCATTGCCTTCATCTTTCATTGGTTCACTTAATGTGAACATCATCCTGTATAGAGTCTGTCGTTCAATGACATCTCATCCTGCTTTCAAGCTCTGACAGCAAATAAACTCATTCTCAATGTCAGTTCTCCATCTGTCAGATTTTTGGAGCCATTTATACACTGCAGTGGCAAGCTGTTTCCTCTTCCTAGTCTGCAAATTGAATGCTGTTCAGTGTCATTTTAAGGGTTTTAAAAGATAATATACTTATATATACAATGTCTGCACATACAATGTCAAGTTTCTTGACCTTAACTGTGTTTGCACACTCTGTCCTTCCTTCTCTCTCTCTCTCTCTGTGTGTGTGTGTGTGTGTGTAATTTATTAACTTTAATTTTGTATTTTAGTTATAAATTGCAGTGCGAGAAATTCCTCTTGCTGTCATTCCAATTCACAGCATCAATTAAATCCATTACAATTCACATTAATTGAAGGAAGCCAAATTTTCAATGCATAATTTTGCCCAAATAAACCCTTCAACATTGTAAAAGCGTTTCCACATGTTTATCATGCCCCTCAGGTCACTTTCAGGCAGCAACAGTCTTTTTACTGTCATTATTCAAAATTGCTAAATGAATTCTAATAACAAAAAAACACCCTCCCGTATTCTGGCTTCATTCCCAGTGAAGTGAGCACTTGTTCTTCCAGAGAGCACCGAATAATTGCCATGGTCAGGGTTCGTTGGAGATGTGCACCACACACCGCCCTGCAAAAGATGAGAAAGAACAGCTTCTGTTTCCTCTTCAAAAACACAAAGAAGTTTGATAAATGACACACGGCCAGCTCAGCATTGGTCAGTTCGTTGTTCCTTTTGAAATTCCAAAGAAACTTTATCTTCATTACGTCTGACATGTTTTTTGCACTTCAAGCATATTCAGTGTGTGTGACTCATACACAGGTATCCCTTTGTTGTTAGTGAAGATACACATTCTTTATGAGCCGTTCACCCACAGGGAAGACAAGCAAGTGCACTGTGTCCTTGGATTAAATGCTGAATTTCAAGACCCAAGGGCACATGTGATATTACGTGACGTCTCTGCAGTGGACCAAGGACTTAGTTTCGTATTGAACACCGGCACATTTCAACCATCATACATGAGTATAGAAAGTTTATGGTGAAGTCCATTTAGCAATCTTTCAGATATGAAGGAGGCCTGATGTCTTGAATCTGAAATGTGTGTCGCTGTAAGTTCACATCTGGAGACATTACTGCACACTATGTTTTATTGCTGCCAGTCAAAAACTGGTCATTATCTTGCCCTCGGGTGCTATTCTGCATGGTAGCCAGTGGATGGCAATAGAAGTAGCTAATCGTATTGAACATTCTCTTGCCAAGCACTTTGTTTTACTTTTAATTGATCAATTGGTCATGACGTCGATTTGTTACCTAATTCACCCTCGGTTCCTGCAGTTTTTGGGTTTGAATAGTGTTTTTTGATTTAAAAGTAAAATCAGGTATATGTGTGGTAAATACTTCAAGACACGTTCTCGTTTTGTTCTGCATCTCAATTTGAACACAAACATTTCAGGGTTAAGGATTCAAATAAGGCAACAATAGTCGTCTGATTTATCAACTGCATCCCTATGGCAGTAATGTATTAAGCAACTTATTTAGTGTATTTACTGTAGTATTTAGTGACTTTCAGAGGTTGTGCTTGAAGTATGATTTAAAAAATGGTAATGCCTCTTCATCTAATGTTATTCACATCCCTGCTGAAAAAACAAACAAACAAAAAACACCTAGGCTGGTTTTAGCTGGTCTTCCTAGCTGGTTTTAGCTGGTCTCCCAGCTTGACCAGCTAAGACCAACCTGGTCAGCTAAAAAAAAAGTGTCCAAAACCACTCTAAAACCAGCCTGGGAGACCAGCTAAAACCAGCCAACCAACTTAGCCTGATTTTAGCTGTTTTTTCCAGCAGGGATACCTTATTTTATTCACAAACTAAAAACTATCATTATAAAATTTTACCAATATAAAAATACAAATTATAAAATGTACCCATGGCTCAAAGAAAGATATATATTTGCTATTTAAGCTACTAAAATGCAGTTTTATTTTAAACAACTAGCGTGAATCCTATGTTAGTATTCATGAACACACTGGGATCCAGATGTGCGCATGCGCATTACGCACTAACACACCGTGATTTTTGACTTTCCCGGGCCAAAAAAAAATCCAGAATCCTGTGAGAATCCACGCCTTCTTTTTCACGGACCAATACCCACTACAAACCCCAGTCTCCAGCACCGCACGCCGTGTGCTTATGCTGGATACTCCACTGCGGTTCCGTTAAATCTGTTGAACGCGCGTTGAGAAATACGCCGGTCGGTCTTTCAAACGCTTCGGAACCGATTTGCAGCCGCTGCCTTTGAGGGTTGGCTGTGGATTGACTTAATGCCTCCTTTAAAAGCCCTCCTCGGCTTTTTAAGTTCAAGAAAACATCCGGACCCTTCGGCGTATCGCCTTTGACTTTTGCAGGAGAATTAAATGTTTATTTTTTGGCCACCGGCGGAGCGCGAGATCTTGCCGGTTTGCGGACGATGCTCAGCGTTTTTGTATAAAGCACCTTGTCCGTTCTAGTCGGTAAAACTTTACCTCAGAAAGCACAGTGGATAACTTGTGCATTTCTCCGAGATTATTTTGTGTATTTTTTTACCTCAGAAAGTGATGGCGGTGCGGGGGGCACGGCTGCTCGTGTTTTTCACAAGTCTCATCGTTCTCCGGTTCGGCGGTGCGGATAAAGGTAAGTTCCGTGTCTCTCGTCCGTTATTAACGTTACGTGCGCCGCGCGGCATCGACAAATCCCCGCTAATGATACCGTTCAACGTTTGACAGTCTGTTCCTTCACTAACCATTTCTACTACCATCTCGTTTACTCTGATGTTTGTCATACACAGCCTGGTTACTCTGGTTATATATTTATTTGTGTTTAAGAATTATAGATATGAGTTGTTAAACGCTTGAAGGTTTAAATTCTGCAAGGGGTCATACATGAACTTGCTATTTAGGGACCGTGACTAAGTAAATCACCACAGGTTGCTTTGAATGTAATGTGTATTGTGAACTTAACGTCAAATTAGCAATAGAGGATTTTGCCAGGCTTAAGTCAATTATCCATACCATAAGCCATTACAGATGTGGAGGCTGTTGGTAAGTAGGCATTGGAAAGAAGAGCACTTGTAGAAAGCATCCAGCCGTTCATCCATCCAGCCATCTATCTATCCATCCATCTACTCATCCATCCATCTATCCATCCTCCCACCCATCCATCCATCCACTCCAGAACAATGCAGGAGGTTGCTCTTGACCTCGCCTAAAAGAGCTGTGGTTGAGAGCCTAAAGGTTATTGATTGATTGTTGATGGTAATGACAGGGTCAGACATTTGGGAACCTTTACTGTTGGGAATGATGAAAGGGAATTTTCTGGCTGACTCAAATGAAGATCAGTTCCCTCAGCTGCTGCCACTGAGATTGCTGTGAGGTGAATTTGTAAAATGACACCAAATGTTTTAACAGGAGAAATATTTGCTCTTTTTTTTTTCTTTTTTCTTTGACTTAAATCTCCATCATTTTATGTAGATGGCTCCATATGATGAAAGGAGTATCCCCCCCCCCCCCCCCCCCCCCCTTTAAATACAGATCAGATGCATTTATTGGTCTTATCATGGTTGCAGAGTTCTCGGAGAATCGCTTTTCATTTTTTAAGCTGAATGGCGTATGTTTAGTCTTGTCTTTTCTGTGTTTTAAAGGATTCTAGATATGGCTTGAATTGGTGCTTTGTACATGTGGCCAGTTTCGAGTTACTAATCATGGCTTCCCTCTGAAAATAAGTTTTTGTTTATTTGAAACACATTTCCCTGAGGTTTCAGACGTGCAGATTTTAAAGCCAAGCCACAAGTCCTCTCTCTCAAAGATAGTCTGCTTGTAAATTCACAATGTTTTATAGAGTTTCGTAGATTTCTTGTTGGTGCTTTAGTGGAAAAAAGCCCCTTGCCAAACTGAATTAGGCTCTGCACTTGTGGTACAAAGCTAGTTTATTTCAATATGGATTAAAAAAAAGCTGCCTTTAATACAGGACACATTCTTAAATTCAGAAATTGCTAGATGAAGTGGAACATAAATGAGAAATGTTTTTAAAAATTGAACTCAATACAGTGTCTTACGCCAGAAGTCCGCTCTAAAAAAATAGTCTACTTCACTGGCTTTTCACGAAATCCTTTATAGGGAAATGCAAAGTAGGCTAGTTGGTTTGATGGAAAGTCCTTGTGAAATTTTGTAAAACAGAATCAACCTTTCAAGATACGGTTTTGTTTTAGTTTGGATTTGACATGCAACAGTTTAGCGGAAGCGTCACTTATGAGCTTGTTTTGTCCACACTTCTGTCTTTCAGTAGATACATGCTGTTAATAATCTTATTGATAGCTCAATTAGAATGATAATAATAATTTGGTGGTGGATTTAAATAATTGGCATGCAAACCTTTGAATCTAACTACGATTACAATGCTACTCTTCACGTTCACGGAAAGTTTGTTAGCTAGGCTATACAACTACTTTCACAAACGGATACAAAAACATTGAGCTGATTCACAGCCTGCTGACAGGACAAAACTTCTTGCCATTATGATTATGAAGAGACTAAATTATGCTTTTTGCCTCCAAAGTATGTTTGTAATACATGTTATGCACATTTGAGTTTTCATCCGTTTCTTTAGGGCACATTTCAACGATACATGTAAAATTTGCAATAAGATTGAAATGGATTCAGATGGAGGAAAATCTGTGCACATAAACTTTGTCAGTAAGTGGTGGTGATTCTCTCAAAGACTTTTTAATTTTTTTGCGTTTTATTGCTCAAAGCCCCCCCTGAAATTAAGGGTGAAATTAAGGTGATTGGGACACTTTTTGCCATTGAGATGACATTGAAAAAATCAACCTGAATTCACCCTATATGTCTATGTGGCTTTTTAAATATGCTTTAAGACAAACCATGTGCAAATTCATAAGTCGACACCATTGCTGAGTATTTTCTCCTTAAAACTGCAGTGAACCAAAGACAGTCTCAAAAACACGCTTTGAAATCGCTGGTGTTTCTGACGTCACAAACTACCTTGTAACCAATCAGATCAACGTGTGATCGTCAACGAGTGGATCTCTCAGCTGAGTGAGTGAGTGGAGGCGGGGCTCATTTGCATATTCATAGAACCGCGTATACTAAATGAGGCAAGGGTGTCGAGTTACATTCAAAATATTTTAAGGCGTGAAGAATTTTTTTCAAGGAAAAAACGCTTTAAATATGTCATTTTGGTGATTAAAGATGAGTTTTAAGGGATGCAATTATTGTTCAGCGGGACTACTGATGCATCATAGAAGTGCTAAAAGGTTTATCAGATGAAAACCAGTTTGCCTTCTCTAATGCCACTTTGAGAATGGGTCACAATTGTCATGCAGTCTTCGCGTAATTTCTTTTGGCACAGCAGGTAAACGCACAAATGGAGACATCTGTAGCTATCTCCATCTCATTAGCTGTGTCTGTGTGGTTGGGGGGGAAGGTGGAGGGGGTATGGTCTGGAAAGCAAGCTTAATACTCATCAATGTCAGGCTGAATGATTGAATGACATTTTAACGCATCCAGTTGACCCCTCCCGTTGCCTCTGCTGGTGGGATATCAACGGCAATCTCATTCACAAGGCTGGAGGGTAAATTTGTGAATCTCTGCACTCACTCACTCTCATACTCTCGTGGTCTGGCTCTTTGCGACCGTGAGGCGCGTAGCCATTTTCTTGCCGCCTGCAGCTGGCTGAGAATGGGAGACAAACACATTCATCGTGTGTCTTATCTGTGTGCTCTTGTGTAAGTGTGACTGGCAGTGGGCAACGGAGTGTTTGGTTCTCCCCGCAGCTGCTTATCAATTTGTAGAGATTTCACCTTCTAGATCGCCTATGGCTGACTGATATGGTGTGTTATTGTAGACGTAGTTGTGAAGTGGGTCGTTTTGTGGATGGAAAGACAGGTCATTTGTTGTTTCATTTTACTGGGGAGCCTTTTGTTTGATCGGAGTCATTTGAGAGTTAAAGTACCAGCTTGACAGAAAAATAAAGTTTTGCAAGGCGGTCGTTGAAATTCCACATATTTCTGACATTAAAACAGCTTGAACCACTTGACGGTACAGTCTGTTCAAATAGTTTTCTATATCATGCATGTCTTGCGTGTGCTATAAACGTTCTTTGTCTTTTCCACAGATTTTTGCATTTAAAACAACTTAAACTGCTTATTGTACATCATACAGACCAGGGCCGTGCAGCGTTCAGTATCTTTTGAGAATATATTGAGAATAAATTCCTATTTAATTTATGAATTGAGGTTGCAAACAGGATGCAGAACTGCAATTTGTATTTGAATGTAAGGAAGTAGAAGTAAAGAAAATTAATTCATGTAACTATTTTATGTACTAAAACACCTTGAAGTTTGAAGGCCTTATGGACAGATAGGTATATTTGAAGTGCCACATATTGAAATTATTTTTATATATTTCATCATATTTTGTAAACTAACTTTTGTGGATTATAGTGGAGGAACACTTCCTTTCCCAGAATGCATTACCTGCCATTTCCAGCCATTCCAGTTCAACTTCCTAATCCAAATCAATTAAAATTCCAGTTCATGAATTAAAAATGAGCCAATTCTTAATTTCTGAATTTTGTATCCTGGTATCTTTCTAGATAATATGTTTTAGATGGGCTATTTATTAACTTAAAATACTTTTTCGAATGATTTAAGTGAAAGCGATGGCATCGTCATTGTTATATTCGTCTTCATTCTTAAATGTATTAGGCAAACAAGTTGTGATTGGTCACGTCTTTAAAACTGTCCATTCTGATTCAAAGCCGACTGAACACTCTTGCTTCATTGCAAGCTTAAAATTTAATCTCTTGCAGAAAAATCTAGTTTGTTCTAGAGCTGAAAAGTTAAGTTTGCAAATACATTTTAGCCTGGAACACATGTTGAAACTCTGCGGTTTGGTTTTTGTGGAGCCACTGACATCCATGAGTGTGGAAAGGATGGAAAATTCCAGCAGGAGTGTTGCTGTTTGCAGTTGGAAGACGTATTTGTCCTTCTCAATATAGCTTTTCACTAGGCGGACCCTCACTCTCAGCCTCTTACTGGGAGAGGTCAAAGCCCTGAAAGACAAGGGTCACCCTTGATTTCTCCTTCTGTGGTCTCGGTGAATAGAGAACTCTTGCTGGTTGTTATTGCTTTTCCAACACCTCTCCTGGTTTTTTTGGGGGGGATCCTGCTTGTAAAGAATGTCTAGATTGAAGGCGGTTGTGGCGAAGGAATCATTTTAATGAGGTCAGGAGAGACCTTGCTGAGAGGATCCCAGTGTTTGACCCTTGCTGTGAGGGTCTAGATACATGGCTTTTGTATGGATTGAAGGTCTTAACAGCTGTCTGTGAGAACCTGAACAAGACATAACAAAACCAGCTCTAGTTGTACAATTTGACATATGCTTGATTTCAATCTGTTCTTGCTCTTTTAAGTTGATATTATGGATTTGTGTCCATCAAAGCTTTCTCTGGTAAGCATCCATAATCAGCATCCATTGCTCCTCCTTTTTTCCCCGTCATCCTGATTATTTGATCATTTGTCCTTACAAACTCGGCATATGTTCTGTGTCGAATAGCAATCACTCCTGTTCACCCCCTTCCATAAGTGCTGTGGTTTTCCCATTGGGTTTAGCAGGAGGCTATGAATAATGGAAGAGAACCTTAGCTGTCTCTAAAACGGTGATTAATTGGTTTAATTTGATCATGTTGTACCGTTCGGGCTCCGTACACCACCTGATTTGTTCTCCACCTGCTAATGTCTCAGCTATGAATGCACACTTTGATCCTCCTGTAAATGAAAGTCCACTTTAAGAGACTGAAAATGTCATTATTTACTCACACACTCATGTCGTTCCACAAACTGAAAAAGTAGATGTTTTGAAGAATCAATGGCGTCCAAAAAATTGATAGGATTCCTTTCGCTTTCATCGTATCAAAACACACAGACATTTCTTATCTTATCTTAAGTCAGACAGGTTTGCAAAGACATGATGGTGAGTAAATGATGTCCGAACTTTCGTGTCAGTTGTTCAGAAGATTGAAATGGCTCCATCTTTTAAGAAACTTGTTTATTTCGCTGACTTAGCACTGATTTCTGGATCGAGTCATGTCTTTTGAGCTGGCCTTTGGAAAGTAAATGCGATGGCCTGACATGGTAATTGATCTCTGATTGGTAGGTTTGTGTGTATGTAACCATGGAGAGAGTTTTCCAGTTCTCCAGGCCACATGCTAGATGCCTCCCGCTGATATCGGCTCACTTAGTCTCTGTAGGGAAGGCAAATTACTGCCATTCTTCTGCAGAAACCTGCTGAAATGTAGTTAGCCATTTATAGGTCTGAACACTTAGGCCTAATTTAATGGATGGCCTCACTCTAACTCAAAAACACAGGTCGTTAGATTAGTTATTGATCATTTTTACTGCTCTAAAATGTTCATTTTTATCTTTGCAAACCTCAACTATTCTTGAAAATACACCTTATTGTGATACATCCATTGACTGAAGTATCTGAGAGCAAGCTAATGACATTCTGTGTAGCTCGTAGCCATTGTGCTTTGATTGTTTCTTTCATACCTTGAGCCAAGCCACAATCCCTATCTAAACCAATCTCTGTTGTTGTCTTACATCTTACAAATGATAAATTTAAAAAGGGTAGCCAAGCTTACGTTAATGTCCCTTTGTACTCCACATTACCGAAAGGCTATAAAGGGCATCCAGGCTCAGAAATGACTGGCGAATGATAAACCGGCCTTTCCTCCTCATTAGCTTTATGGAAGAGACGGGCTTCGCTTGACCCTTGAAGAGCTGATGTTGGTGATGTGTAGCCGATAGCAGAGATGTGTTTGAAACACAAGAAGGTTACAAATTTCTGTGGAATTATTAAAAAGTTAGTAACTCCATGAAGGTTGTTTGCCTGAGGCTCTTGTTTGTTTGTTTGTTCTTTTTTTGAACATTATGGCCCATTTTTGGGGAAAAACGTTGTGTTCTTGTTCTTTAGCATTAGACCTAGTGTTACGTTTTCCTGTTGCAAGTCAAAATTTGCATGCAGTTTACGAATAGGCAGCGACTAATTGTCACCATCCTTCTGATATGCAAAATGCTTTTTGATGTAGTATTCTTTGAAACGTGCAGTTCCTGCTGTGAACCCAAACGAGGTAAGTGAAAATAAGAGCGTGAACTTTCCACGACTAACATAATTTTGATCCAACTGCTGAAAGAATGATCAAATTACCTGAAATATTGAGTAAATAATCATGCTAGTGTTTTATGAATGACAGGCCAAATTCTCTGGCCAAGTGCCTGCTGATGGAAATTAATTAATTTAATGATAGTGTTGTTTTCCTCATGTTGTCAGGAAGCCAATTAATTTCATCCTCAAGTAGCGGCAGATCGCAAATATTTCGCAGGGTCTATCTCAGAAGCTGTATGTAGCCTTGCATCCGAAAGAAATTGCTGTTTTTGCTAATTAGACATGATTGAAGGCATGTCAGGAGTATATACATAGAGTTATTATGGCAGGACACATCCATCAAACATGCACCGACTCAGTGAACTCCTCCCAGGGGACACTGATTAACCCTTACCCGGGATGAAATACATAAATTGTGTGCCTTTCCCCCCCCCCCCCCCCCCTGCCGTTAGCGTGTACTGTCTGTTGCGTATATGAAGGCCAGGACGTGATTTAATCATTGGTGGTTTATACACTGGGTTCTTGGTGCTCCGTCCTTGCTGTGCATACATCAATTACACACACAGACGCACATGTGCTTTAATAAGCCTGCAAGTGTGCTGTTGCCAGTAGTAGTGTCACTGAGACTGATGGTTGTGACAGCAGGCGGGTGATAATTAACCACGATTCCTGCTATTCGCTTTCTATCACACACACACTTACACACACTTCTGAATGGAGCTGGATAGAGGCAGGATACATTGTGTGTGCGCATCTTTTTTAAGGGGCACAAATGGTGCTCTAAACACACCAGGGTCGTTGGTTCAAGCGCTCCCTCAGGGCAGAGCAGGTGACTAGCATTAGCTAGTGGGTGGTTTGTCCCAGTCTAATTAAATCTTAGAGAAGTAGCCTCCACATATCCTTTTGCTAAGACATTAGATATGCCCTTGATCATCTTGTGGCTATTAATATATTAAACAAAATGTAATGAAGCACATTAAAGGGTCTTTTAAACCACATTCTCGTCATATTTTAAGAGAAATGTAGACTTGATTTGTATCTCTCATGGAGACTTGTTTCCAGTGCAGGAGAACGGAAATGTCAAGTGAAAAAAACAAAACCTTTTTCAGGATTAATAACCAGTGGGCTAATATCGCCGACGATTATGCTTAATTGGGAGAAGCAGAAATCGTGATCACGATTAAAATATGATTGATCATGCAGTCCTACTCCAAAGTTTCTCCACGTATCCCAGCGGTAACTTTTCCACATTTGTCATTCTTTAACATATTAAAGCCATAACATCGATGTTAACCAGCTTTAAATTATTGCTTTAAAGGGGTGGTATAATGCCCTTTTCACAAGATGTAAAATAAGTCTTTGATGTGCCCAGAGTGTGTATGTGTAGTTTTAGCTCAAAATACCCCACAGATATTTGTATATAGCATGTTAAAGTTGTCACTTTTTGAGGGTGAGCAAAAATGAACTGTTTTTGTGTCTGTCCCTTTAAATGCAAATGAGCTGCTGCTCCCGGCGCAGGGGGCGGAGCTACAAGAGCTTGAGTCCTTTTACCTCACACACACATGCACTGAAAATTTCCAAAACTTTTAGCCTTTTATGTTAAAACCGGAGTCAGACAATGATGGAGAGACTCAAGAAGTGACAATATGTAGAAGCAACAGGACATTTCTGAATGGTTAGTTGATTAATTTATGTAGCTTATGTGTAATCTTCCAGTCACTGATAAGCATATTCTGTCATGATAATCTATAAATCGTGTTCCCGGGGGCGGGGTTTATGTACATTTTAGGGTTGGTGATGTCAGTAACCCGGGAGGAATGTGGTGTAGTCTCAACCAGCCGTTTGTTGTAGTCCTTAAAAAACGATTTCCCTTTGCTTTGAACTTTGAGCGTTGTAACTTTGCAGATGTTGTTTATGCTCAAACAGCAACATTACACACTAACTAAAATTAGAAAAGTGAAATCATAATCAACCACCCCTTTAACTACTGGCAAGTTTTTAGGCTGAATTACCAACAACAGGAGCCCAAAATAATGACTACATTTTGACATTGACAGTAACAAATATCCTCACGCATCCCATTTGGAAAAGGAAAGTCATTCTGTGTAGAGTGATTTGAACTTAATTTAACACCCTTTGTACAGGTGAGCAGTATTCCTCATATGTAAAGAGCCAGTCAAATTAGTTCTGGAGTTATGGTTCTCTTTGTGTTTTCTGAGGGCCACGGTTTGTTACACTGATGAGTGTTCCTATGGGGAAGCTATTGTGTGTCATGCAGGAAGCCAATAGGAAGAGCTGATCATCTGTCTGAACTGCCTGTGTAAATATGGCCGTGTGTGTGTGTGCGCATGAATGAGTTGAAAGAGTTTGTATTTTGGCTTAAAAGACCTGAGATGAGAATAACATAGACACAGTCTAATAAATTTGATGTGAAACAAGTCTGCAAGAGCTAGAACAACCTTACATTCAATGGGCCTCATTCATTAAACTCCAGTAGAATGAATTTGTGTTTAAAACTATTTGCTTGGTCGCATTAATCTCAATGCTATATGCTTTACACTAGAATGCTTTTAAGAACAATTTACGCAAATACAATATTCAAATGCGTAAATCGTTGCATTAATTTCAATTCAATGCTTTACATAAAAATGCCTTTACAATGAATTTAAATACGTTTGTAATGGGCAAATACCACTACATCTCCTCCAGCGAAAGTCTGTTGGCACACTTTGTATACATGTTAGCAAACAACACTTTTACAAGGTCTGCAATGCTTTCCTCAGTAAACCTTTGTCTTGTGAAGGCCTCAGAGTAACCTTGTTGGTGAATGATGCCCCCCGTGTAACATAAGATTTGAGCAAAAGTTCTGAATCTCTGTTTACTGTATTCTTCATCTGTTCATTGCTACGATCTCTGGCATCATATTGGCCCTGACGGTGAATTACGGCATGTAATTGAAAAGCGATGGGGGTAATTTAACGACGTGTACGGCTCCCCGGTGACCTGTGGAAAGTGTTCGCTTCCCCTTATTTTCCCCTTTTCCGCATCCGATGCCATGATTGATGGCCACAGTGTTTATCCAGAACCTCAGCGAGGAAGAGAATGATTGGCCGTGACCAATTCTGTTAGTTGTTGGGGGGGGTTTTGAGGCTCGCTTTTGTCCCATGATACGTCTGAGTCGTTTCAGGACGTGCTGTATTGATAAAAGCCAAGGGCCCGTTTATAAACGCATCGTCAGGGAAATGGAAGCTGTGCTTTTAAATGCAGATGATTTTGCAGCTCCATTATAGTGGTTAACCTTCCTTTCTAGCTTATCTCACCCAGAATCCTCAGAGGAGAGCCGCTCGGAGCTGTGAGTCATAGTCTTTTTGTTAGATTACGTGGGTGTCAAAAGCAGCGAAAATATTGCATCCTTGCATGAGTTTAGGCATTGCAGATGCGACTTTGAGATCCTGGAAATGCAAATGTCATTGGTGCCCTCAACTCTAGGAACGGTATTGCTGGAAGAAAGTCTTAGTCAGACTTTCCAGGAAGCGTCCGTCGTGGGTGGGTGTTTACCTAAGCTTTCTGTTTGGCCTCCAGTTATTCAATTCTGCAATCATATACCTTCCCTAGATTGGAATTACTCAATTTCTACCTTTCAAATGCACTGAAAAGGCTGTTCCACGTAACTCAAGTTGCATTGAACTCTATGGAGAGACTATAACTTTGAACCAACTTTCAAATAGGGCTGCACAATATTGAGGAAAAATGCTTATAACTAAATAATGCGACGTTCGATATGCGATACGATGATGCTTAAAGTGGGTAAAATAAACTTAAATTATCTTTAAAATATATTTAAAACGATATAACCTACATGTGTTTCACATTCTTTTTGTGACAAGAAAGCATCCCTACAGCTTCTGAAAGTGAACAACAGTGTTTTACTGAAACATAAGAAGTGTTATTTTAACATCAGTGGGGTTCAGGGTTTCAGGTTATCCTACATTAGGGTTATTTAACAACAGAAACTGAATAATCAAATGTAAAAATAAAACACTGCTTAGTCTTCACTGTATGAATTAAACATATACTGATTCTTATTAAAGCTACAAAAGTTATTCAGCCAAGATCAGTGAGTGATTTTCTCTTTGTCTTTTGTTCATGACCCCAGTTATTGCAAGCCGTTGCGATATACATATCGCGATATATACATTTGTGATATTTCCATAATTTCTATATATTGTGTAGCCCTACTTTCAAAGCACAGCCAATGATTAAGGGCAAATTTGCATGAAATAAAAACAAATGGGAGACTGCACATCAAGATTCAATGAGTTGTACTACACTATAAAGGTATGACATTCAGAGAATAATCACTGGAATATACACATTCTATGCTATTATTATGCATGAAAATGGTCCTCCTGTAACAGGTTTCGTGTTTTTCATGTTGTGGTTGAAATGTGTTTGTGTTGGTAAGTGCGTTGAATCTCTGATGCAAGTGATGTGAAACGGCCTTAAAGGAATAGTTCACCCAAAAATGAAAATTGTAATTTATTCACCCTCATGTTGTTTTAAACCCACTTCACTTTTTCTACTGGAGAACCTGAAATAATATATTTTGAGTCGTTTTTTTTGGTCCATATGATGAAAGTCAACTGGACCCAATGTTGTTTAAACTTCAACATTCTTCAAAACCTCTCCTTTTGTGAACTGCAGAAGAAAGCCATACAGTTTGGGACAACATGAGGGTGAGTAAATGATGACGGAATTCCTCTTAATGGGTGATTTTTATCCCTTTTAAAGCATCTCAGGGTCTCAAAAATGTCAAAATCCTCTTTATTCTTTACAGTTTAATTGTACTATTGAATCATAGATGTTTTGATTAATGTCTCACCAAAGCCATGGTTTCTTTAGACACTCATGTAGCCTTCCTTTTAAACCCTCGAGCTACATTCTCTCTTTTTCAGTGTTGTCCTTTTTTGTGTTATGATGGATTTATCCACTGAAAAAAACAATTTACTTTCCCGGTGCAATTTTGCCTTGACGACAGTGATAGATAACAGAGATGTCAGTTTATTAACAGTTCCTGAGTAGTTTATTCCGCTCGCTTTGAGGACCAGGATATGTTTTTTTTTTTTTTTTTTTTCATCCAGAGAGTTTGAGCATACATTTCTTTAAAGCCGTTCTGAGCGCCTGCTGAGAAGAGATAAAAGGAACGCAGTGGAAGAGGAGAGTTCGACTCTAATGGAAGGGGCAGTTGCAGACAGGTAAAAAAAACAGAGATGGAGATGAAAACAAAGCCATGGTCGGCTAGTTCCCAAGCTTCATGATCCACCCAGCATGGGCTCCACCTAGAGATTATTTTTGATACAAGATCATTCCTTTGACCTACACCAATAAAATGAATCCAGTTAGTCTTTGTAATAAGACCTGGGAGCCGCTTCGGTCCCTGTCCATCAGTACCTGATTTTTTTTCTAGTAGAAATGGAGACAGAACCAATGTTTGTGCGCCTTTTATTTTACAAACCACAAACCATTCATGCATGAACAGACTTTCAAAACCTATAGTGGTGCAATGATATGCACTTAACTGGTCCAAACTTGGACTGTTAGTGATTTAAAAAACAATCAATATCTTCAACAATCAAAACATTTTTCCTCTTTTACCATGAATGCCACATTTTTTAGACACTTAAGTTATCCTGTGTGAACTTTTTGCAGTCAGGGAGAGTTGATGTCACTATTGTTGCCGTGATCTCCAGTCTGCAGATTTTAGTCAGTCGAAACTGACAGATTTAACAGAACCTTTTTCGTTTTAAGACATGTTCACATCAAGGATGATAACTATAACTAGTGATGGGGACGAGACCGCCTATGCCGAGTCCGAGTCAAGACCGAGTCTTTGAAGGGTCGAGACCGAGTCTTTGAAGGGTCAAGACCGAGTCGAGACCGAGTCTTTGAAGGGTCGAGACCGTTCAAATACAGGTTTTGGTTTTCAAATACAGTCGAGTCCGAGTCAAGACCGAGTCTTTGAAGGGTTGAGTCCGAGTCGAGACCGAGTCTTTGAAGGGTCAAGACCGAGTCGAGACCGAGTCTTTGAAGGGTCGAGACCGTTGAAATACAGGTTTTGGTTTTCAAATACAGTCGAGTCCGAGTCAAGACCGAGTCTTTGAAGGGTCGAGACCGACTCTTTGAAGGGTCGAGTCCGAGTCGAGACCGAGTCTTTGAAGGGTCAAGACCGAGTCGAGACTGAGTCTTTGAAGGGTCGAGTCCGAGTCGAGACCGAGTCTTTGAAGGGTCAAGACCGAGTCGAGACCGAGTCTTTGAAGGGTCGAGACCGTTCAAATACAGGTTTTGGTTTTCAAATACAGTCGAGTCCGAGTCAAGACCGAGTCTTTGAAGGGTTGAGACCGAGTCTTTGAAGGGTCGAGACCAAGTCTTTGAAGGGTCGAGACCGTTCAAATACAGGTTTTGGTTTTCAAATACAGTCGAGTCCGAGTCAAGACCGAGTCTTTGAAGGGTTGAGACCGAGTCTTTGAAGGGTCGAGTCCGAGTCGAGACAGAGTCTTTGAAGGGTCAAGACCGAGTCGAGACCGAGTCTTTGAAGGGTCGAGACCGAGTCTTTGAAGGGTCGAGACCGTTCAAATACAGGTTTTGGTTTTCAAATACAGTCGAGTCCGAGTCAAGACCGAGTCTTTGAAGGGTTGAGACCGAGTCTTTGAAGGGTCGAGTCCGAGTCGAGACCGAGTCTTTGAAGGGTCGAGACCGAGTCTTTGAAGGGTCGAGACCGTTCAAATACAGGTTTTGGTTTTCAAATACAGTCGAGTCCGAGTCAAGACCGAGTCTTTGAAGGGTTGAGACCGAGTCTTTGAAGGGTCGAGTCCGAGTCGAGACCGAGTCTTTGAAGGGTCAAGACCGAGTCGAGACCGAGTCTTTGAAGGGTCGAGACCGTTCAAATACAGGTTTTGGTTTTCAAATACAGTCGAGTCCAAGTCAAGACCGAGTCTTTGAAGGGTTGAGACCGAGTCTTTGAAGGGTCGAGACCGTTCAAATACAGGTTTTGGTTTTCAAATACAGTCGAGTCCAAGTCAAGACCGAGTCTTTGAAGGGTCGAGACCAAGTCTTTGAAGGGTCGAGACCGTTCAAATACAGGTTTTGGTTTTCAAATACAGTCGAGTCCGAGTAAAGACCGAGTCTTTGAGGAAGCAAGTCTGAGTCGAGACCGAGTCTTTGAGGAAGCAAGTCCGAGTCGAGACCGAGTCTTTAGGAGTCGAGACCAAGACCATAAAAACATGTCAGTTTTCATATTCATGATTTAATATCACCCCAGTTAATAATCAACAGTTAGGCCTACAGACTAAGCTAGATTGGGAATTGTTTAGAGGAGCAGTCTTAACGTCTTAATATGGACTATGCTTTTACTATCATTAAAAAAATCCCTACCACATGCATCATCTTCTGCCTATTTTTCTAAACTGCTTCAACAGTGCTGCTCTGTCATCAACATGTTAAGCCCACCCTGACTTTTTTAATCATAGTTAGGACATGCAGAGCAAATAAAAATTTTCTAGTGGTATCATGTATTCTAGTGGACTAGTGATGGGGACGAGAACGCCTATGCCGAGTCCGAGTCAAGACCGAGTCTTTGAAGGGTCGAGACAGAGTCTTTGAAGGAACAAGTCCGAGACGAGTCCGAGAAAGCAGAAATCGGTCTCGAGACCGGACTCGAGTACTACATCACTAACTATAACCATACAATTTTAATAATCATTCTAGTTTTAAGAGAATAGCGACGTTCACATCTCAACTACAACACAGAGTCTGAACAATATTATTGGAATTGCTTTCAGAATCACTGATGAACGAACAATAAAAACATTGATAATTCCATCCAACTTTAAAGAGCTTGAACAGCTTTAAAAGCAGCAGATGACAAAAAAAAAAAAAAAAAGTGCTTTATTGCACTAAACTAATGCGTTATTTTGGCAAGTAAATGTAAGTGATCGAGGTGAATTCGTAGTTGTGGAAGTGCAGAGGAAAGCATGTTGAAGCGTGTGTGTGTGTGTGTAATTTACAGCACGCAGTTTTCCTTGTTCTGCTTGGAATCGGTAATTTATTTCCTAATGCCTCAGCTGTGTTTTAATTAAGGACATGTACTGTGTACCTGAAAGTGAAAAATAAGAAGTAATCAAAGACTGTTCAGATCAAAACCGGTGAGACTGCAGTACAATTAAAAACCCCTGCAGTGCAGACCCTGTATCGAACAGATATCCACCATTGACCCAGTTTGTGTTCCTCTGGGACTCTCGGCGCTTGTAGAACCCGTTTAACCTTCTCCAGCTAATGATGGCGGTCAGGTAGGAAGCGCAGGCACAGGACGGTGAGAGAAAGTGTGGGTATTATTAACTTTGTTTTATCAGACGACTCCCTATGGATTTGAGCGCTTTGAGGCGCGAGTGTTAATTGATGTTGTTTTAAAAGCCTTTGTTCTAAAGAATAACTGCAGAATTGGGAGACCAGCACACTTTTTTCTTTTAAGGATGTTAAAGCTTTTTCTATACTTTTATGCTGATAGTCCGTATAAGGCTTTCCATTAGTGATTCGATCATCACGGCAGCGCCAAATATCATGTAAATGGGGCCCGAAATGTAGGCTAAACCGTTGGCTGTGGTCTTCTGCGTGTTTACTTTGGCATTGTTCCTGTAGACACTTTGCTTTTCTTCTTATCTCAGACTGCCATTCACCTGAGTGTTTCTGTGCATGTGATTGCTTTGCTTTGCAGTGTGTTTTCTCTCTTTAATAGCTTTTCTAAGTCAGCCATGCTGAACAATCGTCATACATGAAGCCATTTCAAGATTGTCAGCGTTGCCCAAGAAGCATCAACATACTTGGCAAATCAATTGAAATATACTTCTAAAATCTTCAAAATAAGAGTTTACATTTGATTGCAATCAAATTGCAAAGAACTTGATAGTTAGAATGATAGTCTTTAACAAAGCTTTAAATATTTCATACACCTCTTGCATGTTTGTTTAGCTATTTTGTTTGTTTTCAGCTACCAGTAAGAGAACTTAAAGCTCCATTTGCCTTTTTTAATTCGTTACGGCATATTTTCCCCAAAATCAGCACAGAAAATGCCGATAAGTCTGAGCTGCCCTGCTTTCTAGGTATTGGCCATTGCAATTGACCGTTCGGAAAGACTCGCCCCCTTTAGTTACTGTTGCTATGTCCGACAAGCCACACCGTTCTCACGCAGTGAAACACACATCGCTGAGCAGAGAGGACACTGACAACACACTGAAACAGGACAGACCAGGTTACTTTTGATATGAAACAAAGTCTCAACTTTCAAATGTGGTCTTTTTTTTTTTAACGAAATTTTAACAAATAGCGTTTTGTGGCTCTTTAATGTGTCTGACAGATCCTGTAGAGCCTCAGTTAAAGCTGCTCGTGAACCGATCATCTCTTATTTATAGCATCAAATAAACATGAACATCAGAAGGAATGTTGTTTTAACCGCGGAAAGACGTCAGTACGCACCGTTTTTCAAGTTCAAATCCTCCAATGTTAATCTACTAACTCTCCTGACTGCTTTGTCGGACGAAAATGGCGGATTCAGCGGATGGCGGATTATGATTGGTCAGATCGCCTGTCAATCAAACTCCCTTTAAAACATTTTTTTTTTGTTAGACAATAGTTTTTTTTTTTAGCTATTGAACCGTTCAGTTTTTGCATTTTGTCGTGTTTTTTTTCTTTCTTTTTTTTTTTCTTTGTTGCATAAGAACGTCCTTTACATGTAGTGAGAATCACTGTAATGCACTACCTCTCATGTCTTTATCGGCCGACGGTTCGTTCAGACCTCTGTTTCCCATCCCCTGAGACATGATTTTTTTCCTATTGTGATGTTATATCTCAATGTGTCCAGTTTGTGAAGCCGCTTCATTGTGAGGCTGAGCTCCAGTATTAAGTGTTAGTATTGTGTTTTTGGAGAGCTGCTCTCTCCAAAGGGCTTTTGTCTGTCAGGCTCTCTCTGCTGCTGAGATGTTCGGTGTAAACCCGTCCTACACCACCGCCCCCTTCCCCTCCTGATGCCGCTGAACATGAGCTCCTAAATCAATGAGAAAAGGGCAGCTTGACTGTGATGGGCCTCACTTTAAAAGACCCAAGGAATGAGAGGAGGAGGGGCGGAGAGCCGAGAGACTACATATGTGGGGGTTTTCTTCATGTGTACACAGACATACACACAATCCAGAGGGCTTGGTGAACATCAGTCACTTCAGTGCTATTCTCATGCCTCTCTTGAGAGGGAAAGAGACTGGAGACTTCAGCTGGGAATTACTAAAAAGCACCATAAAAAGTATCTTAGAAGTAGTATATACACAACTCGTGCTCTCGTCCAAGTCTTCTGAAGTTGTTTGATAGCTTCGTGTGAGGAGCAGACTGAAATTTAGGCTGTGTTTCAAAAATATTGCTCATTACTTTCCCTATACATTCAAATTTGGCACATTGGACAAATTTTTTTTTTTTTTTCCCTTCATTTCAAAGTGCCTTTTTTTCTTATTAAGGATATACATATATACAATTTTTGTTTTAAGATGCATAAATTACAATCTAGAGTTATTAAATTTTTTATTTAAGTATTGGCCTTTTATCAGTATTCTCCAGAATTGTCTCCGGAGAGGGTCCTCTGTCTGTCTTGTTTGTTAGTCTCATGTTGTTGGAATCCAAATGTTTTTCTTTTTCACACTAGTAGCTACTTATAGTGCAGCTGATGATGGCGGACCACACACACACACACACACACACACACACACACACACACACACACACACACACACACACACACTCACACTCATACCATCAGAGCAGGTGTTCAGTAAACATCCCGCTTTAAGAGCTGTTCACTTCCTCAGCAGGAGTCTTTCAGCCCACACACACACACACACACACACACACACACACTGATGGCTCTGTGATGATTTGAATGTTATTGCTCAAAGATGGCTCTTTTATAGCTCAGGAGATATGTTCCTGGTTCAGTGCGAGTTAATGACCGCATCTATGGCATTATGCTGATCGCCACAGAAAATAATTATGACTCATCTGTCTTTTTATCGAGGTGGAAATTGTGGTTACTTAAAATGGAAGTGCATGGCCAATGCAATTAGCATTGTGTTTTAGAAGAATAGCCACAAGAGTAATTTGATAGAATACAACTTTGTCATGAGTAGGGCTGCCCCTTAATAGACGACTAGACATTAGTCGACAAGAAGAGGCTTAGTCGACCAAAATTTTATTCAAATCCAAACCTTCACCTAATATCCATCGACCTCATATGGCTTATCATTTAAAACATGTAAGTAGCAGGAACTTTTACATGGCCTCTCGCTCTAACGTTAACTTAACGCTATTATTAGGCGCTTATAGTGTTTGTGCGGAGTGTGGAAGCTAAAGTACTAGCGCATTTACTGCATGATATTGAGACGCCGGCGCGAACACTTACATTTTTTCCTGATAACAGCGGAAACAACTTAAAATATGCTGTTATTTATGGTCATACAGAGAAGAGTAATACATAACAACAAAACGTTGTGCTATTGTAAAATAAAGAACACAAATAGTATTCGCTTTCTGCCGTCTCAGTCTTCATGAACAGGAGTGCATCACAAAAATGAACTGAAACTTAGTGCTTTGAGGCAAGCTTTATGTGTGTGGGCTTGACTGCGGAATAGGCTATATATAATACCCCCCCCCCCCCACCCCCCGTAAATATTTAAAAAGTTTATTAGTATACTAGTTGGCTGGTAAAATCTTTAGTCAGGGGCAACCCTAGTCATGATAACACTAAGCTGGTTGCTTTGACACCAGACATGCAAGAATACTGTAAAGATTAATAAAGCACTATTTACCCAAAGGAATTATTTTGGTAATGCATAACCAGCCACCTAGAAAAGTAGTACCACTGCTAAATGGCCACTTTACAGCTCTAATAATAAATGGGGTTTTACTAAATTATTAATGCAATTCATGAGCTTCATTTCTGCTTTAAACTCTATGGAACAGTAGCCCGGTTTACTTCCACTATAAGTGTGTGTGTGTGTGTGTGTGTGTGTGTGTGTGTGTGTGTGTGTGTGTGTGTGTGTGTGTGTGTGTGTGTGTGTATATATATAATAGGCATGTCCCGATTTAAGTTTTTTGTTTGTTTTTTTCAATGTGATCCAAATCACTAAATATTGAATATATGCCAATACAGAGTTTTGTAATTTTTACACAAAAGAGAGTCCAACACAAGTCATTTTTCTTAGTGCTTGGTGCACACTTTAAGTACATTTAAGTTATTAAAATCAATAAAATGTATAGAGTGGGATTGGGTTAAGAATGTTTCCTCTGTTTTTTGTTACATAGCGGATTTTCTGTATATAATTTTTATAAATGGCAATAAATAAAGTATATAAAAAACAAATCTAATGTAAATAATATTGAAATAAATAATATAATATTTAAATATGCACATTTTATATATATATATATATATATATATATATATATATATATATATATATATATATATATATATAATATTTAAGTACGTAATAATTGTTTGTTTCTTATTTTATATATAAAATATTTGTTTTGTGTTTTTTTTTTTTTTTTACTGAGGGACAAATGACCGTTATTTGCGATATCTGAAATTACACCAGCAGACCCGTCCATAAAGATGAACTCGTATTAAAGTGGAAACATTCCTCTGTAATGGTGTTTTTGTCGGCACATTTCATGTTCGTGTTGTGGTTTGTTCTGTTTGGAGTTCACTTGGAGTTTAACAGTTTGTCGTGAACGTTTACCTCACAAACAGTGAAATAGGATCCTTGCGATCCACATTCTGTTGCTCATTCTTCTCTCCCTGCCTGTACATTATTAGATTTGTGGTTTCTTTTGGATCATCTAATCGCACCGATGAACTCCAAACCCGGCACCACCCCTTTCCCGTCAGTAGTTCTCACTCGACTTGAGCCTGATTCTCTTTATCCACCTGCCTTTCTCCTGCCGGGTGCAGTCGCTGGGAAAATAGAGCTCGCATGAAGAACCACTTGAGTGAACAGCAGCTCTGAGAGAACAAGATGAAGCCAAACTCATATCTCGGGCTTGTATGAAGCAAGAGGCTCGCTCTGTTTCGCTTGAGATGGACTGACCCTTATTTCTGAGCGGCGTGGCCGTGCCATGAGCAGAATTCAAATGAGCTTCTTGATGTCAGTGCTGTGGAAAGTTCTGTCAGATCCCAAAGTGAACGGATAAAATATTTATGTCATAAAACGGATGGTTCCAGCTGTAGAATCTGATAGGATCAGCCACTTTGAAGTCATTTCGGCAACTGTAAACATCCTACAGCCAAAGCTGAAGACCTACGAGGAAGATGATTTATTGTTATGAATTCATTTTAATTATTTTCGTTACTTGTTTAGAATGTCGTCCGTTCGCTTTATTTGATGTTGTCCATTCCAAATGTTCCAATCATACATTGGCACTCCTTTGTTTAACTAGGATGATCCTCAAAAAGATGCATGCAAAAAGGCATGAAAACTAACCCATAAGCCTTTAGCATAGTGTTTTTACTGTAAGCACATTTATAGCTATTCCAGAAATCTCGTAGGTTGTTCGGACATGATCATATTTGTCCAGGTGTTATTGTTTTCACAAGACACAGATTGCTACAGACAGGTTGAACGTACATCTCTGTTTTTAACAAGCCTGTGAGAGCAGCGGAAACGCTTGTTTCTGGGTCTAATGTTTGCTTTGATATGCGGTAAGCTATCCGGGGCCTTTGGCAGCGCTGTTGCCGCTGGTTTATTTATTTGAGGATGAATTATACACGCTGTCCTTGGTGGAAAAGCCCTCAACTTGAGTCTGAATTTGGGTTGAGAAACATCGGCGGAGTCTTGCTTGTCCTGAAGTTTCTCTTTGAAAGCATCTATATATATATATATATATATATATATATATATATATATATATACACAGGTTATGTTGCATCTGTAAGTAATTGTCTCATACTTGCATTTAAGTTCGATTTATCTAAAGTCTGTTTACTTCATCTCCAGAATCAATAGAAATTGCTCTTTGTTGTTGTCTGATCTAAGACCAGTTGTGATGCTTTATTTACGATGGGTTCCAGTGGTGTTTGTTCACTTGAAGTCGCCCCGTGTCAGCGTTTAATGAAGACTCCCTGCCTCGTGCTTCAGGTCTCTGGCCGGCGTTCTGTCAGCGCTGAGATTTTTACTGGCATCCAGGGCCTTTCTGCAAACAACTTTCTTCATGGAGACCGCCATGCTCCCTTCTCGGCTGGTCTTTGAGCCTCGAGTCACCATGGTGACGCTCATTAACTCTCCATTCAGTGCTTATTAATAACCCTTCCCAAGACAGGGTTGGAGAAATGGCTCTGCGTGTGAAAAAAAAAAAAAAATTTGAGTTTGTCTCAAGTCCTTGACTACCTGTCATACAGTAAATTATTGTCCTTTCAATTCCTGGCCCGCCTTCCCTGCTAATATTGCTACATGTCATTTATTATTCTTGATTGAATTGGCTGACACTCCGTGTCAAGTTATTATGAGGTTTCGAGAAGTAATTTGTTCTGCTGTGAATGTTTAGAGTCGGTTCACAGTAGTTGTTTAAGGCGATGGGATTTGATTTCTGTGAATCCGTTTGGACTGGCCATTTCAGTAAATAATTGATATAGAAAAATTATTATAAGAAAAAAACTTTAATTCTAGCTTATGCATTCTTTTTTTTTATCAACACTTGAATGTGGGTAAGTTTAATAAAAAAAAGCAACATTTTGAGCAAAACGCTGAGAAAATCATGTTTTTGTCCAAGAATATGTCTGGATGGTATTCAGAATGATGATCAAAACACACAGATGGATTAGATCGAGTCCATCAACACACTTAAAGCTTCACAGTACGGTAGCTCGTCCTGGGTCGACATTTCATTCGGTACTGTTAGGCAGTTTTTATGTGCTGTTTAATGTCAATAATCGTGTTATTTTACATGTGCATCTGCTTGCATATGCGCAGAATCAGAAACAAGCGAGGGCATGTGTTTTGATCAGGAGATTCTTTCAGAAGATGTGTAAAGCATCTTTTTCAGAAACAACTGAAAGCTGGAAATTTCCATCAATGGCGGGAAAGCGTTATCTCATAAATGACGGAAAGTTTCATCAATGGTGGGGAAGAGTTATTATTTTTCAATTTATTTTAATTTTTGATTATGCATTTTTGTGGATCAAAGAAATTGTGATGCATAGGAGAATTAACTGAAAGGTTGGGGTCACCTTGTCTAAATTTTCTGCGGTAAATGCATGTGTAATAAAGTGACTGCGGGCTACGAGATAGCCATGCATAGGACAATATTGGTTTTGTAACCTTATCTCTGACAAGCCGTAGGATTTGTGCCAGTCAGTCTGTCCTGATATAGAGTGTGTGTGTGTGCCGAGCAAGCGTGTCACAGCTCTTAAACATGTCCTGGCAGAGTTTGTTTGCTGGTGGGCATATCAAATGTCTTCCAAAGTGTGTGAGCGCGCTCGTTTTCTCCAACTGAGACTATGCCCTCGCGATCACCTCATGTGACCAAAGCAATTCCGGTTACACAGCGAGAATGTTTATTTATATTGGTGTTTTCTCACGTTCCACTCCCACTGACACACACACACACACACACACACACACACACACACACACACTGTTCCCTGGCGAGCACCTCAGAGGATCAAATCTCGTGTTATGGCAGCGTTTGCATTAAATTAATTTAGTTATTAATCGAATCCCTCTGTGCGGCACGATGCCGGTGTCTCGCTGTCATGGCGACGACCCACCTTGAGATCTATTTGCATTGTAATGGGATGGTAATCCAGCGTTTCTTTCCCTATTCATCCGCATCTTTCAAATGCCTCCGCACGGAGATGTCAACTAATCCGGCCTGGAGAAGTTAAATCCACGTAAACGCTTTGCAGTCTTGTGCTGACCTGGAGTCAGGGTGGCACACCGTTTCAGTCAGAATATAACGCTTGAAAAGAGTGTTAGGTGAGGTTTAGTCTAAACTCATTTTTTGAGCGAAACAGTGTTTTTAATGTGCAAAAGTATCCGAAAGTCTTGGAAGAGTGGAGTTAAAAATGAAAGGCATGACTGATGTCGGCCAGAAATGAACGTTGACAAAAGACTGAGAGATGACAAAGAAAAAGATGTAGTTATGGTGCAAATCAAATATGGTGAATATCCAGTGTGACTGACATGAAAATTGCAAAAATTCTTGAGTTTTTACACTGAAATTGCATTGCAAAACAGGGTAGCACTTTATTTTACAGTCGTACACACAATGTACTTATTATAGTTATTATAATAAGTAGGTACTTAAACTGAACCTAACCTTAACCCTGTAGTTACCTTATATTACCCAGTACTTTCATGGGTAAGTACACGTACTCTAAAATTAAGTGCAACTACGAACAGTTTATTTTAATATATGAACGTGGTCCAGATCGTTCTCCGATTCAATTAAATGTTGTCTGTATGCATCAGATCCGTCTCGCGTGATCAGCACCGGTTGTCCGGATCTGATGGTCTGAAGGTGTGTGTGTTGTGTCAATCCTCCAGACTGTTGAAAGCATTACGTTTGTGTTCACACTGAGATGTGAATCTTCACAGCAGAATGATGAAGCCGTGATTTGGTTGGTTTCTTTCTCTGACTCAACATGCTGCAATTTCTTGCTGAACATTCACTCGTTCCTGAAAGATTTATAGATCATTCTCTCTCCCCCTTTTTTTTTTCTTTTTCATGTAGCATACCTCACTTTTGTCCTCCTTGTGCTCTCCCTTCGACTTCAGCACGGTTTTAATTCGTCAGCTCATTTCAGATTCTCACCTTGAGATCGTGTCAAGTTTATTGTTGTTTAGTCCCTCAGATTAAAGACCAATTTTAAAGATCAGTGTTAAGCATCTCACCATAAACAGACCCTCCTTCCCATGGCTTCGGCCCAAGCGGCTCCATAAATATCATCTCATCCGTCCAGGGTGACAATTAATTATTTAGCTCACATTTCAGGCATCGTGGTTTGCACTTGTGACCACATTCTGTGGGTTCAGGAGACGTCACGTGATTCGCAGATTCACCTGCACGTGAACCCTCGGCATAAGAGCCCCGCTGCTTCACAACAGAGCTTTTCAATAATGAAGGCGTTCGCTGTGAAGGAGATCTGCTCGCTAAGCGCTCATGCAGGAGCATCTCTGGTTGGAGATCAGCCCGACAGCAACAATCTGTCTATTGTTCTGTCTATCTATTGTTCTGTTTAATGCTCTATCTATATGTCGGTCTGTCTGTGATAAATTGACAGAATGATAAGGGGCTTTCGCACCGGGTAGTTAACTAGCCACCAGGTTGGCTCCCCGAGAACTGAGGCCCTGTCCCGAAAGGCACCCTAAACACTCAGTCTTCCTACCAGTCTGCACTTTCGTGACGTAACGCCACTTTGACTGTCAGGAAGATGTCCACTGCAAAAGTGCGCATCGAGGGAGCATACCGACCGCTAAAGTACCCTTCTGAATCCTAAAATGACAAATGGCGCGCCTGCTGCTGCCATTGTAAGTCCACAAGACTGAAAGTGCATATGAAGTGTGCCATTTGGGACTGGGCCTAAATGTTCACCTAGGGCCATTTTCCTGGTTGCATGCCAGTAGGAACTCTGAAGTGACATAAGCTTAGTTTGTGGATTAAATATATAGGCTATAGTAGGCGCCGATGGCCTCGTGGTCAGCGGCCCGAGTTCGAGTCCCGGCTCGTGGACCTTTCCCGATCCCATCCCCCGTCTTTCTCCCAACTCGCTTCCTGTCAACTCTCTACTGTCCTGTCCCAATAAAAGGCAAAAATCACAGAAAAAACAATATATAAAAAATGTAATTATATATAGGCTATAAACTGTGGCGGGTGCTGGTGTTTCGCGTGCGTTTGTCCAGTCAGCGTACACTTATCTCACAGTTCTTATAGTGCTGGTTTAGACCCTAATCTGATGTAGGAGCTCATTTAGTCCCCCAAAAAGTGTTTCTAGAACTAAAATCGTTCCCAGTTCCTGCGGTGCAAACACGCTAAAAAGTGGGTACAGATACTATCATGGACGGACGGACGGATGGACAATTTATAGATGGATGGATGGATGGACAATAGATGGATGGATGGATGGATAGACAATGGATGGATGGATGGATGGATGGATGGATGGATGGATGGATGGATGGATGGATGGATAGACAATGGATGGATGGATGGATGGATGGATAGACAATAGATGGATGGATGGATAGATGGATGGATGGATGGATGGATAATAGATAGATAGATGGATGGATGGATGGATGGATAATAGATGGATGGATGGATAATAGATGGATGGATGGATGGATGGATGGATAATAGATAGATAGATGGATGGATAATAGATGGATGGATGGATGGATGGATGGATAATAGATAGATGGATGGATAATAGATAGATGGATGGATGGATAGACAATAGATGGATGGATGGATGGATGGATGGATAGACAATGGATGGATGGATGGATAGACAATAGATGGATGGATGGATGGATAGACAATGGATGGATGGATGGATAGACAATAGATAGATGGATGGATGGATGGACAATAGATGGATGGATGGATGGACAATAGATGGATGGATGGACAATAGATGGATGGATGGATAGACAATAGATGGATGGATGGATGGATAGACAATGGATGGATGGATGGATAGACAATAGATGGATGGATGGATGGATAGACAATGGATGGATGGATGGATGGATAGACGATGGATGGATGGATGGATGGATGGACGATGGATGGATGGATGGATGGATGGATGGATAGACAATAGATGGATGGATGGATGGATGGATGGATAGACAATAGATGGATGGATGGATGGATGGATAGACAATGGATGGATGGATGGATGGATGGATGGATAGACAATAGATGGATGGATGGATGGATAGACGATGGATGGATGGACGATGGATGGATGGATAGACAATAGATTGATGGATGGATGGATGGATGGATGGATAGACAATAGATGGATGGATGGATGGATGGATAGACAATAGATGGATGGATGGATGGATGGATAGACAATGGATGGATGGATGGATGGATGGACGGACAGACAGACAGACAGACAATGGACGGACGGACGGACGGACAATAGATGGATGGGTGGATGGATAGACGATAGATAGATAGATAGATAGATAGATAGATAGATAGATAGAACAACAGAATGACTGACAGATTTCTATTGTTCTATCATTCTATCGCTTGTTCTGTCTACAATTCTGTCTATTATTCTATAATTTGATCTGTCTTTCCATCTATCGTTCGGTCTATTGTCATTCCATCCAACAGTCTATAGTTTTGTTGTTCTCTGATTCTATCTATCGTTCTATAATTCTACTTGACCATCTATCGTTCTGTCTTTCTGTCGGTCTCCACGGCATTTTGGAGGCACTTCACAGACGGTCATGGCAGGAGTTGGACCAAGTTTAGCCCCAGAAACACAGGTTCATTCATATATTCACTTGCTCTTTACAAATGCAAGTCCATGTTCTTGGAGAATTTCAATAAAATTGCGCTTGCAACTCTCCAACCACGCAGATCCTCCGCAGACTGACATTAGAAAGGAGCCTTTATGAGAAAATGGCAGGATTGCAACTAAGATATCATTTTTAAGACTGGCCATAGCAAAGGTCGTTTCGGAGGCAGAGCAAGTTATTGCATTTGGATGAAAGATTATGAAGGCAAACATTTTATTTTCCTTCGGAATAACAAGCAGCAGTAAATCGTTCACAACGAGATCAGGAACGTGTATTAAAGTAAACAGGGCTGATTTTGATTTCATGGCTTATTTTTGCCCTCTAAACAGCATCTTTTATCTCAGTGAGGATGCCCTTTAGAACAGGATTTAACTGTGACATTTTCAGAATATCTTTCCACGGATGTCAGCGGTGCATTTGACTCTCCCCCGCAGTGGCTCTATGTCTCCAAAAAGAAATAAGGTTGAACAAATCTCCAAATATTCAGTAATGCTTCTGCCGGAGCAGTTCAAAGTTAAGTCACAAAAAAACATGGTAATCTCATGACTATAAATCAGATTTTTGATTGGGGACAGATTTCTTATTAATCAGGAAGCTTTGATTGCAGTCACAGATGAGTGGAGGAAATGCCCCGATAACCCCATTTCTCTTCAGAGAGGATGTCGTGGATCATTTTCTGGCATTGGCCCTATTAGATTAAATCTGCCCCCGCCCCAGGTGGGGGTCGCACCCTCGGGGAATGAATCCAGGGAATAAAAAACATGTGCCGGTTAATCTGAGTTGATCAGACTTGTTCGTAAACGAAATCCTCTCTAGGTTTGGTCAAGAACGAGGGTAGGTCAGAGCCGATGGCTTACTTAAACTGAGAGATTCACATGATTTTAAAACCTCAGTCCATATGGCTTATATCACGGAGAGATTATACCAGTCGCTGGGACACTTGCTTGCGTTTTTATCTTGGTTAAAGAGCTTATGAGCACGAGAGAAGAGAAAGGCATCAGATTGCTTCCTCATTTTGCTTACCGGCATGTGGTTTAAAAGCAAAAAATCATTATGTACGTATGACTTTTGTATTGGAGTCTACATTTTTGCACGTAATGTTGGATTAAATCATTGGCTGAATGAATGTGATTCATGAAATGTAATTATACTTTCTTTTAACAATGATTGCACATTAGTTGTAAACCAATAATGGGGCTGTTCCAAACCATAGTGAGGTTTCCTACCTAGACAGCGTTTTTAGGCGTCATAAGGAGAGTTCTCGACCAAGGATCTAACGAAAAAAATCAAGATTTAGGGTTTTAATTGTCAAAGCTTGAAACCACTATTCTGAATTTCTCCTCCATATGTGAAGAATATAAGTCAGCGTTGCCTTTGAGGATAGAAGTATTCCCAGAATTAATTGTGAATTTTTTTTTTTTATTATTATTTTTTTTTACTAATCATAATTTTAAGATGGTGGGGAAAAGTCCTTTATGTGTATATTTACAAGATTATAAATTAAAAACATATATAATTTATAGTGTTATAAATGATAAAATGTATTTGTTTTGCTCTGAGAAGTATTGATTTTGACTAATTATTGATTTTTATTGAAGTTATTACCAGTGAAAATTTAATTGAAAATCGAGAATCGAATCAAATCGAGGAGCGAATCGAATTGAAATCTTGTGAATCGGAATCTAATCGGGACATCTGATTCGATAACCAGCCCTAATATTTATGTAAACTGTGTTACACACATGTGGGGGGGTTAATTTAAGAATCAGTCACATCATTTGTGTTTTTCATATCAGTTATTTTTGAGGTTTCAGTAAGGATTCCTCAGACGTCGGAGACTATAGGGTTTGACGTGCTCAATTTCCTCTGGCTGTACAATCTTGTTGGCAAGATGAATGTCAAACTTGTTCCTAGATCAGTGCTGTGACTCTCAGAAGTTTTATTCATGCTGTGCTTTAGGCCAGCTGCCTGTGTGTTTAGTGCTGATCTGGAGTCAGGCCCTTACACCCTCTCTCTATCTCTCGGCTTGATTTATCATCTCGGTGCCTCTATAGGCAGTGATGTATGACTTCCCCTCTGTTCTTAATCTCACCCTATAGAGCGATAAACACCGCCAGGTCTCGTCCTCAACACACCACTTTTCATGCACAGGAAAACTTAAAGCATGCATGCAACATGGTCCCTGTAGAGTTTAATGTATTTGCATTAATAATTAATGCACACGTTGCATGCAAATTTTTCATGCTTGAATTGGAACGCTAGCTTAATGCTTAATGCAATGTATATATTGTACATGCCTATTTAAATTTTTTAATAGAATGAAATAACATGCAGTTATAAATATTTCAGTCACTGTTATGCTACATTGTTACGTGACCTCAGCGCATTTGCATGTTTAATTTGACGAGTGCTGTTCAGTTGTCTAAGAAAACAATCATTTCAAACATATTTATTTACATGGAAAAAGTCATGATTTCGTGTTGTTAAATAAAGCTATAAAAAATAAGTTAATCAAAATACAACTGAAATAAATTATAAAATTAGATGAAAAACTTAACAATAGAAATGTTTCCTTGGTAACTAACTGAAATAAAATAAGTTGAAGTATTAGAATTGGCTAAAATTGAAATAAATTTAAATTAAAGCTAAATTTAAAAAATAAAGACAAAAGCGCATGACAAAATTACAAAAAGTTAAACTAAATATAAAATGAAAACTGAAAATATAAAAATAAAAGCTAATTCAAAACATTAGTAAATGCTATAATTAGGGATGAATCCATATGAAAATTTTCGATAATTCTTTATATTTGAAAGCTAATAACCGATATATTGGCTGATAAATCTAAATCCAAATATTTATATAATTTTTGAGAGCCTGATTGCAAAAACAAAAGTCTCACCATTAAAAGCCACGACCCAAAATGTTCTCATTATATTGTTATGTGGCTTATATGACAGATTGCGCTGCACATGTTGCACTGAACTGTATTTTCCTTTTTTTAAGTGATTCCAATCATATTTCAAGCAATTCAAAACCATAATGTTGATCAGTGCGCATCTGAAGTGTCTCAGCTGAAGGATATAATACATTATTTATCAGCTTTAAAACATCGGCCAAATTTTCTTATCGGGTCGATAATGATAACATAAAAAAATGTGCGTATATCGGCCGATACCGATATGGTGGATGATATATCGTGCATTCCTATATAAATGATCGTAACATAAAACTGCTTCATACTTTTGGTTGTTGTTTCCAAACAGGTTTCCCGAAATTATTTCGTCTGCCAGATTGGAAACAGACTGATGAATTGTCTAATATCAAAAAAGTGTTGCGCTACGTCCAAAATCAAATACTTTCCCACTATATACAGTAGTATGCAAAAACAGCATGCCAACTTTTTAACGGTCGCGAAGTAAGTTCAAATTCAAATGACAGACTCCGTGATTTCGGACGTACCATTGATCTCACACTGAATCAAGTGCGTTACAGTGTGGGCTACAAAAAGTGTGTACTTCTCATGATGAGTATTTCAACCAGAAAACCCCCAACTGTGCACAGTATACATACTGCAATTTAGCATGCAGTCATCATCCATCCAGAAGATTCTCCAGGTGTTTGGTTCAGAGGAGACGACACACACACACACACACACAGCTCACAGATGTCACAGACGGCCTGGTAAATATTCTGCTTGCGTTCTGTTCGGCTGTGAAGCACCTGATGGCAACATGCTCTCATCTTGCACACACACACACGCGCAGTGTTTCATTTCAGCTGCTCGGGTCAGTCCGTCCTGCAGGTTCACTTGCTTCACGATAACCCATCGCCCTGTGACGCGTCAGCTGGGATCTGAACTCGCACTACTGCTGAATGAAAACTTTGAGTTAACACACTTCGCCTAGTACCTGGAAACATCAAACGCAGTAAAAAGAACCAGAGATGAATTTGAGACACCTGCAGTACACAACAAGAGGACATGCATGGAGTAGTGTATCCCACAATGCAGTGTGCTTAAAACTGTTTATCTTTGTAATCTCAATCAATTTAATTGCCACTTTACCCATGCATGTTATTAGATGTTTAACCATTTTTGCTAATTCTCTTTATTTCTCTAACAAATGCATTACATTAAGTAAAATGAGTTATGAATGGTGACTTTGACTAAAAAAAGTGAAGACTAAATGTCCTTGCACACCAGTCCAAAATTTTCATTTTCATTTCAACAGTTTGAAACGTTTAGCGCTAAAAGCTAAATGCTGTTTTGCATGCCTAAAAAAAAAAAAAAAAAAGCAGTATACTGATTATACTGCTGTTTAGAAGTGCATGTTTCTTTACTTGTTTTCTTAAGTGACCTTTCGTTCTGTTCTTTGCTCTCGCGTCTTCGACCGCGTGCATCTGTGTGAGCATGATAAAAGACTAAATGATGCATTTTGAGGGAGAGTGGTGAAAAACTCTTAAATGCATCAAATCCAGAAGAGGAAAATCTGTCAGTCTAGCTTGGGCTCTCAGAGAGATGGGTCTGATATCAGGCCTGTAATTACGCAGGGATGTGACTTGCCTCTCTAAGCAACAGGGGAGAATTGGTAGGAGGAGAAATGCAATCTTTCTCTCCCATCTTGTCTGGTTTGAATTATTTAACCGGTGCACAATGTTCGCAACTGTTACAAATGTTAAAATCCATGTTGAATGAGATGCTCTTGAATTTTCAGCGTGTTTTTTTTTTTTTTCTCTCCTCTTATTGGTCTCCAGACAGGATCGCGGAGGTCATTAAACCTCCGCCGTGCCCGTTTGGGTTCTGCTGACCTTAGCGGGCCGCTTGGCGCAGGAGGAATAAGAATCAGAGGTCATTGATTTGCAGTGGTGCTCTGGAATATCTTCTCTCGCTGCAGGGGAGGAACTGATGCTGGTTTGTCCGATTTCCTCTTTTATTTCTGGATCAAACAGGCTCCCCGTGATGCACTCATTGGTATCAAGCGGCAACCTTCCAGTCTCTCTCTTGAATCCGACACGGAAGTGATTTAAACTGCAATTCATCGACTGGCCACTAGAGACAGGCTCCAAAAGAGAGTCAATCCCATAAAACCCCCATGTTAAAATGCCCAACTTTACAGCAGAAAAAAACATGTTTACAGCCTGGTGCAAAAAGTGGTTTTGGTCTATATAGCTAATTTTGCCCTTCATGACAACTGTGAGGTGGGCGAATTTGCTTATAACTCATCCGTTTAAATTATATTAAGCCTCATGTCACCTCCGCTAATACGCCTCTTTGCCAATTTTCGTTTATCCGGGAATGAAGCGCGGCCAAGATGGCGACGGCCGGCTCCGCCCACTTTGGGCTTCAAAAATTGTGGTGGTTGGTTGAGGAAAGCACAAACCAAGGTTATTATATAGTTTAATTTAATCTATTTCTTTTTTTTCTTTTTAGTTTTAGGCTTTTTGCATGTTGAAAACTGACTTGAAGACATTAATCCCGCCCTTGGCTTCTGATGCTAACAGGTTTGTTGTTCGAGATTTTTCAACCCTAGAATTTGGTGGAAAGTGAAGAGCTTGGGTTTAGAAAACATTTGAGCTGCAACTCATTTTAAATGCTTTTGTTAAACCTGACATTAACTCACCAACATGGTCAAACACATGGTTATTTAATCAAGGTCTGTCCTCCTGGCTTTCATTAGCATCAGCGAGGAAAGGTCAGTGGTGTGTTTATTGTTTTATGAAGCTTTAGTCTGAAACCCTGTGACTGCGGTAACACCGTTTCTACAGTTTAATGGAGTGTTTGTGTGTGTTTTGATAGAAATTGAACCAGTGGTTTTGGAAAAGAAAACATTGGGGAATGTAATGAGGCTCAGTCTCTTAATATGCACCCATGACTTCCACTGTTTTCTATAAGTTTCTAGAGGATTTGATATTGATGATAAGCCAGTTATGGGTTATTTGTTGGTGTGCTGATCAATGTAGCTGCTCTGATACTGACTTTTCTCTTCTCAGTGTAATCAATGACAGACGGTAAAGCGTGTGTGTGTGTGTGTGTGTGTGTGTGTGTCTGTGTGTGTAAGCTGTTGGAGCTTTCTAATAGAGCTGTGGGTGTCTCTTCATTAATCAATGTCCAAACTGCATGCAGGATCTATCACACATAGAGTAATGAAATCACTGCACACCGCGCCGCTGTTGTTCCCAGACTCGCCTTCTTTTAATTAACATTTGGCTCATTTTCCTCACGTTTAATCAGCTCTGAAAGAGAGCGTATCTCGAAGTGGCGCTCCATTGGTTCCTTCATGAGTCGGACTGAAGTCGGTGGTGGTGTGTGTGTATCTGGAGGGATGCCAGTCGGGTTTTTGGACGGCGTTTGAGTGTTGACGGAGACGTTCTCTCAGATACTTTCTCTTTCTTTCTCCGTCTGTCTCTTGTCCTGTCCGAAACGGAGGCCTCAGGAATTGCAGTAAATGAAGTCCACACAATCGGGATGTAAGCTAGTGTTCAAAACTGGATGTGTGTGATGTAAGAATTTAATTATGTTGGCCAAATCGAGTGAGTGAGTGTGAGTGTGAGTGAGTGAGTGAGTGTGAGTGAGTGTGAGTGAGTGAGTGTGAGTGAGTGTGAGTGAGTGAGCAAGCGAGCGAGAGAGCGAGAGAGAGAGCGAGACTCACTATCATACTCTCTCTCTCACACACACACACACACACACACACACACACACACACACACACACACAGACTCTTGATTGATTGATTGATTGATTGAAAAACAAGGTCCTCACCAAGCATATTTATAATACATATATAATATATAATTTATAGTATATATAGATATTATAAATGATATAATATATATGTATTATAAATATGCTTGGTGGGGACCTTATTTTTCAATCAATCATAATTATAATATGTAATTTTATAATTTATAATCATATATAATTTTTTTATTATTTGAATACATTTGTAATGTCAACAGCATGCTCATAATTCTCTACTTTTGTACAATTTCCTTCACTGTTATTTAATGCTTACTTAATTTGAAAACACTAATAATTGAATGACTCAAATAAAATAAATCCCAAACGCACAGCTGACCGTTACATCAAAAGCAACTTTTAAAGAAAACGAATTATTTACTTTGAAATGTCTTTTGATGGCCAAATAAGTTCTCCAAACTCAATAAAGACCACGATGAGCTATGTGTTAGTCTGCGTGAGTGCAGGTTATGTAGTAACAGTCGATGGGGTCATTCAAGGCTGGCTCTGAGAGCGGTCCCTGGGGGCCGACAGTCGAGGGCCCCTCAGGAGGTCCACGTCAGCGCTGTCGATGTGTATTCTCCGGGAGAGAAACGAGCCTGAGGCAGCCTGTCGTCCCTGGTTTAGAAGGGGCATTCCCAGTGGGACTCTCCTATTGGCTGATCCGAAGCGTCAGTCATCATTAGAGAGTTGCCATGGTGACGCAATTCCCATCTCCCATACCTCACCAAATGCTTACTGTGTCCCTGAGCAGAACCTGCGTTACGGTGTTATTGTCTTGCTATACACTTTACAAAAAGGAAAAACTTCGTATAAATATCGTCCAGGTATATTGATATAAGTATCATCCAGCATACAGAAGTTCATATTTTCGTAAATGATAAATTCAGATGTAAAGTAAGAGGTAAAGTAGTGCACTAGTGCTGTAAAGATATGTGCAATAACAAATTTGAGTTAAAAGCGTATTAAAGTGGGAGGGGCTTGTTTCATTTTCGTTTTTTTGCGGTCAACAACAGTGAATATGTGCATGTTTCTTTGTCCTTCCCTTTTCAAAAGTGTTCCCAAATACCAATAATTTAATGTTTTTGGAGTTTTTTGTGATTACCTTTCCATTAAAGTATGACAGTATGTGGATATGGTAATGAGATTTTTATATATATATATATATATATATATATTATTTTTTTTATTATTATTATTATTATTATTATTGAACTCTTGGGTATTCAGTGACCGATTCTTCTTCTTTTAACTTTTGGGCCCTCCTAATATTGAATATTTGGTTAATTAAGTGCTACTGCTCTTTTTTATATTTTTGTAAAGGCTGTATTTATCCAATTACTGGCTTGCAAACAAGTCTCTTAAATAATTTGTTCACAATATGAGGGTATTGATATTCTCACCGCTCGCTGAAACAAATCAAGGAATTATATGCAAACTTCTTCTCTCAGGAATAAAACTAATATTTGAGCAGACGTAGGTGAGACTTCAAAGACTTTCTTGTGTGCCCACTCCAGGAGGAAAAGATAAAGAAAGAGAGAGAGAATGAAAGAGAAACACTCGAGCGGTTTTACCCACTAATACCTGCATGTGTTCTCCCTCAGGCGAGCTGTGCGCCCTCGACTCGTTTCAACAGGTTATGTTGTCATACACAAGGTTAAATGCTCGACCCAAATATGAAATCTAGACACAAATGTTTGGCCCATTCTTGCATTGCTTTAGCACAAATAAACCTCGGTACACAAGGGGGCGATAGAGTTTCCTTGAATCACCTGTGCCGTTAAACCATAATATGGTTTAACGGTTTGTAATATCAAAACCCTCATATTGGCCCTTATTTTCTTCTTTTTTTGCATTTATCTTTACCATTATTTAATGCTCACTTAAATGAATTTTTTAAAACACTAATAATATAATAACACTGGCAAACATCGTTTAATAACATTCCAAAATGTATACACACGACCAGTCAAAGGTTTGGATTCATTAAAACCATTTTTTTTATGTTTTTGAAAAGAAGTCCCTCCATGCTCACCAAGGCTGCATTTATGTGATCAGAGGCAGGCTAAATACACATTAATTGCGCAGATATTAACATAAATAAATACATAATCTCTGTATTACATGCATAATACATTACATACATAGTCTCCAATGCCATCTCTCTCATGTTCGTCCATCCTCGGGATGCTGCTGTTCTTCTTCGCACGATTGTTTCCCCCCAAACTACTTCAGCGGAGCCTACACCAAACACTGATCCCTAAACCTTCCCGTCATTGTAACCATAACCAATGAAATTAGCTGCAGGGCGGGATTTCTGCTTAACTGGTTTGCGCCAAGTGGGATTTCTTTTATTTTTTTATAGAAAGATTAAAAATACGGGAGAAATACGGGAAAATATTTAAACGGGATGATAGCGGGATAGCAAGGTAAAATACGGGAGAATCCCGGGAAAAACGGGAGAATCCCGGGAAAAACGGGAGGGATAGCAAGGTAAAATACGGGAGAATCCCTGGAAAAACGGGAGAATCCCGGGAAAAAAGGGAGGGATAGCAAGGTAAAATACGGGAGAATCCCAGGAAAAACGGGAGGGATAGCAAGGTAAAATACGGGAGAATCCCGGGAAAAACGGGAGGGTTGACAGGTATGCAAGAAATCGAACCGCCCTCTGTAACTTTTTTTTTTGTCACGAATGTTCATTCTACCTTTGAATCAAGACTCGCATTGTTACAGAGAGGTGATCCTCCACGATACCCCCGTCTCCCCGAGGACAGCCCGAGAGATTAATTGATCCCAGAACTATTATTCGTCATCATTACCCTCCATTTCCTCTTGCCATTGCTCTTTTGTTTCCAGATGAGTGTGGAATCACTGTTTGAGAGGCTGTTTTGCTGTGCTTTTTGTATTTGCCTGGTTTTGTAGGGAGCTAATGGCGTGTAGAATCAATTCCTTCTTGGCCCCGGTCCCTCTCTGGAAGCTGGATTGAAGTTTTGCGGGCCACTTTTCGTTTAGGGCACGGGGATGTGTTTTGGATTTCGTTTCGGGGTTGAAAAACAACGGTTTAAGGGGCGCCGGCAGGGTAAAATCCAGTTTATGGCTTCAGACGGACTGTTCGTCTGCAAACTTGTGGTGAATGTGTTCCTTTCTGACCACAGGTTTGAACTAAAGGTGAAAGCGTTTTCCAAATCATCCAGCATGGCCAGATTACATTGCCGTGGAGCAGAATGTTATACAACGAGCTTCGTGTTGTTGTGGTTTTCCCGCTGCCAGAGTTCATGGAGTCAGACGGTCTTTTGGAAATAAAACAGGAGGGAAAGTTGGTTGAACTTCGGCAGGCGTGGGGCAATTGCTTCGCATCGGATTTCACACTGTTGAGCCTTTGCCACGTTTGCTTGTTACAGTGGGGCTTTATTATTGTAATTTGATTAATGGCAAAGTCTTTGTCGGAGCCTCCTTCAATAGCGCCATTGTGTCAGTGTTGCAGAAGTGACTTCCCCCTCCCGCTGGGTCTTGAGGACTGCTGAAACCGTCTCTCGTTGGAGGGGGGAAATAATTTGACAGGCCCGCCCCCCGCCCCCCGTCTCCAGGACTCCCATAATGCCCCCCGTGGGCCCGGCTGCTTGTTCTCACTCGTGTGAGTGATGAAAGAGTGGGACGCGAAGAATCAGCCCTCATTGTCTTGCCATAATCAATTAGCGTACTGCAAACGCTCCCCCTAGACCAGCACCAGCGCCGTAGTAAATATAGTCTTATAAAACAGTCACAGATTTTCTTTTTATCGTGCAGTTTGATGGTTTGACATGAATCTGAGCCGTTCTTAAGATACTAATATGAACCCTGTGTTGGTACGTAACGTGTATGTGGACCTTTTAATAAGGTTGCTTTCCTCATTTGTAAGTCGGTCGCCTTGGATAAAAGCGTCTGAATAAATACATGTAAATGTATTGGTAAAAAAAATTCTGAATGCAAAGCAAGAAATCAAGTTGTAAAATCGTGAAAAGTTATGAACTGCAGATTGGTCACTAAAATTAATATGGAAGCTGGTTCACAATTTGTCGAATTTGTACTTCAGTATAAATTTAAATGAAGATTATTTTATATTTTTTATATGTGTGTGTATAATATATGTGTATATTTTATGTGTATACAGTATATACACAGTACATATATATGTGTGTATGTATGCATGTATGTGTGTGTATGTTATTTATATATATATATATATATATATATATATATATATATATATATATATATATATATATATATATATATATAAAATTACTTTATTTTTTAGATAATTACTTTTTTTATATATAATTCAGGCACTCACACTATAATTCAGGCACAAATATACAGTATATATTTGTTTTATTTTACATTCTTTTACAAAAAATATATTTTTAATATATAACTGGAAATTTTCATACATCATTACATTACAACTTTATATATTTACTTCAGTGTTTTCTGTACCTGTTTTCTGTAGTGTTAAGATTAATGGTGTCCATATCAGAAAATTATGGAAATGATAAAGGGGCTTCAATGCCTGAGGTGCTTCTTTTCTTTTCTTTGTTTTTAGGGTTTTCATATATACCGATTGTTGTTATGACGCTTTCTGAAAATGTAATTGGATATATTGTAAAATAATATGTTTAAATATCAGGTAACTGAATTATCTAATTGGGTTAGTGGTTGACGTTAGGCCTTTGGTTCAGTGGATTTGTATAATTTATAATCCGACAGCTTTGGTGTAAAAATGGTCTATTTCTTGATAAAAATGGATGCTATTTTAGTGCCTGAAGAAGGAAAATGTGCTTTGTTAGTTCAATATGTGCCTGATGCTGTGGGTGTCTACAAAGATGTATTAAATATAGCAAAATAAATGAGCAGAAATCAAACTAAAGCCCATGAATTACCCATAAGGTAATTGAATTAGCTGACTGGGTCGGCAGTTGGCGAAACACTCGAGTTCAATCAATATATTGTCCTCGATTCTGAATGCATTGGGTTCTCAGTGTTACCAATAGGTGTGGAAATGGATTGTGGGATATGTGCCCTCTGGGATGCTCAATTTCCATGTTTTATGAGGTATAAATGGAGTCCCGAGGGAGGAACCCCACTCTATCCAGATGAGCCCCACTTTTATTGCTGTGAAGCGGCCCACCTGTCATCCACACGGGTCTTATGGAGATGGATTACATGTGCGGTTTCTCTCTGTGAATCTGTAATCTTGAGTCACAGCGTGAGGTTAAGTATCCTAACATGCTAATGCCTAACAGAAAGGGATGGGCGGGGGGAGCGATGTGATTGGCTGATGAGTGTGAAGAAGTGCGAGGAGCAGCTATTGATTACCTGTTGAGAGCTAATGACGCTTTGTTTTAAGGTCTAGCTTTGCTTTCAGCGTTAGATCCCAGTTTGCCCTCAATGCACCTGATGTTTGGAAGTGTTTGAGCAAATTCTGATTTATCTGAAGCGTTTGAAAGCGTCAGGTGGAAATGAAAAGTGCAGTTGCTTGAAGATGAAAAGACAGGGGGAAACACAGATGAAAGCATGAACTCTCTAATTCTGATTGGAGTTGGTTCAAGTGAATGTAAAATGAAGCTACTAGAATATGGGTTTTGTTCTTCAGCGGTCGAGAAGGAACGACTGCGTCCCGCAGAACTGAGGCTCTGACTAACGTGAGTGGGAATGAATTGTGATGTTTTAAATGATGTAACTCAACGCTGTCTACAAAGCTTAAACGTGATTAAAACATTCTCCATTACAGTTTAATGTGCAGAGATAATTAAATGAGCCGTTTATGGATTCTGTCTGAAACATTGAGCCTCATTCACTAATTCACTAATATTGTGTGTTTCGCATTGCTTTGTGCTCGGAAACATTCTCACACTGGATTACAGCCGAGTCTGCCGTTCTCAAAGCCAGTTAAAACACAATACATGTTCTTACACAGGCCTGGACTACATTTAATCGTGTTGCAGACCTCTCATTTGCGTGCATACACAAATATTTGCCAAATTTTATACTGGTTTGCTTAAAAATAATACTTTTGTCAGTTTTTGTTTTTCCATTTTAATAATATATATTTTATCATGTAAAATTTGCTTACATATTTTCTTGTTTCCACGGAGAGTATGTGATTATTATTTTTTTTTTTTATATATATATATATATATATATATATATATATATTTTTTTTTTTTTTTTTATTATTATTATTATTATTATTATTATTATTATTATTATTATTTTTCATGTCATGTTTTTTTTTGCTTAGAAATAATATTTCCATTTCAATTATTATTATTTTTAAATTGTTTCTAAGGCCATTGGCAGTATGTGAATTTTATTTATTTATTTATTTATTTATTTGGTGTGTATGTGTGGTTTCAGAATAAATTGTGTATACATTTTTAGTGTGAGCATATTGATGAATTATGATTTCTACTTGAAAATGGTATTTTTTGCAATTCTATTTGCTGCCACTAGAGGTGTGGAAATTAGAGGGCTAATTGATGAAATATTTTGTAGTTTATTTTCTTGGGTCTGTAATTGCAAGTAGGCTGTGGATGTTGATGTCCACAAACCCACGATGAACTCTAGAGACTGTGGATGGGCAAATCCCCGCTTGTAACGCCAGCTCAAGCGTCGCTATACTTCCTTTCACGCTCATCTATGCTGCGCCACCATCTCTTGGTCTCTTAAGCGCCACTCGTGTGCGTTCCCACAATGCAACAGGCTCTCAAACTAAAGCTTGTCTTGGTCCGTTAAATGGAGAAAGGATATAGTATGTGACAGTTTAACCGATTGCCTTGATTTTGTTTTTGTATCTCCGCAGCTTTTCCTTCCCAGCCTTTCTAGGCCACTTCTCGTTCTCTTCAGTCTTTGTATGTGTCAGTATCTCTCTCTCATTCACTAGTATGCCATTTCCCTGGAGAGTCCTTGCCCCTTTCTGAGAGGTCTCGCTGACTGAGGTGGTTTTGAAGTGGGTTTTCCTCAAAGTGTGCAGACTAAGGCTATCAGCTTATACTTATCAACCCAACAGCCTCATTTTCTGGCTGACTCGGGGCTTCTGGGTCAAGGATGCATCACTGTTGCCCTCCAACAGCAATTCTGGACTCCATCCGATTACTCACAGCCAGCCTGTGACAAACATCCAAAGCCACAAACAGGGGCACATTTGGCCACGTTAGTCCAAATGTTTTCCAGCTGGCTTCTCTACAGTTAGCATGCAACTGTGGCTTTCCTATGCGTTGCGTGGTCTTTTTTTAGATCGAGAAAACGCAAGGACACAAGTTTGCATGTCAAGTTTTGAACGCTTTCCAGTTTTAATGGTGCCAATCTACGACTCTTAGACTTCTGTTGGGAGCCTGTGAAACTCATACTAAAGGCTTCATTGTTTTGCCTAACGTTGGAAATAAAATTGAGCCAATTATATAGCATCATTAAAGTAGCTAATCTGTGAATGGTTTTATGACATAAAAGTAATTATGTGCTGTTTGCATCTGTTTCTCAGGTACCATTTTTTTTATGAAGGCATATTTTTAGTACCAAATTAGCTTGCGTGACAAACAAGCAGCTTCCGTCTCAGATTATGTATTTGGTGCTTTGTGTTGAACAGCAGAAGCTTGTCATTTCCTACGTAATTAAAGTACGAAGCAGCTTGCTACGTTACGCAAAGTCTCGCCGTAATTGTTTTCGCACAACACCACTGGTGCAGGTAATTGGCCATTAGTGCCGTCTGAACAATGCAGGTTGGTGACTGAACGCTGTTATGTTTTTTAATTATACGTCACTGTGAACGTCAAGCAATTATGTTGGTTTATAACTTTTCCCAGAGGTGTTTTTGCTCAGTGGACAGGTGAGGGATTTGACCCATAAATGGTCCAGAATGAAAATCACTTAGCCAGCAAAATAACACGATGAAAGAGCTGTAATTTTGTGTTTTTGAGAGCATAATTTCAAAGATTATGTTGGTTTATTATTGCATGCAGGGTTAGAAATTAACTTTTTCACTCGCCGGCCAATTTGACTACTAAATTAAGTTACCGGCCATTCAGAACTTCGACTAGCCCAAAAAAATAATAGAAATGAGAAAAAACAGATTAACTACATCACAGATATATATATTTGGATTTCATACATTAATTTTTTTGTCAAACAAAATCATCCGGCCATCTCTTCCCTTCCTCTTTCATCCTCATCACCAAACATGTGTTTTAGGTGGACTGATCAATACAGTACAAAGAATATAAAATAAAATAAAGTAGGATGTTGGAAAATATCAATGTCTGTTCTGTTAACCAAATGCTTTTTAATCTTCACTATTGCTTCAATGCAAATGAACAAGCGCACCGTTATTTGTTGCGTAGTGACGTGTGTGTGTGTGTGTTCAAGTAAGCCAGATATGAGCAGATTCTGACCAATACGCTGTATTTAATATATCATGATGACTCACGAGTTGAGTATTTGCGCTAAATCTGCACAGTTTTGTCTTACACACGAACTTCCCCAGCAAAGTGAGTAAACATAAGTAGCACGCCGAATTGGCTAGTGATTTGACAGCGTTACCCACCACAGGGTTTTTTACCCGCATTTGGCGGGATGGCGGGTGTTAATTTCAAACCCTGATTGCATGCAATTGGTGTTAATTCAAGAGCTGAATTTTAGTTGGTCATACTAATGACAAAATGCATCTCATGTAACACATTGTTCTCTCTGTCTGTCCTCAGGTTCTGCCATTCAAGGTTTCACCCCGTTCAGGTTCTCTGTTGAACCCGTGGACACGCTAGCCGTGCGCGGGCTCCCCGCTGTGCTGAACTGCTCGGCCGCTAGCGACGCTCCCGTACGGGTGGAGTGGAAGAAGGATGGGACGTTCCTGAACCTGGTGGCGGACGACCGGAAACGACAGCTAGCCGACGGCTCTTTGCTCATCAGTACGGTGGTCCACTCCAAACACAACAAGCCCGATGAGGGGGTGTACCAGTGCGTGGCCACCATCGACAATCTGGGTACCATCAGCAGCCGGACCGCACGACTCACAGTGGCAGGTATGAAAATTACCCTAAATCATGTCTTAACCCTGTAAAGCACACTATCATGTATGATACACGACTTTTAAATTATCAACGTGATCAAAACCTGTTGCACACAATCTACTTCATGTCCTCTGTCGTCTGATTGGTTGTTTAGCAGGTGACAGGCCTTTTAGTATAATTGTAAAAATGTCCATCTTCAGCTCGTGGTTCATGTCTTTTTTCTGTGAAATCTTTAATGATTTCTATAAAGATAATGTAAGTATAAATGTTAGTATATTTCAAGATGAACAATATTCTGGACTGAAGCAACTTAGGTTTACTTGATTATCCATACATTTTTGTTTAAAAATCAATCGTATGGGTTATATCAATCTGATATAAAGATTTCATTGATTTGCATCACAAAATTTCATCGAACTTTTGGGTCATATAAATATTAGCAACTTTTTGCTCAGTTTGGGACTCAACAATGGTTTTTTTTGTGTGTTTTTTTCATATTCTCACTTTCATACTACTTTAGTCATAAAAGCCTGATGGATCAAATATGATACTCAACAAAAAACACTTTTTTAAAGACTTTAATCTAAAGGTTTAATAAACTCTTCAATTTAAAAGAAAATTAGATTTTTTTTTTTTTTTTTTTTTTTTTTTACTATTATTTCATATGTCAGGCTTTACAGGGTTAATTTTTTTTTTAATTTTTTTTACACTACAAAGTTTTTTTAAGGGTTATTCTAGTCTGAATCTCAAACAGCATGTGCTCTGACCATCTGCCGCATATGAAAATGGCAATATCTTTCTCAAAATCCCCATTTTTCTGAGTCAGGCTGAATGAATATCTATCACTCCATTGGGAACGCATTATTCTGTCAGAGTTCAGAGCTGATCTCGGATCAGTTTTCTGCAGCCGTGGGTTTTCCTCTACAGAACGCGGGTCAGCTCATGTAGTCGAGCTTCACACTATGCTATGAATCTAACAGCAGGATTAGTGTGTGTTTGAACAGCAGGGTTAGATATCATCCAGGCCTTCACAGTTTGCTCTGACTGGAACCTCCATTTCCTTTAAAGACGCCCAGCAGAGTTTTCCACTCTTTGCTAGTTTTACTTCTTAAACAAACGCAGTTGTAGTGAGAAAATCCAATGGGAAGAACCAGAATTGATATGATATGTTTATGTAGCATCCCAGAAAATGATTTAAGAGCTCAAAGGTTGCTCTTGGAAGATTTTAATGGGTCATTTAAGTATCAGCTTTGCCTCAGATGTTTCTCCTGAAGTTCCTTAGAGGAAGAAAAACAGACACACGAGTCAATAGTTGTCATACAATAACAGAATAGACCTATTAAATTGTGGATAGCCGCTCAGATGAATAATTTTATTAGAAATATTGGAGTTCTTATTGAGATCTGTGACTTTTGATTACAGACTTTTGAAACGTCTGAGAAGCCGCAGACTTCGAGTCTTTATTTAATACCATTGCTGTCTGTGAAAAATAAATTTAGTAGGGTAAATGGTGTGTGCTCATGCTCTTTTTGTACAGGGTTTGAATCTAATTTACCGGCTATACACTTCATATGATTCTGCAGTTCTTGTGCCGTATTGATCTGTACTGTAGTGTGTAACGCATTGATCTGTGCACATGTCGGCAGTTCTGTATCAGTAGAATCTGCAGACCTTTCTGTTCTTGCAAAATATAGTGCAAGAAATGTTCCAGGATTACACAGTATGTTATTGCGCTGCTGAGTACAGCAGTATTGTTTTGATGGGAGCTTCTGATTGGTTCTTTGTTCACTGGGGCGTGGCCAAATTCTGATCCATTAGTATTTCAACCAACTTTGAATATAAAGTAAACACAAATATATTTATTTTTTATTCGTCGAGGTAAAATTTGGTATTCGGTGAGAGGAAAAATAAACATTTTAGATTTTTTTTCCTTATTATATATCGTATTTCCCTCAAATATGTCATATTACAGATATAAATGCTATTTTACATTTTAAAAGTTCTCATGTTGATCCAAACCATGGATTTTTTTAATTTTTTTCATGTTTTGAAGAATGTCTAAGCTGCTCTTTCTTTACAACGTAAGCTTTTCCAGCTCCAAAATGGCAAAAAACAAAACAAAACACCATACAACAACTTAGTTATTTTTCTTTACTGATAATCATTCTCTGTATGGGTTTGGAGCAACATGAGGGTGGCTATATTTAATTTTGGGGGGCAACTATCTCTTTAAGTTGTCGTTTTGCAACGATCTTACTGTGTTAAAAGTGATTTCTGTCCTCTTCTTCCACATGCATGTACCATTACACAGGTTTTCACTCAGGAGTATGAGCCACTGGAAGAAAGCTGACAGGTTTTTGGAGGGAAATGTTCCGCCTGGTCTTTTAACTCGGTTTAAAGAGTTTGACACGTGTGTAGTTCACACATTTGATGGTTCCTCACCTCTCCGCCTGTCTCTCTGGCCTTCAGGGAAAATTGGTCTTAAAACACAAGCGTTCTCTCTTTATCCTCAAACAAAACTCTGTCTCTTTTCATTTCTCCAGTCGTCAGGTGCTTTCTCACTGAGATCTGGCCTCTGAAGCTGTATCAGTGGCTCCATATGCTGCTGGCAGAAATAAAGGATGCTTTTCTCTGCTCTGGATGAGGAATGACGTGTTCAGGCTTTCAGAGGAAGGGAATTAGCATCAGTGCATTATACTACATTAAGACTCGGAAGAGCTTTTGTGTTTTGGTTTTAATGCCTGTCAGTTTTGTGTTTCTGCTGTAGTGAATGTGACCCCTGACAGAAAGCTCAGATTTACTAGATTTTGCATGTTCCGAAGAACATTAGAGCAGTGCTTGCCTGTGCAAAACCTACTGCTGATAAAGGTAGTTGCTAAGGATTGTTCTGGGTGCTTTTTAGCACGTTGTCCTGGTGGTTTTTAGTTATTACTGAATGGATGCTAGGATGTTCTGACTGTGTTTTTTTGCATGACTATGCAGTTGTACGGATATTCTGGTCTGTAGATGTGGCTCGGGTTCCTCCTTCAGTGTACATCTGTGGGATTTTGTCCACCTATTTTCTGGTCAAGCAGGTAAAAATGATGCATCTGATCACTTAGTAAGGTAACGCCAACAACACGCATGATTTGAGAAATCATTCATTACGCTGGTCTTAAAGGAATAGTTCACTTCAAAATGAAAATTCTGTCATTATTTACTCACCCTTAAGTTTTTTTCAAACCTGTATGAGTTTCTTTCTTCTGCTGAACACAAAGGAAGATGGGGTCCATAGTAGGAAAAAAAAAAAGATGTCCATCAACTGTTTGGTCACCGACATTCTTCAAAATATCTTCTTTTGTGTTCAACAGAAGAAAGAAACTCATACAGGTTTGAAACAACTTGAGGGTGACTAAATGATGACAGAATTTTTATTTTGAAGTGAACTATCCCTTTAATAAACCACTAACTTCAAGTATGAGTTGTAGTAATGATGCTTAGTAACTTATCAGCTCAACCTGCTGTACAAAGGCACATTTAAATGATTTGAAGGTCTCTAAGACATTCATGTGCTTCTATTTTTTATAGGAATCAACACTAATGCAGTAGCAGAGCACTAGAACACACACACACACACACACACACGTTTAAGTGCCTTGTCCATGTTTTCAGATCTAGCCGGCGGTGCACGGCATAGAGACTTGAGCAATCCCAGGGGCCGTTACACTGAAAGTTCAGGGCAGCCTGTATGAGGAACACACGCAGTATTTCAATTCAATGCTTTTCACAGTTCACAGGAGATCATTTAAAGCAGGACGCCACTCATTCTGACAGGTTCCTAGCATTTATTTCATATGTTAATGGTTGTTTCATTCAGTCATTCATTGCGCCAGGAAAAAGAGTGTGACAAGCCAATGCCATCGTAGCGTCTCTCTTCTCTTTACACACACTCATTTTTTTTTTTTCTCTTCTCGAGTTTTCCTATAAAGACGACAATGCTCACTCCATTATTATTTTGTTTACAAAATGACCTGGAGAGACACTTGCACCATCTCTGCTGTGTTTATGGAGTAGCAACCGTAAAATCAAACAAGACAGAAATGCATTATGGGAGCTGACGAAGGCGCCCCAGGCCATGCAGGAAGAGGCTGAGCCGCTACTTTTGCTGACGATTTATGAAGTGAATTTTCTTTAAGCCAGTTAGTACAACTTATAGCTCTCTGCCCTAAAAACTTCCCTAAAACTACAAAAGGGCTGTTTCCTACACATAACCAGTCTGAAACGCTCTCGTAAAGGGAAAGCCTTGTGGGAGGATGGGGAGTTGATTATTCAGGTGCTCGGCCTGGTGAACGAGAAGCTGTTTTATGTTGAAGGAGGACCTGAGCCATATCTAGAGAGCAGAATATAACAGACTTGAGCGTGGACTATATTGCCTGGCCATTAAAGCAATGATCCAGATATACTACTGTATCGAAAATGTATATAAAGGAAACGGTTATCTGATTATTTATACAGTTTAGTATCATTATAACAATATTTCACTGCACAATTCCACAAATAATCCAAAGAGTCATGTAAAAACAAATATAACCCACTTTTTTTGATTCAACAATTTAAAAACTATTTTAACAAGTAACACTTTCTTATTTTACAGTTGAAAAATCATTCAAACAAGATGTTTCTTGTTTATTGATGCATTGTTGATATTTGAAATCAACCCAAACAAACTTCATTGCTCCGCCCCCCCCCCAAAATGCTTGAACACGCAAGAGTGGATGTCTCATCAAAGCAAAATAAAGCTTCACTAAAGATGACAAACAAATGAAAAGAAAACAGTACTCCAGTAAATACAAGCAAGAGTTTGTTGTTTGTCTCCAGCAGCTCTAGACAAAGAGAGACACTCAAAACTGTCCTGTTACTAGAGCTAACATTACATCAACAGCATATCTTGGTTCTGTGAAACAATTTTACTCATGCAACCTTGGTGTCCGTTTTCAGGCCTTCCCTGTTAGGTCTCTCCAGCACTGGAAAGCTTTTCTAATATTAACGAGTGTCCTAAAGCTCTTGCATGATCATAACCAGAGATATTCCTTTGACCTCTTTTGTAATGTCTCTCAGCCAACTCCCTTTCTACAGTCTTTATTCAAATCTTTCTCTCTTCACGCCCCCTACTGCTGATTGGCTCACTCTCCTCCCCCATCATGAATAGACACGCCCCCTACTGCTGATTGGCTCACTCTCTCTCCTCCCCATTATGAGTGGACACGCCCCCTACTGCTGATTGGCTCACTCTCTCTCCTCCCCATCATGAGTGAACACGTCCCCTACAGCTGATTGGCTCACTCTCCTCCCCCATCATGAGTAGACACGTCCCCTACTGCTGATTGGCTCACTCTCTCTCCTCCCCATCATGAGTGAACACGTCCCCTACAGCTGATTGGCTCACTCTCCTCCCCCATCATGAGTAGACACGCCCCCTACTGCTGATTGGCTCACTCTCTCTCCTCCCCATCATGAGTGGACACGCCCCCTACTGCTGATTGGCTCACTCTCTCTCCTCCCCATCATGAGTGGACATGTCCCCTACAGCTGATTGGCTCACTCTCTCTCCTCCCCATTATGAGTGGACATGCCCCCCTACAGCTGATTGGCTCACTCTCTCTCCTCCCCATCATGAGTGGACACGCCGCCCTACAGCTGATTGGCTCACTCTCTCTCTTCCCCATTATGAGTGGACACGCCCCCCTACTGCTGATTGGCTCACTCTTTCTCCTCCCCATCATGAGTGGACACGCCCCCTACTGCTGATTGGCTCACTCTCTCTCCTCCCCATCATGAGTGGACATGTCCCCTACAGCTGATTGGCTCACTCTCTCTCCTCCCCATTATGAGTGGACACGCCCCCCTACAGCTGATTGGCTCACTCTCTCTCTTCCCCATTATGAGTGGACACGCCCCCCTACTGCTGATTGGCTCACTCTTTCTCCTCCCCATCATGAGTGGACATGTCCCCTACAGCTGATTGGCTCACTCTCTCTCCTCCCCATTATGAGTGGACACGCCCCCCTACAGCTGATTGGCTCACTCTCTCTCTTCCCCATTATGAGTGGACACACCCCCCTACTGCTGATTGGCTCACTCGCTCTCCTCCCCATCATGAGTAGACACACCCCCTACTGCTGACTGGCTCACTCTCTCTCCTCCCCATCATGAGTGGACACGCCCCTACTGCTGATTGGCTCACTCTCTCTCCTCCCCATCACGAGTAGACACGCCCCTTACTGCTGATTGGCTCACTCTCTCTCCTCTCCATCACGAGTAGACACGCCCCCTACTGCTGATCGGCTCACTCTCTCTCCTCCCCATCACGAGTAGACACGCCCCCTACTGCTGATTGGCTCACTCTCTCCTCCCCCATCATGAATAGACACGCCCCCTACTGCTGATTAGCAGTGTGTTGTGCTGCTCGGTCCGATCCACTTTCAACAGCATTTCTCCCAATTCGCTTTCTGACATTAACACAATTCATATCTAAATGATGTTTGTTATGATTTTAGACACTTAGACATGCTATATGGTTGCTGGGGTGTTTTAGGTGGCTGCCAGGGCTTTGCTTGTTTAGTTTTTTTGTTTTTTAAAATGTTGCTTCACAGTTACTATAGAGTGTGGTTGCTAGGGTGTTCTGAGTGAGTAGTTTTTTTTTTTTTTTTTTTTTTTCCTAAGCAAGTACCAAGTTTCTGGGATGTTCTGGGTGGTTTATAGTGTGTTTCTATGCAGTTGGCAGGACTGTGGTTATTAGGGTGTTTTGATTTAGACAAGCCAAAAAACAATGAAGAAGCATCTTGAGGGAGTTTTGTACTCTGATATGGTGATCTTCGTCAGCCCATGAGAAATGTTTTCTCTTACTAGTCTTTGTTGTGTGCTTCTTATATATACACACACACACACACACACACACACACACAGTGCAGCTCTAATGTATGTCCATATTTATATCCTCCTCCTGTAAAGTTTCTCTCCTTTCATTAAGTTCTACAGCTTCACATCAAAGTCTCGCAAACACTCAATAAGTCGCGTCTGGCTGCGCTCAACGTTTTACTGGGAATTCAATCTAACCTAACATTTCTCGTTTATGTGATTTACGGGTGGACCTAAATTAGTCGTGAACGTTCCAGGTTCCTCGACGTGTTTCTGGTGTGTATTTTTAGATTTGTCTTCTTTTTCAGTAAACATAAACATCAGTTCAAGTGTATGTGTGTAGATTTGTTTTGGTGTGTGAAAGCACACATCTATGATTCTTCACACAGCATCTCTGTGGTTATAGATTGTTTGTCACCCTTCAGTTCTCTAGCATCCCGTCCTAGAAGGATAATGATATTCTGAACCACCTGTAGAACTCTATATTTCATTTCATGTGAAAACTACGCTGTGAGGGACCAAAGTCAAGTCCATAGGACCTTTTTTCGGTCACCAGGATTTTGCCAAGTAAGATCAAATATATGTTGTTGGTCCTGGAACAACATAACTGTCCGAAAATTTTGTCATAACCCTAAATCAAACCCTACCCATAACTTATCCCTAAAATCCCTAAAATGATAGGTGAATAACAGTGATGTAGAACTAACCTTGACATAAACTGGAAACTTGTCCCTCAACTCTGATTGGATGATTTGAATGTAATTCCAGGATCAACAAAGGTAAATGTTGTACCTGGTGAAATCACATTCAATATTAAATATAATATTGATTGATTACGTCGATCAGGAGATAAAAAGATCAGATCAGAAAGTCATATTTTCTGTTGCTCTCTGTCGTTGTATTAGGAAAACTCAGACCGGTTTCTATAATTTAATTCTGATGTAAGGAAACGCAAAGTATAGTGTTATAAATGTACCTGTACATTCATTTAAAAAAACTGAAAATATAAAAATGACGTTGCAAGATTTATTTTAGCTGTGCAAACGCGTCGTCACAGTCTGTGAAAAGGGTCCGTTGTTCACATTGTGTTTTGCGACCCAGAATCCCCAGAAGAAAGACATCGATGACATAAGTCATTATGACTTATTTTGTCATAAGATGAGTAAATGTTGACAAAATATTCATTTTTTGGTTGAAATAATGATATTTTATTGTGCAAACATAGTAAATAGTATAAGATCCCATTCCCTATCCATACACCATTTTTTTGTCCATTACCCTGATTGGATTGTTTGTTTTCTTGTGTTGTGTTTTTATAACACATTTAATGTCTTGTACGTTTTTCCCTCACAGTTACGTGTTTGTATCAAATTAAACCTGCCTTCAAGTCCAATAAAGGTCTTTTTTTCCTTTTTTCTGACCTTTGAACTTTTCAGAGCCCTAAGGTGCGTTTAAAACGGTTTGCCTTCTCCTGGTTTCACCTCCCACGCAAGTACAAGAAGATTGAGGTCATAAACGAACACGACTAATGTCATAAGGGTGTGAGGGACATTGATTGTTTCCTGATTGGTCGGATTTGACAGGTCTCTGATGTGTGATTGGTGCTGAAGCGTTGTTCGTGGAGGTGTTTTTACCGAGCCTGTTCAGCTCAATAAAACCTCTTCTCCTTTAAACCTGATTAAATGAGTTTTCCTCGATTGTTTATCGAGAACTATCGGCCCGGCTGCAGGAATTCCCGTGTGTGTGTTGAGCTCATAGTGATGTGCTCGAGAGAGAGGGGAGGCAAATTGAGTTTTTACTTGATAATTGTTTTCCATAAAGTGTGCTTAACGGTTTGATGGTTTTAGATAGAGTCGCCTACAGATCCTAACACTGAATCGGCAAGCTCTAATTGGGTAACTTTGTGCTACTAAGTTTTGCCTTGTTCTATCAGTCTTGACATTTTTAATGATAATATCCACCTTTATTTTATTTTATATAAAAAATTGGTTGTTTTTTATTTATTTAATTAAAAACAATTATTTTCTCATTGATTTTTATAATCTTTTTGTTTTATTTAGCATTTTATTTTTTATTTTTATTTATCAATTAATATTTTGTTTAAACATTTTAACAATGCTTGTTTTTGTTTTTTTGTTTTTTGATTTGATTTGGCATTTTATTATTTATTATTTTATTTTATTTTATTTTTTAAATGAATCAATTAATATTATTATTACTTTTTAACCATTGTAACAAAGTTTGCTTGTTTCATTTTTGTTTTATAATCTTTTATTTTATAATGTATTTTAATATTTTTTTTATTATTTTTTATAAATTATTTTGATGGGGGATTATTTGAGCAGTATTTGGTCACTTCTATATATATATAAAGTTGACAGTCAAGCACCAGCATTTTGATCATATTCACATAACTTTCATGGACCCCAGAATATTTTGTTGTATATGTAAACATTCAAAATATCAAAAGAAAGAACAGAGAATTTTAGTCAAGCTTAATTCGTTCTTTTTTATCAACACTTGAAAAAGTTTCATTAATATAAAAATAAAAAAGCTGAGAAAATCGCAATTTTGTCAAAGACTTCGTCGGATCAGATTCAGAACGATGATCAAAACATTGCGTTAAGGATAACTCAAAACTACAGTTAAGGATAAATTCTGTCTCACTGATCCTGTTCAGATTCTCCACTAACTTAATTATCAATTCGTAAGTTGAAAGACTGACCCTGAATCAGAAATGCATCATCTTCCAGCTGAAGCGGACAAGTCTGACCTTTAGCGTCCATGATCTCGTCTCAGCGCACGTCAATCAGAGCTGGACATGAGCTAGCGGCCGCTGCTCTCCCAGACGCTGAGAGTTTCCATTAAACTGCTCATCTCCACGCCGATCTGAGTGACCCGTGTGCAGTCGCCTGGAGATGAGCGTGACCTTTCCTAAGATCTGGCCTTCCATCATGGAGTTTAATGATGACTGGATGATCTCTCCACCTCATGTTCTCCGTCGTCCTTGACTCCCTGCTGGGTCTCCACTTTAATGATTCTCCTTCAGACTCTGCTGCAGATATTATGCATCTTATCGGTTTAATTCTGGCCCGTCCTGCTTATTTTGCTGTGTTATTCAGGATATGGTAATCTAAAAGAGATGTTTTACTTGGATCCTTCCTTACCCAGACAAATTTAAAGGGGTCATATTCTGCACTTTGATGGTTTATCTTTATCAACTTTTTTATTTTAGAAACAATTTGATGTATTTCAGTGTTTAATGTTTACAATGCTTATTTTATTTATAATAATTTTCTTTAATATTTGTTATTTTTTCGAGGTTTGTGTAAAAAAAATGTTTTATTTACGATGTTAGGCAAGGTTTCTTGTGCCGTAGTCATAATTAAGTTTAAGTACTGTCCCTTTAAGACTTAAAGGGTAACTCTCGCCAAATTGCAACCTAGGCTAATTTATTTTTATTTTTATTTTTTTTTTATTTTTTTTTATCTACCCAAGTCAAACATTCGTGTAAAAGCATAATAACAATGCAAACGCCACTTTTAAGATTGACCGTATTTTCGTTTTCGGTCAAAATGCCTTTTGAATGGGAGTGCACTTCTATGATAGCATCAAAAATGGCTATTTTTAACACACTTAAGCCCCTATTCGGACGGGACTAGTTTTCCAAACGACGTTTGATTTACAATTCTTATCAACCTACGTCTGTGATTTCATGTACGGATTCGGACGGGACTAACATCTCCGTGTTTATTACCGAGGTAGGAGTGTCTGTGTTTTACATGTGGACATTGCAGAAGATCACGTGTTCAGAATGCGTGGATTGCGTATGAAATTTGACCAAATGTATTTTGAAATTAAGTACTTTTAAAATTAAGCACTTTGAAATATAAAGTAAAACGTCTTAACGTATTTAGTGTTTTGTAAACATTTTATAAAAATTGTAGTATAAAAAAACTAAACATACATTTATCTTCATGATTTTATAGAACTGGGTTCTTATAATAAACCCACTGGAATAAAAAGTTTTAACTTATATAATTTACACGTTATGTAATTAAGTGCAGAAATGAACGTAATCTTACCTGAAACTGATATTACAGTAGCCAGTCTTAACAGTTTACGTGATTTGGCTCTTCTTGATTTAACTTTTTTTATTTCTTCGCAGTGTACCGAACACATCTACATCCATTATCGGCGCGCAAAAAGCAGAAACTTGAATACCGGCACGATAGCGAGAGATTGTACGGTAGTTCGCGTTGACCAAAACACACAAGAAAAAGCAATCACAGACATTCGCATTCGGACGGGATTAGATTTCTCTGAGGACCGCCGAGTTTGACGAAAAACAGTAGGTAATTTGCTCTGGAATTTTTACAGAGGTCGTGTGAGAAAAAGACAGACATGGCAGATTCGGACAGGATTAAGATCTCAAAGTACGTCTGTGAAACAGAAATTTCTCTAACGTCCCCCTGTGAAACTAGTCCCGTCCGAATAGGGCTTAAGAAGGCTCGACACAACATGAAACTGTGCTCAAAGTATCACCAGAGGCTCTACACATGAACTCCAGCACTGAGAACATTGTTTGTGTACACAGAGTTTACTAAAAAGAAAGGTTTTGTACGACTCACTTTTATCAGGTAGTGTTTCCGGTGGCTGGAATTTTATCAGTCAAAAGTAGTCGATCTCCGAACGTTGAACACAAAAGAAGATATTTTGAAGAATGTTGGTAATCAAACAGTTGTCGGTTGCAATTGACTTTACTAGGGTGAGTAAATGATGACAAAACTTTTAATTTTGGGTGAACTATCCCTTTAAATCGCCTTTATATTGACTAACTTTTTGCTCATCAAGGTAGCAAAATCGCTGAATATTAAACAGGCACTTATGGTCTGGTTGGACTGGACAGGGAGTTTTGCAGTTCATGTCTACCTAGTACATCAAACTCAAAGGTGAAAGAAAATTCATTATTTAATGAAATGGCTCCTTTTACGTCTGTTCTTTCTGCATTCATTAAGGCGCTCTGCTTTTTAAGGAAAAAAACCCCTAAACTCGTCCCTGAGTGGCTACAGCTACACGCTATACTTCCTCTGGCTTAGCTAATGCATCTGGACCTTTTTAAAGCGAACACCTCTGCTTTCTGCATTAAAACCGCTCGCCGCTTCCCCCATTAACATGGGCAGTGAATTAATGCCACGGCCGGCTCTGTGACTCCATTAATGCGTTCTGTAAACACAGCATATATGTCATTACACTGCGGTCATTACGCAACCACTAAAATATTAAAGATTAACACACGATTGCCGGCTCACGTGTTAAACTTTGCAGCTCACTTGTTCATTTGCCTTTAGGAGTTGTTTACAGATGGCCATGGGTAATTTCAGATGCATATATTTACATCTTTGAACATTTCTGCCCTATTTTAGAGGTCTAAAATCGGAGCTCTGATGGCGTGCCGGTGTTCCTCTTACTCGCAGATAATGAGACTGATTGTTAATAGCAGAGAGAGTGTGTGAGGGAAGATGCTTTGAATCGGAAACCATGCCGGGCCACTACAATCAAGCTTCTTTTCTGAAAAAGAAGTGTAGTACTCTATACATTTTTAATCAGAGCAGTTTTTTTGACTCTCAAACTTCAAACAAAATTCAAGTTCATAAGCTTTTTGCATCCAATTTTTATATTAAATACATTTTTATTTATATCAATATTTAGTTAAATGCAGCTGTGCGTCAGTATATTTTCAGCTTTGTTGTATTAGCTCTTTTGTTTACCAATTTGAATTTTAAAATTATTGTCTTAGAAGAAACCAGTTTAGTGAATGATTCAATGATTCATTCTCAGAGTCACTTGTGATGTTCCTGAATGAATCCGTTACATGCACCCTCATAATGCGATTATAATGGGATTTTGGCACTATTGCGATTTACAGTCCCTCATGTAAACACAATACTTGGGTCAAACTAATGCGATTTAGCTCACAGTCGTAGTAAAACTATGTGGCGTACACCGATTTTATTACACGCGGTTTCATTTACCTCACACACACACACACACACTGAAGCACGAGTGACGCTCGCGCTGTTTTCAGTCTCTGCTGCCTCACGATATGATGACATCATGAAATTCATCTCCAGAGCCGCTCTGAGAGTCACTTCATGAGCATTTTACCGTTTAATTTGAGAAAAAACGATCGTCATATCATACACACAAAGAAACTCAAAGGTCTTCACGGCAACCCGTCAAAATAAAAGTTCTGTTTAAAATTTTTATATTAGGCTACTGTACAGTAGGTTTAGCTACGTCTCCATGGGATTTTTTTTTTATAAGCAATATTTACGTTTAAACAGCATGTAGCCTTTACTGCTTATATGTATTATTTACTTATGATTACGGTCATAAATAAAGTCATTGAGTTTAATTTAATATTTTTTTTTTTCAAATAGTTAAATAAAATAGAAAAATAGTTCCAACAGATTTTGCTGTGGTACCGAAATTGGTACCGAGAACGTAAAATTTGAATGGTATCGGTACCGACTACAGGAATTTTGGTATCGTGACATCCCTAGTCGCATTATTACCGCTCTGACCAAAGTGTGCATGTGCTCGTTTCTTCATGAATGAACTCTTGCTAAACCCTGTCGCTGCACAGTCTCTGCTCCATAGCTTCATCCAGACGGCAACGTGTAGGCAAACCCGGCATTGAGATGTTCATCACGGCACCGAATAATATCCAGTACGTCCATAAAAATGTATTTTGAATTTGATGCGAGTGGATTAAAATCATACTTTATGCCTATCTGAGTGAGGTATTACCATGCTTATTAGAGAATAATCAGAATAATGAAAATTGCGTGTAAACAGGAGTGAAAAGTTCTGCTCTGATTATTAGAAATAATCCCATTATTGGTGCACATGTAAACATAGTCAAAGTTATCATTGTTATTTATGAATCAATGACTCAAAAATGCAGTCACTTTAATTGTTTTTAATTTAAATTTAAACCTATATAGCTCACACACACACACATCTATATAAGCATTTGCTATAAAGATGCAAAGAAGCCTGTGAATCTTCCGTGTTTTGGAAACAGCGAGCTTCTGTTAAACTACTGGAAATGTAGTCAAGTTTCTAGCAGTAGAAGTTTATTTAGTTACTTCCAATACAAAGAAACCAGCATGTTTGAGACGTCCTCTAGATGTAAATGAAAGCACATTGTGTGTTTGAATAAAAAAAAGAACTCAATGCGTCAAATGTTGAATCATTTTCCCACACATGTGCTCCAGATGTTTGTGTTGCCATAGTGACAGCTGTCGCAGTGGCACAGTCATTTATATTCAAGCGTTTCCTCCATTAACTATGGCAGCTCCTCTTTGTTTGTGTGTTGAGGGTCTCTTCCTCTCCTGTGATTGATTTTACATTAGTGAAGCGCACGTATCGATTTGAGCCGCTCGTTTGTCAGAGCGTCTCCGTCCTCGGGCTCATTACGCTCCGGCAGTGTGTGTCCCTGACGCTTTTCACACCTTTCGCTGTGTTTTTAGCTTTAGGGCTCGCAAATATTTCCATTACTGCCACAGTTATTGTTTCATGTCTGCCGTGTGAAGTTCAGCATCTGACTGCATTTCTGAGTCTCACATTTACACTTAATTTAGGATCAGAAATTCAAGAAAGAAAACGGTGTCATTCACTCGCCCTCATTTGTTCCCTCTAGATCACGAGATGTTTCGCTGAATCTCCGAGCTATTCATTACTTTAATGAGCTCATTGTTTCTGCTTTACATTATTACATTGTTTAAATGAATACATTTTTAGCTAACTGTGATTTTGTATATATACACTACCGTTCAAAAGTTTGGGGGCAGTACGATTTTTTTTTATGTTTTTAAAAGAAGTCTCTTCTGCTCACCAAGGCTGCATTTATTTGATAAAAAAAAAAAAAAAAAAAAAACAGTAATAATTGTGAAATATTATGACAATTTAAAACAGCTGTTTTCTATTTTAATATATTTTAAAGTGTAATTTATTCCTGTGATCAAAGCTGTATTTTCAGCATCATTACTCCAGTCTTCAGTGTCACATGATCCTTCAGAAATCACTCTAATATGATGATTTGATGCTCAAGAAACATTCATTATTATTATTGATGTTGAAAACCTTTTTTTTTTCAAAATTCTTTGATGAATATAAAGTTCAAAAGAGCAGCATTTATTTAAAATAGAATATTTTCTAACATTATAAATGTCTTTACTGTCACTTTTGATCAGTTTAACTCATCCTTGATGAATAAAAGTATTGATTTATTTGATTTATTTCCCCCCAAAAATAAAATTGTAATTCTTACTGACCCCAAACTTTTGAACGGTCGTGTACATTTCTGAAATACATAACTTAGACAGTTACAGATCACTCTAAATTGTAATATGCACTTCCTGTAAAGCTGCTTTGAAACGATGTGTATTGTGAAAAGCGCTATACAAATAAATGTGAATTTAATTACATTTTCCATATGGTGAATGCATATAATGACTATCGAAAAAATTCCTGCTTAACATTCAAAGACGTCTGAATCATAAGAAAACTGTGTGAGGAACAGGCCCAAAATTTGCACCGTTCAAAACTCTTTTGCACATGCATATTTTAACTTACTGATTGTATATTCTCATATGCAAATGATATTATAGCTGCAGTGAAAAGCAATCAGTGAAAATTTACTTAAAGCACATGAAGCTGACAGGTCACATTTATTTATATAACGCCTTTCACATTACACATGGTTTCAAAGCAGCTTTACAGAAAATCATGATGTTATGCCTTATAGCAGATTAGAGCCGGGTGATAATATTGTTTACATCTCGCAATCATATAAGCAATCAAGCAGTTGAGATGTGCTAAATAATATGAGTATACTGTATGTACGCAGGGCTGGACTGGGACAAAAAATCGGCCCGGGCATTTTTGCCCAGACCGGCCCACTGTATGATCATAAACACCACCCATCTTTGCACGCCCTTGATTATATGCATACCAACTCCTATTCATTAAAACCACTATATGCCATGTAATGAGTGAGTATAGGAACGAGTGAGAGTTAACACATGAAATAAGTCAAAATTTGATATTTATTAATACAGTTGAACTACTCCACAGTGGTGAATCCTAAAACAAGCTTTAAGCGGCTCGGCATAGCGATACAAGTGTTTCTTACAGGATTTTTGTTAAAACTATGGTGGTTGGATCTCGGTCCTTCTAGGGGGGTTCGGGGGCATGCTCCCCCGTGAGAAAATTTTGTGCATTTTAATGTTAAATTCATCAATCTGGTGCACTTTGAGAGTTCAAAATTAAAAGCTCCAACCCATATTCAGTGTGCAAATTAAACAAAGAAAAATTCAAACCTCTTTTAGTTACAGTGTCTACATTACACCTACTACATAATAATATTTATAATATTAATCCAATGACAGTAATGGCCATATTTTGTAAAACAAATGCACTAAAAAATAAAGGACACTTTCATAATTAGTGTTGTACCAATTTCTATACTTGAAAGAGATAAGCACATTATCTTTTATTTTGACGCAAACTGCATCAAGCTTTTATTTTGGCGGAAAACATGGTTTACAAACGCCTCTCATTAAATTTCTAGTGAATTGCGGTAATCGTCAACTATACAGATGTGGAAATAATCTACACTCATGACATAGCCTAGTTTTGAAAGTAGTTCTGCTTACCGCGGACTCTACACTCTCTCATCTCTCTCCTGATCCTCCGTCCTCATTATCCTCATCTGCCACAGGAGCTGATGAAGGTCAGAAAACATATATTTTGACACAGTTTACAGTGTCTGCTTTAAGGGCCTGGTTATATTTTTTCACGCTATTTATCTGCACATTCCTTGCGTTTCTTCTCTATCTATTTTGACAGATACACACTGACACTGCTGCACGCTCGCTCACTCGTTTAAAGTTGTGATTGGGCCAGCCCAGTGTCAATCAAGAAAAGAGCCAATGGGCCGCTGATCTACGTGTTTCATGGGCTGGTCTGTCAGAAAAAAAAAACTAACACTGACTTTGACCAATGCATTACACTGGCACAAACCCAGCGCCGCCAATTAAGCAAAACAAAACAAAACGAATGGGCCGCCGATGTACACATTTTATGGGCCGTTAAAAAAAAAAAAAGAGCATGAGATGTATCGGCCCAAAAAGCACGTCGGCCCACCGGGCAAATGCCCGGTATGCCCTATGGCCAGTCCAGCCATGTATGTACGTGGATAAAGTTGGACACTTTATATGAAGTTGAGGTTTGCAATGAAGTATATATCACTTTTACTTCACTGTATGTATGTCTATAAAGTTGGAGACTATGTATATCCTATAACTTTATAGACCTGTGCAATAATACAAATTATGTTTTTGTGACATCACAGTTTATATTGCTGTACGCAAGTAGGTTTGATGTTGTATAAAACTGAAATATAATTCATGTGGGATATGCATCTCTGTCAAATGAAGCTTCATAGTACCTGGTCACTTCTCAGATTCTCCACATCATCTCCTGTTGTGTTGCTCAGAAAGTCTGATGTCTGGTGACGTTTTGATTATGGATGAACTGTTCCTTTTGAAATATTGGCTTATTTTACATGTAAATCAGGAGTCGGGTCTTAATTTGTCCAAACGACTTTGCAGTTTCAGTACCGTCAGGCCATCCGTCACACTGAAAGCTGTGTGTGTTGTCCCGCGTCTGAATGGGCCCCTGTGTGGTCTCGCGAGTGTCCTGTTAGCGCCTGCTCTGTTTACGCGTGTGTGAGGTCTCGTGTTGCTCTTGGAGCGCGTGGACGTGAGGCGGTCAGTGGGGGAAGTGTGAGGGAACCGGAGGAGCAAATGTTTGTGGAGGGCAGATGAAATCCACGGATGAATAGAGGAGCTTTTTCTGTGTGTTTGCTCGGGGGGGACGTGAGATCCTCACCGGTGTTTGGAAAGCTGCTGGCATGCGGGTTTTCTGGACTCAATGGACTTTTTTGAGGGTGGGATATCTAATGTGACATTTTTTTCAAACTTGCATGATGAGTCTTTAAACATTTCAGCTCTGGGATGAATCCGATCACAAATGGACAGAACTGAGGAGGTGTTCACAGTCTTAGCATTTCTTTTATTTGAGTCGATGGTTCATTCTGTTCCACAAAAGGTTCTTTATTGTGGAAAAAAAGTTCTTTAAAGCGAGACACGGCAGGCAAAAACATCGTGTTTTTTTTACTGGTCAATTTTGAGATTTTTGGATATTTGTCTTCAATAACATGTCTTCTTTCAGACTTGTGGTGAAAAAAAGTCAGAAATACACATTTAGGTCTTTATTTTACTACACTTTGTCTGTTTGCGTCTGTAGATTTCTCATAAATTCAACAAAAGTTGGCGTTCTTAATCAACACGCCGCTCCGCGATCGCTGTCTGCACACTGTCATCACACACACCGCTGGAAAGCTCTCTCTCTCCTGTACAATGCTGTCGGATCCAAATATGGTCATTTCCTTTTGATCAGCAATCAATCGTGAAAGTAAAAGGGCTGAATGCGCAATCTCATTGGCTGATGATAAATCTTTAAAGCCCGTTTTCTCAAAATGACTTTTCTCTCATACTCCAAGTCCGAAATCTCCACTTCAGTAGCACCTATATACACCACACTTCCCAGTCTTGTACCTAGTTATATTATGAAGACATTTACAGAGGGATTTGTAAATATATTATTCCTAGCCTGATTTATATAACATTTTATTCCAAAAAACATGGCGAAAATCATTTTTTTTAAGGCTATTGACAGTATATTCTGATTTACAGGATAACAAAAGTAGATATCCATAAATGCCTCTGTCATTTTTTTCCCCATCTAATATGTGAACACAATGAAAACATTTTTTTAACCTGGCTTTATCCAATACTCAGATTTCGTTTTTGAAAACATATGCAAATTAGTGCATATTTAATTAGATATTTGCATATTTAAACATTAAATTACAGAAAACTTGTAATACATTTTTTTTTCTCATTTTAATGTAGGTAATCAACTGGGAAAGTTTCATGGTGATATCTGCTAGTTAAAAATGTTACCCTATTCACCTGTAGTGTCTCGCCTTAAATATTCTTCACACTAAGATCACACTAGATGTTCACTGAAAGGTTCTTTTGGGAACCAAAAATTGTTCTTCAATGGCGGCTTTTGCACCAGGTGGTTATAGAGGCTATGAAATAATGATATATTTATATATATTAACTAATTTAATAATAGAGGGTATGTGTGTGACGTCACAGTCGGCCGGAGTGATTCACTCTCCGCTCTGGTTGTGGTGCAGGACTTTTATTTTGACGCGCTGAGAAAGCCAGAGCCTGAGCACACATCGCCCTCTCTTCATTAGTTTAACAGTTATATCTAATAACGTATAAGATGATGATACTTTTAACCAGATTGTAAACAAAGTAAACAGTATACGAAAAAGAATTACAGCATTTGCCGTGTGGTTGATGCCCAATGCCGAAATACAAATATGCATAATAATCATAAATACATGAAAAGTGCTTTTCTTACACAGTATTTTTGTCTTGTTTCCAGTCCAAATAATCAAGATGCATGCAATAAAGTAGTAAAATGGCATATTATGTCTTGTTTTCTGGGGGATTGGCAGAATAATAGAGAATTGGTTTAAGCAAAACTCACTTCATTTAGATTTTTTCCCCCCAGAAAACAAGACAATAGTATCTTATGGCATTTTACATCTTGATGTAAGAATCTTTAGATAATTGGACTGGAAACAAGACAAAAATACTAAGTAAGGAAATAATTTTTTGCAGTGATTTTGCTTGGTCCCTTCAAAGTCACGCTGGATTTCCTCCTTAGAGTAAAGGATAAGAAGTGCCTGAACTTTGTACGTTTATGTAAACTGAAAAAAACTTTCTTTTTAAGAGTGTTCCCTCAGACCATATTCAGAGGTTATTTATAATGCCAAATGGATCTTAGATAACACATAACTTTGTGAGATGCATCCCATAAATGCACATGCACAAGCCTACCGAGAGCATCGACATGCAGTGACAGACTGATGTAGGAGATGTCTAGTGTTCTCAGGAGAAGCATCTGAGATGCTCTTTATTACCAGGAGTGAACTGGAGTCTGACTGTCCATGATCCGATCACCCGAGAACAGTGTTATTATCAGGTGCTGCACTTTAAATCAACAAGCGCTAGTTTATATAGTGACAGCAAGGAGCAACAGGACATTGGGCGGGTTCAGTGTGACAGTCGAGGGGAAACAGCAGATCGGGTTTAGAAAAGCACAACTGGGCATGGCAGTCGGAAATCTCACTGGCCACAAATCCATATTGGAGTGCAGTGTTCATTTTTAATGTTTTTGTTTGTTTGTTTGACAGATTCTCAGATTTATTAATTTTTTTGTCATATTATAGTCATTTTTTATATTAGTCTTAATTTTTATTAATCAAATCTGAAAATTTTAAATTTGTTTAATTTTTTTTTTATTGTTTTTAGTTTTTTTGGTCAATTTGAATCTTAGTCTAATTATAGTTCATTTAAAAAATAGCAAATTTTATTCTTAAATTAAAAATTAAGTCTGATTATAGTATATTTGTAAAAAAAAAAAAAAAGTCAATTTTAATTGAGTCAATGAAAATAACATTTTAGATGACAAGAAATGACAAGAAAACAAATTTATAAATATTAAACCATATTATCTATAAAACAGAAATAACATAATGTTAATAAAAACTGGGTACACATGTTGTGACTGACGATGATTGAATTTACTAGATTTTTTCATGAAACATTTTTATTATGTTGTTTATTACTTATTATTTTTTTCCTCATAATATTGTCATCAGCAGTATATTTAATTTAAAATAATTCAATCTTCATGATGGCATTTTTTATTTATTTTTTATCTTCATTGACAAAATCAAAAAACCCTTCATTATCAAACATTTCCTCAGTAATTATATTGACAAGATTAACACTGGTTTCGAGTTTTAAAAATTCAAAATGTTTGGTCTTCGAGGTGGTCATATCATTACATTGTAATCTCTATATCGATCTATCTCTAGCGTGTGACATGTTGTAAAGCTCTTAGTCCTTAGAAAGTTTGTGAAGACCTTAAAAACACCAGATGTTCATTCATAACTCAGAGTGAAAGAGCAGAGCAGAACCACACGTTCCAGTGAGAGAAATATGAACTGGCCTCGGAGCTGTTGGTGTGTGTGTGTGTGTGTGTACGAGTTTGTCTGCCTTCAGGCTGTAGACGACTCAAGCTGTGTTTAATGATTCCTCTCTGGTGTCTCTCCATCACATCAGGGACGATGCAGTGAGATACACTCGCTGCGTTCAGCATGTGGACGGATCACACACTGCATTATTTGCTCGAGCTACACGCTTGCACAAACATACACACACATTTCATGTTTACCTTACATGTGGCCTGCCGGCAGCTCGTCTTTGTGGCAGATACACTGGCATCTCTACTCTTTGAGTGAGTGTGTGTGTGTTTTGTGCCTGTGGTGTGCTGGGAGTTTTACATGTTCCTTCTCTAGAAACCAGCAGCCTGACAGAACAAGTGTTTGATTTTCAGTGAGATTCTGTGTGAATGAATGAATGAATGTACTGGATTGTGACTGTGTGTGTAGGCTGTGCAAAACTAGCCACCACTATGTTGTTTGTGCATGTTGATATGCTGTTGCTGGGGTCTTCTGGGTAGTTTCTTGGGAGTTTCAAGAGTTCTGTCTCAACTCAACTCTGTTGAGTGCATGAAGTGTCCAACATTACATACTTGGGTTTTTCCAGTTAAATAAGTGCATCATCCGCGTATTTAAAGTGCAGCTTTTCCTTTTGGAGTTTTCAGTGTGAACAAACTACTGGCACTATTTGTACTACAAAACGGCATAGAGTAGCGCATAAGTGTGCAAATTGGGACGCAACTCAGGCGCTGTTTACTCCTGGTATTAAGATGTGTTTCGGTCGCAAGTGGACGAGACTAAATACAGGAGTAAACAGGGTCTAAAACGTTTTGAGCTTGTCCACTTTCGACACTTCCAGATGTAGTTGAAAACGCATTAGACCGGATTGCTTTCGTAGTGTAAACGCTCATGTGATCGAATGTGTTCAAACAGCCACAGAAGACCGTCTTCTCTCCGTCTACTGATCTAATGAGTGACATTATGGGAAGAGCTCGAGCCAGACGGGGTTTAAACTTTATCGGCTGGAGACCCAAGTTTGGTTTGAAGATGAAAAATGTACCAAGCACAATGTTCTCTCTCCATTCCTGATTTCTAACACACACTCACAGCGTTCGGCTGGTCTTGTGTCTGTCAGAGCAGAAACTAAAGCTGATTCTTTCAATGTGTTTTTCCGTCGTCTCCGGACGCGTTCATATGTAAAATGCGCAAGCTTTTTTTGACCATTAGATTGTATAAAAAAAAAAAAAAGAAAAAGCACATACTTGAAAAAATCAGGACAAAAGTGGTTGAAAGTGGACAAAAGAGACGGATTGAAACACCAGGTGTGAACGGGAATGTGTCTCCCTCGTCTACTTGCGATCCGATCGACTAAAACACATCTCAATACCAGGAGTAAACAGGGCCTGAAGTGTTTAAGGTGTTCTGTGTGGCTTTCTGAATGCTGAAGATAAAAATTTAGCAGGGTTCTCAAGTCTCACGCAATTCAACCAGTTCACACGCTCACACGCCACACCGTGTATTTCTCACGCTGAAAAGGCAATGCCAACCAAGTTGTCCTGCAAGCTTTATATATAACGTTGTATACGAGGCGCAGGCACACAGAGTGAAGTTTCCTGCCGCCAGCACGTGTCTCGGCCAGATTGCGTTCGTTACTAGGCAACATAGATGCGCCAACACACGGAAGTTGACGGAACATTCTTGGCCACCGTACGTTCGTTACTAGGTAACCAACAACATCGCGCGAACACACGTCGTGATGGAGAAGGTAAGTTGGAAGAAAGCTCGTCTAACATTTTTAGGCTCGGGCAGGGGCGGGGCTCCATTAGGGCTCCTCCCCTAACTGCATGTGATCTCACTCCAAGCTTTTGATAAAACTTGAGAACCCTGATTTAGTGTAATGAGTTTGATCAAACTGCTAATCCCAAAGTTTAGTATTCTAGTCATGCTTGACTTCACAAACTTTTGTTAGAGTTTGTTTGGTCTTGTGTGTGAGTGCATGTGTTTTTGTGTGTGTATTGGTAGAGTTTGTCAGTGTGTGTGTGTGTGATTTGTGCGTTTAAGATGGTGGCTTATCATGCTCAGACGCTCCAGACAGAGTATCTGTGTTTGTATAGTCTGAATGTATGTTTGCATATGTTAACTGCACGTTTACACATGGAGATTCTCTCTGACAGGCTTCGTAAACTGTTTACACACAGAAGCTCTGCCCCCCAAATGCACATCGTTCTGGCCTTATTTGCCCAGCTTGAGTCCTGATGCAGTCGCACATCTTCAGTTTTCTGCTAGCGACGGCTAACCGTGTCTTCAGGCCTGTTGCATCGAAGCTCTGAGATTTTGTCCTTTTTAAAAGCTCTGTGTGTGTGTGTACAGGTTTGTCTCTGGTTTGGGTCGTAGGCTGGGGCTAATTTACAGACCTGTCAGCACACACACACACACACACACACACACACACACACACACACACACACACACACACACACACACACACACACACACACACACACACACACACCACTCTAGACCACATCAAGTCCTACATCAAGCACATAAACAGGCCAGGAGAACATTAGGATGACAGAGACGCTCTCGGCTCACACACACTCCGCTGTTAGAGAGACTGCGGTCTGTACAGTGAACTAAGATGATCTTCCACAAACTTCATACCGTGAGATTAAAGAGAAAAATAAGTTTCACGTTCATCTTATTGATGAGTCTCTTAAGAATTCTCAGTGGTGCTTCTGAACTGTTTATTTGTGTAATCTTTTGATGTCGATTATTTAGCGAGTTTCAAAGCAATTAATGGCACAAAGAGTTTTGGTTTTCCTTTTAAATGAAATGTGAAACATTTAGTGCACTCTTTTGCGAAATGAGTATTTTTTTATTTGATTTTTGTTCGTTTGCAAAAAAATTTTAACCTCGTCATTTAGAAAATAAAGTAAAAAAAAGCAAAAATATTACAATTTGAAAGTCGTGTGTGTAGTTATATGAATATGTATTTTTTTTTTTTTACATTTAAATCACTTATGAACATTAATATTTAGCATTGAGTGTGTATTTGTCTGTTATTCTCAAAAAAAAAAAAATCTAAAACTTTTTGTCTGTGTGTGTGTGTGTGTGTGTATTTTGTAGTTTGTAAAATATAGGAATACATAAATGTTAATATTATTTAGGATTGGATGTTTTTTTATTGAGCATTGTGTTATGCAGGTTTGATTAGCGGTTTTCTAGTTTTGTTTTAATATGCAAATCCTTGCTTCAGTCATGAATATTAATGCAGTTTTCTTTCAGTTTTAACCTCACCTAATAAGCTTGAGGGTCAATGAATATAATTTTTCTTTTAACACTATTCGTTTCTTCCTTATTTTAGAGGTTTGAATAAATTGTGTTTAAATTAAATTAACAAGTTGGTGGGTTAACCAGATGATTGAAATTCGGACACAAATTCATTCCTCTACATTGAAATTTTCCTCTTTAATTAATTTGGACGCATTAATCAGAGTATTAATAAAACGAGTGGAATATGATAGCAAACAGACCCTCCGCTGTGCTGTTCAAACATGCTTAATGCCTGCTCGTCTCCTAAGTTTATTTGCTAATTGGTATGACAAGACCATTAGTGTTATTTACTTAATTTCTCCAGAGTTAGCAACGCATCTAATCTCCATCTGTAGCTCCTCAGGGTTCGTTGTTTGAATTGTTCTTGCTTACATTTTTTCATTCCATCACTGTAGAGATTAAATGAGCTTTACTGTAGTAATGTAACGCATCTCATCCGTTCTCGCAGGACTTCCGCGGTTCCTCAGTCAGCCGGAGGGCGTATCTGTGCGCATGGGCGGCTCTGAGATGCTGAGCTGTGAGGTGACGGAGGAGCTCGTCCCGTTCACACGCTGGGAGAGGGACGGTCGGCTCGTGGAACTGGACGCCAGAGTAATACAGCTTCCCAGTGGAGCTCTGGTCATCAGCAACGCCTCCCAGACCGACGCTGGACTCTACCGCTGCACAATAGATGCTCTGGGGCCGCCAAAAACCACCGAGGAGGCTGAACTACAGGTGTCTGCAGGTACAGATGCCAGACAGGCAATGTGGTGTGATTGTAACGGCCGGAGGATCAGTTTCAGAGAGAATCCCACCAGCAAAAAGAATTCAACAGTTTTTATAGAATAAGAGCATGGTGACTTAATACATTACATAATTTTCCTATAATATTATTGGTTCTTCATATGCATAATTCAGCAAACCCTTCAAAGCAAAATTTTGGATTTCTTGATTACTTTGTTACTTTGTTTAGTTTATATATTTAGATATCTGTTTCATTTCCCCTTTTGTTATATTCGGACATGATTCACTAACACACACTGACTGACTTTGACCAAAGTGTTTGGAAACATTTAGGTTTCAAAAGCATATTAATGCAAGAAAAATAAATGTTAGTTATTAGAATTATTATTAGGTTAAAATACAGTTTACTATTTATTTATTTTTAAATCCATCACACCGTCCATGGCCACTCCCACCAGTCTGCTATGGATACGCTTGCCAGTGTCAAATACCGACTTGCTTTAGTAGGAAACAGTAAACTTTTAGTCATAATGGTGTCGACTTGTGTTGTTTTCCAGGTGCAGAGAGTAAACAAACAGAGATCACAAAACCATGGCTAATTTTCCTAGGAGCAGAGTAACAGTCTTACAAAAGCAACAGAAAACAAGCTGTTCTCCATAAAATGTGCTGTACACACAGATAAACGTTTGGGTTTTAATGTTCAAAATAAATTAAGTTCATCAGCCTTAGGAAGGTCAAACAAATGAGCTTTGAAAACAGGGTGGACAAAACAGTGTCTCTTTGTCAACACTGTTATTTAAACGAGTAACATTATGACTTCATAAGATCCGGAAAAATCGTGTTGTAGTCCAAACGAGCCGTTCGTTGTAGTTCTTGGAAAGTGGATTCTGTTGAATAAAATATCTCCCTTTGGAGTGGAGACTTTGAGCTTTGTAATCTCTTTTATGCTCAAACAGCAACATTGTACGCTTACACTAACAATATAAAAAATAGTAGCAATAATAAATTATTAGTATTATGAAGTAAAACAATCATTAATATGATTGGCCTACTGTTATTATTTTATTGATTGAATCGGGAATTTACTTGATAGGTGTTTGTACAATCCCGTGTGTGTGTGTCTTTGTATCTTCGCAGATTCGGGTGTTGAAGAAAAACTAGAGACTCTCCAAGGCCCGGTTGCTGTTGTGAAGGTTGTCGGGGAGAGCGTGCTGTTGCCATGCGTCATGAAGGGATACCCGGTACCCGTGATTCGCTGGACGTTTAACGACCGGTCGATTGACGAAGGGTAAGTGCATCAGAACCGTGTCTTTGCACTCCTCCGCTGTCTGACTGACAGAACCCTTCAAACAAACGCAAATAAATGAAAAGTGTGTCATGTTGGCTCGGAGAATCTTTCATTTCCCTGCTGAATCCTTGGTTGTGTGTGAGAAATGCATACAGGTACACTAGAGCACTGCAGTCTCTCCTCCTCAGATCCAGCGTCGTTCAGTCACACTCTTCCTCGGTGTGGCTCGGCATACTAAAGCAAACTCACTGCGGATCAGCACACAAAAAGAATCCATTCAGTCGCTCTTAATCGCGCTATCGACTATTCAACGTCTGTCCAAATTCCTCAGCGTAAAATATCCTTATTATCCGCCGGAGGCAATTACTGACGCCTGTGTGAATGGATATTATAGAGGCGTGCGGCGTTCACACGTGGCCATTGTGTAATTTCGTATGTGCGCGGCATAGTTATGATGCTCTTAACTGGAGCACGGCTTCATCTAAAGTCACGCACGCCTTTTACTGTAAATTGCTTTGAATAGTTTGCAGGATTGCTGGTATAGTCCTCTCTCCTCTGTTTTCCAGGGGAGGTTTGGCTGTTGTCATCGGGTTGGACATGAATAATGTAGAAAGGACTGAATTGTCACGGCATGTAAATCGGCTGTCAGGGGTCCAGCGCTCTATCATTCATTATCACGCCCTGTGTGCTGGAATATTTACCCTGATGCGATTTCAGCGGTGGGGTTGGGAATGTTTGCATTGTGGACATGGACAAAAGCGATTACATGCTTTTTATTGCCACTTTGTCTCTTTTCATTTCTTAACCCGCTGTGTTTTACTCCCTAACACTAGGATTATCGTGTTCTTGCATAGATGCTGATAACCTGTATCCAAATGCACAACATTTTCAAGGTCAACCGCAGAGCTGACGGATGTCTGCAACATACAGTCGCTCAGATTAATAGCACTCTTGCCACTAAACATCACTATTACTTTTGAGCTTCCTTAGTGTTAGGGGTTTGTTCAAATCTTTAACTCTAAATATTAAACTTTGCCATTTAAAACATCCAGAGCATGTTGACCGTGGCCCTGTTTACTCCTGGTATTGAGATGCGTTTTAGTCGATCGGATCACAAGTAGACGAGGGAGACACATTCCCGTTTACACCTGGTGTTTTAATCCGTCTCTTTTGTCCACTTTCAACCACTTCCGTCCTTATTTTTTCAAGGGGAGGGTCTAAGGGTGAGTTAATGTATGAACTTTTTCAGTTCTTTCGATCTAATGGACAAAATAAGCTTGTGCAAATTACATATGAACGCGTCCGGAGACGACGGAAACGCATACGGAGAGCATCAGCTTTAGTTTCTGCTCTGACAGACACAAGACCAGCCGAACGCTGTGAGTGTGTGTTAGAAATCAGGAATGGAGAGAGAACATTGTGCTTGGTACATTTTTTATCTTCAAATCAAACTTGGGTCTTCAGCCGATACAGTTTAAATCCCGTCTCTTCCCATAATGTCACGCATTAGATCAGTAGACGGAGAGAAGACGGTCTTCTGTGGCTGTTTGAACACATTCGACCACATGAGCGTTTACACTACGAAAGCAATCCGGTCGAATGTGTTTTCAACTCCCTCTGGAAGTGTCGAAAGTGGACAAGCTCAAAATGTTTTAGACCCTATTTACACCTGTATTTAGTGTCATCTACTTGTGATCCGATAAACAGGGCTTGTGTGTCTGCAACCATAGTTATGATTAACTAACAAATGTCACGTGCTGTTATGTAGACCCAAACATTATAATTGCTAAACTAACACAATACAACAAGACGAAGGCGTCAGCTAACATGACATTAAAAAGTTTCCATAGTTTAAAAACCTGTATTATTGAGTTAATAAACCAACAAACCAACACACTCACCTGTGAAAGGTTATCCCATTACTTAAGAAATTTAAATCTCAGCCATTAAAGTTTTTCATCATCCAATATTTAATTTAATTTCAACTTGATTTCAGTTAATGAAAACATTGTCTCAGTTTTAATTGAGAATAATAACACCGATGCCCTGCCAGTGACCCACCACAGGGAGTTTTACACAGTGGTTTCAAATCTAGTTTTCATATTCCTTTTTCCTGAAGAAAACAAAAGACTGACCCTAATCAGATTGGAGTATTTTGTAGGTATTGTATGTAAGATCACGTTAGGAAAAAGCCTCTAGATTTGCCAATGGGTGACAAACGCTCGGCCTCTTTTCAGACAGTTGCTGCCCTAATAAGATTGGGGATACAGCTCAATCCCTGCTGCGGCCCATGCAAAATTAATGATGTTTCTCTTTCTTTTATATATTTTATTTTGGAATACAATTTGGGAATTGTAGAGGGAAAGTGGTTTGAGATGGTTTGAAGGGGGAATGAAAGTGAATGTATGTAATGGTCCTGGATGCGAGGATTTGTGCAGCATCGTTTCGTGTCTAGAGGGTTTTAATGAAGAGCGTGGCAGTGGTGCATTAATATGCTGTGTACGTAAGCAGCTGATTAGTGATTGGACCAGAGCCATCGTCTTCATAGGATTTTCATTGAGATTCTGCTCTGTTCTGCTGCTGTCTGTTGTAATGCATCCTCGCCGTTTGGATCCCGCCCACCGTAATTTGAAACAATGCTTTCCATAAAGATTGAATTGATGGTATCATGGATCTGAGCAGACTAATCATGACCTGTTTAAGGCGCTAACTACCCCCTTCAGCTCGTGTGCTGTGTCTCTCCGATGAGGCTTGATGTCAGTTTGCGCTGTCGATTGAAAGCGGCTAAATGTCTAATTGCGGTTCTTTGCCGGTTGTCTGTGCAGGACTGATGATTGCTGACAGACTCTATTTACGGCGTAATTGCTTCTCTCATGGTCTTCGGGCGATGTAATGTATTCCTGATGCTGGATACATTCTAATAATGTCATATTACCCACAATGCCCAGTCCCTCAGAGGGACAGACAGAGTCTATCATGGCTCAGACAACATCTCTACACTACACTACTGTGTGTGTGTGTGTGTGTGTGTGTGTGTGTGTGTGTGTGTGTGTGTGTGTGTGTGAGATCCAAATCTTCCCTTCAGAGTTTCATTTTTTCCCTGTGGGGTTTTAGTGCTTACTCTGGTAAAAGCCCCATTATGAGTGAAAATGGACTTGATTACTCTTCCTCTCATAGGAGATCTGGTTTAGAGTTTGATCGAAATTATTTTAAAGGAATATATATATATATATATATATATATATAAATGTGTTTCAGACCAAGCATTAATATAGGATCTTTGCATGGCTATTATAGTTATATAATAGCTTTATGTATCAGACAGATAAAAATTTAGGTTGTGATTCATGAACAAATGTCTTTTTTTTTTTTTTTTTTTTTACATTATAGGTCCATATTGGATATATACATCACTGATATTGTCTATTTAATTATGCATTTCTTCTATTTTTACATTTAATGTCCCATCATCTAAATACTTTAAAAACACAGTTAAAAGTAATGTTTAGCAAATCTCAAAATGAATATCTGTTTTTCATACTGTACATTATACACCGCGTTCCAAATTATTATGCAAATTGGAACTAAGTGTCATAAACATTTGAATATTTATGGTGCGTCCCAATTCGCATACTATCCGTCCTAAATAGTATTCGAAAATAGAATTAGTACATCCCAAATCGTAGTATGTTGAAATGAGTGGTCCAAAGATACCCGGATGGTCTACTATTTCCGGTCAGAATCCGAAGTGCAAACACATGAGGAGAGTCTCCGCATGAAAGACCCACGACTGGCAGATGAACGTGCAACTACATTTCTCTTCGAAACGGTAGGAAATTAAATTAGATTGAATGGAGGATTTTAACTGTGACCAAATGATTGACAGGGCAGTTTACGGTGACAGGAGGCACGCGACAGATCTGTCCGTTAAGATGTCGAAGTAGTATGTCCCAATGCTTGCCTACTCTTTTGCTACACACTCAAAAGTATGTACTTTTTCTTCACAAAAAGAGTACATACTTTTAGGGCGTAGTATAAGTAGGCGAATTGGGACGCAGCATTAGTTTTTTTACTCAAACTCATGGATGGTATTGTGTCTCCGGGCTCTTTGGATCACTGAAATCAATATCCGACACCTGTGATAATTAGTTTGCCAGGTGAGCCCAATTAAAGGAGAACTACTTAAAGGGACACTTCACCCATGGGAACATTGATCTTTATTGAAAGTGGGTCATATATGTAGTCGAAATGTAAAATTAATTTTGAATTTGGTGCCTTCTTGGCCGAGGAAAGAAAGAAAGTAACTTCAGGACGCATTTGTATGAAAGACACCAACTCCCACAATGCACCACATTGCACAGCTGCGCAAGCCACTCCCACTAATCCAGAAAGCGCATATCTGCCTAAGAGAAATAACTCTTCCGTCTACAAGGCTAGCTACCACCAGAGCTTGAAATTAATTTCACACAAAATGTCTAGTTAGTTGGCGAACTCATTAGTGAATTACTCTTCATTTGTATTTCTTTCGAAGTGGTGAATTATTGCATTGTAACGTTACCTGGATGTTTAGTCAGATGCGGTGCGAAACTAGGATAGTTCACAACACAAACGTCCGTGTCCTCGTCTGATTCACAACACAAACGTCCGTGTCCTCGTCTGATTCAGAGATTTCATCCAGGAGAAGTTGTCATTGTTGAAATTCTTTGCCACAGTCGGACTCTATCTCTGTGTTCGTAGCGGTTCGTAGTTGCATAGTGAGATCACCGGCGCCACCAGTCCGCCCTAACCCGAGCCAGTCCGGGCTCCTCGTCCGCGGCAGGCAGGTCTTCTGCCTCGGCTGCTCTTCGCTTTAATGCGGCTTGTAAAGGTAGCCACAAACACCTGATTCAAGCATCAGACTTCTGAAATCCTCTTCCTCTATATCATATTGAGCACTCTCCTCCGCTATTGTCATAACTTTACATCTGTCTCCACAGCGCCTGTTAGCTTAGCTTCCAAACAAGATGGAGGATATTGCTTTTAGTTTTCAGAAAGTCAAGTCCCACCCACTGATCTGTAGCGTGAGCGGTTCCCGCCCCCTGGGAAAGATGAGGAACGAGTGTCTGTAGTCTCTACACTTTTCAATGAAATGTGACTTCCTGCTTATTATGACGCAAAATGATGATTTTTACGTCATAATAAGCAGGAAGTAAAACACTTAAATCCTTATTTCTCCCATCTCAGGGAAAAATGGATGAAAAATCCACATTTATTATAATATATGACTGGGTTTCTAACAATACAAAGCTTAATGCAAATGGGTGAAGTGTCCCTTTAAGAAGGATGTTCCACGTTATTAAGCAGGCCACAGGTTTCAAGCAATACGGGAAAGAAAAAAAGATCTCTCTGCTGCCGAAAAGCATCAAATAGTGCAATGCCTTGAACAAGGTATGAAAACATTAGATATTTAAGCGTGATCATCGGACTGTGAAGAGATTTGTGTCTGATTCAGAGCACAGACGGGTTGGTGCAGATAAAGGCATAATGAGGAAGGTTACTGCCAGACAAATTCATCGGATTAAAAGAGCAGCTGCTAAAATGCCATAACAAAGCAGCAAACGGGTATCTGAAGCTACTGGTGCCTCTGGAGTCCCGTGAACCTCAAGGTGTGGGATCCTTGCGGTTGTGCATAACCTACTATTCGGCCACCCCGAACCAATGCTCACAAGCAGGAACGCTTGCAGTGGGCCCAGAAATACATGAAGACTCATGTTCAAACAGTCTTGTTTACTGATGAGTGCCGTGCAACCCTGGTTGGTCCAGATGGATGGAGTAGTGGATGGTTGGTGGATGGTCCAGATGGATGGAGTAGTGGATGGTTGGTGGATGGACCAGATGGATGGAGTAGTGGATGGTTGGTGAATGGAGTAGTGGATGGTTGGTCCAGATGGATGGAGTAGTGGATGGTTGGTGGATGGTCCAGATGGATGGAGTAGTGGATGGTTGGTGGATGGTCCAGATGGATGGAGTAGTGGATGGTTGGTGGATGGACCAGATGGATGGAGTAGTGGATGGTTGGTGGATGGAGTAGTGGATGGTTGGTCCAGATGGATGGAGTAGTGGATGGTTGGTGGATGGTCCAGATGGATGGAGTAGTGGATGGTTGGTCCAGATGGATGGAGTAGTGGATGGTTGGTCCAGATGGATGGAGTAGTGGATGGTTGGTGGAAGGACCAGGTGGATGGAGTAGTGGATGGTTGGTGGATGGTCCAGATGGATGGAGTAGTGGATGGTTGGTGGATGGACCAGGTGTATGGAGTAGTGGATGGTTGGTGGATGGACCAGATGGATGGAGTAGTGGATGGTCCAGATGGATGGAGTAGTGGATGGTTGGACCAGATGGATGGAGTAATGGATGGTTGGTGGATGGTCCAGATGGATGGAGTAGTGGATGGTTGGTGGATGGTCCAGATGGATGGAGTAGTGGATGGTTGGTGGTCCCAATAAGGCCGCGACGTCAGCAAGGAGGTGGCAGAGTCATGTTTCAAGTCAAGGGGGGAAAGCTGGTAGGCCCCTTTAGGGTCCCTGAAGGTGTGAAAATGACCACTTTCTTCCATGGTACAAATACAATACAATTTTATTTGTTTAGCACGTTTAAAAACAACTGGTGTTGACCAAAGTGCAGCTTTACAAGGCCTAGAAGACAAACAATCAGATAGAAAACATTTTTTTTTTAAATCACAAAAAAAAATCAAGATATATTAAAAGCTATTGAACAAAAAAATGTTTTCAAATTTGATTTAAAAATTGACAAGGTTTGGGTGGATCTGATGTAAGCTGGTAGGCTATTCCATAGCTTAGGGCAGATGACCGCTAAAGCACGATCACCCCTATTTTTAAGTCTAGTTCTAGGGACAGATAGTAAATTAGTAAAATTAGTAGTATTTTAGTAAACAAGATCTTAGTGATCTTGACTGTATGGGCAGATATAATAGTTCAGATAGGTACTGTGGAGCCTGCTTCTGCAAAGACTTAAAAACAAATAACAAAACTTTAAAATCACTTCTATATTTAACTGGTAGCCAATGAAGCGAGATCAAAACTGGTGTAATGTGTTCACATTTACGCTTCCCTTTGAGGAGCCGTGCAGCTGTATTGTGAACTAATTGACTAATTAACTAAAAAAACAAGAGCCGTGCCTTCCGTAGCAAAATCATCTTCATGCATGACAATGCACCGTCTCATGCTGCAAAGAATACCTCTGTGCCATTGGCTGCTATGGGAATAACAGGAGAGACACTCATGGTCAACCCTGTTGAGAACCTTTGGAGCGTCCTCAAGCTAAAGATCTATGAGGGTGGGAGGCAGTTCGCATCAAAACAGCAGCTCTGGGAGGAAGAAATTCAAGCAGAAACTCTCCATAAACTCACAACAAGTTCAATGGATGCAAGAATTGTGAAGGTGATATCAGAGAAGGGGTGATATGTTAACATGTAACTTGCCCTGTTAAGATGTGCTTGATTGAAATAGCTTTTGATTTCAGTAAATATGACCTCCCAATGCTGCAAATTCAACATCCTTTACAACCTATAAAATGTTGTGTATAAACTCTGTTGTGCATAATAATTTGGAACAGTGCATTTTGAGTTTTCGTTTGCTGGTTTGTTCAATGAAATTCGTTGGTGACTTGAAAATTATATAGAACTGTGTAATAATTCCTTAAAAATATTCTTCTTTTTTTTTTTTTTATGTAAAAAAGAATTAAATAAAGAGCAGTGTGAAACGAGGGGAGAGTAAATAATGGCTTTTTTTTGTTATTGCGTGAACTAAGCTTTAAAGATAGAAGGACGCCAAGAGTGAAGACTAAGAGCTCATCATCTTGAAAACTTGTGTGTTTAGAGGCTTTAAGATTCCAGTATGGAGAACCAGTGTTGAATAAGTCACATTCTTCGCCCTCCTCCATTGTTTGCTTCTCTGGCATGTTGTTGTAACTCTAATCTGAAGGTTGTCGAATGGCTCGCAGGAACTGAGTAAACAAATCACCTCCTTATCAGCTCAGGCGCTCATTCATTACACACCACGCATAAACACTCATTCAGAGGCCAGTTCCTCAAGTCCAGTCTTTTTAAGAGAGGTCAGATAAACGGTTCGAGCGCCGTTGCACTGATCTGAGGCCAGTTTCTCAGTGCGTTTAATCATTTAAAGAGTGTCTGGATATGAACAGAAAGCTGGTGGTAGATCAGTGACAGAAGTAGACTAGGGCTGCACAATATATCGAAATATTGCAAATGTATATATCGCGATATGCATATCGCAACGGCTTGCAATAACTGGGGTCATGAACAAAATACGAAGAGAAAATCACTCGCTGCTCTTGGCTGAATAACTTTTGTAGCTTTAATAAGAGTCAGTATATGTTTAATTCATACAGTGAAGACTAAGCAGTGTTTTATTTTTACATTTGATTATTCAGTTTCTGTTGTTTAATAACCCTAATGTAGGATAACCTGAAACCCTGAACCCCACTGATGTTAAAATAACACTTCTTATGTTTCAGTAAAACACTGATGTTCACTTTCAGAAGCTGTAGGGATGTTTTCTTGTCACAAAAAGAGTGTGAAACACATGTAGGTTATATCATTTTAAATGCATTTGAACGCTAATTGAAGTTTATTTTACACACTTTAAGCATTATCGTACCGCATATCGCATTATTTAATGAGTTATCGCATCTTTCTTCAATATCGTGCAGCCCTAAAGTAGACCCAGATCATCTTGTGTCTTATCTCGCGTTTAAATCACACCATGTCTCGGGATTAGAGCCGGAATGCTGTTTAGTGCTTCACAGAAAGCCAGCGGATCATGGAGGAATTCCTCGGATGAATGAGGATCACTTGCTTCACTGACAAGAACACCTTTTGTCCTCGCTGACGTGGATCAAACCAGCCGGAGACCGAGCAGTTTTGCGTATTCCAGACGGGACGCGGTGAGATGGATGTTTGTGTTGGTGACAGATGCTCGACCTCCTCTCAACACTAACATCAGGCTGGAGTATTTGCAAGGGGGAATTTATAATATAAGTATATTGTAAATCCAGTCAGGCGTCGCACACAAGCGCACGTTCAGCAAAAGCAAGCCGCTCCGTCTGAGGCGTCCAGCGTTGGATGAATGGGCGTACATTTTCAACAAGCACTCCCTCTTTGTGCAATACTTTAAGTGGTTTGTTTTTTCAGTAGTAATATCATACATTCTTCTTCAATATATTTATGACATACGACAGCCTGGAAGTGTTTGCATGCGTTTTAAACATTAAAAGCAAATTGATTTTGTTTTTAATGGCTGATCGGCGTTAGCAAACAACAGTCGGTCCCACTTTATATTAAGTGGCTTTAAGTACTATGTACTTACATTGAAATTAATAATTTTATACAATGTACTTATTGTGTAACTACATGTTTTTACATTGTACTTACATTTTAAAAATTCCTGCATGTAATTACAGCTGTAATTCATTTATGTAATTACATTTGTAATTACACAGTTGACCCTTCCCTTACACCTTAAACCTAACCAATCCACCACACCTGTCCCTAACCTTACCCGTATCACACCTCAATAGCAGCAAAAGTGTTTTACAATACAACATGAACACAATAAGTACATTGTGCTTATTTTTTGCTGTAAGTACATAGTACTTAACGCCACTTAATATAAAGTGGGACCCAACAGTCAATTTAAACAGGCCTTTGAACTGGGGAATTCTGGGAAATGGAGGATGATAAATCCTAAAGCGGTACTGCTAAAATAAGAGAATAAACGTTTAAGAGAATAACATTTGATTGAAACTATGTCTTATAACAACTAGGATTTAAAGATTTAGCTGTCTAGCTTTAGCTTCAGATGTCGTCAAGTTTGTGGTTTTGTCAAGTCAGGTCAAGTCACCTTTATTTATACAGCACTTTTGACAATACAGATTGTTTCAAAGCAGCTTTACTGAGAAAATAATGCAACAAAGTTTGTTTCTAGAAGAAAACACAGTCACAGTCACAGCTTAAGTAAGTTCAGTGATGTTTCATTTTTGTTTTAAAAAAGTTATTAATTTAGTTCATTTATATATCTAGCCGCTGTGATGTCATCGTCCAGCTCAGTTCAGTTCTCGTATAATGGTGTCAATGCAGGCAGATCAATAATATTGTTGAATATTAAATTAAATTTGTGACCTCAGATCTTTGAAAGATATATTTATTACTTAATGGGCACTTATTACCCATTTTAAATATGAATGAGTAGGATCTTACAGTGGTTTAAAGGTATAGTTCACACAAAAAAGATTGTTTGATAATGTTTTTCCGCACATGTATGATGTTATTTTTTTCGACAAAACAAAACTCTTTTCCATAAAATGACAAAAATAGTTCCCATGTTCATTACCAAATCTGCATGAAAGTTCTCCATTTGTCGGGTTTGTGGTGACACGAGTAAATAATGTCAGAATATGCTGAACTGTTCTTTTAAAAACAAACTTTTTACCCATCATGCTCTGTTACCCTCCTCCATTCTGGAGTTTTAATGTCGTGCTAAAAGACAATTAATGAGGCTCTTTGTACTTTTATAGACTCGTCTTGTTTTTAATTTCTTTTTTAATTATCCGGCCTTCGACGACCCGTCCTCCTCCTCCTCGGGTCTCTCGGGGTCTTCCCGTAGCGTTCACGGTCGCAGCATCGTCTGACTTCTGTCATATCATGCGTTTAACGAATCTCTCATTGGGTTCTCAGAGCGGCGTCTGCTGTCTCACCGCAGACTAACAGAGGCTGGGGATGATAAATACATCACCGCTGGAGTCATCGGGTGCTTCGAGAACGGAAAGCAAGTTACGAGACGTTTGGCTAACGTTATGTAAAGGTTGTCAAAATGTTCTTAATTGGTTATGGATCCTTATGATGATGTTAGACGGTCTCACAATGTTTAAAGAAAACATTCAAACATGCAAATTTATGCAACAATTTACATTTGCATTTTACATTGCATTCATGCAACAATTTACCGATCAAAAGTAGACTCTTTTTGAGTCTTCTGCTCATCAAGGCTGCATTTATTTGATCAAAAATACAGTAATATTGTGAAATATTATTACAATTTCAAATTACTGTTTTCTATTTGAATGCATTTTAAAATGTAATTTATTCCTGTGATCAAAGCTGAATTTTCAGCATCAGCAATATGATGATTTGCTGCTCAAGAAACACTTCTTATTTTTGATCAATTTAACAACAAAATTCATTTAAAAAAAACATGCATACCCCAAACGTTTGAACAGGAGTGTGTGTTATTTGAAATTGCTGCATTGGCACAATATCTACAAGAATACCACCAGTTCCTGCTCCTAAATGAAGGCCGTTGTCGTTGTCACTTTGAGCTGTAGTTCGACACTCGGATGTGTTGGAAGAAACTTCTTGACGAGTGAGCTGGTGGATTTTGTCATGTGAAAGTGGGAAGGCATCGTTCCTGGATGGTTTGCTCTCCATTCTTAGTCAAACTCACAATTCAGTGGGGTTTTCGTATAATAAAGTGACATGCAGGAGGTCTGACTCTTCATCCTTCCTATTTTCTCTCCTCTTTCCTTTCTGTTGGTGGCTCATCTTACATTAACTCGCCTCTGAATCATTGGGAAGGAACCAGGAACACTTAGTTTGTTTTTCTCTAGAAATCCCACTACAGGAAAGTTGCTTTCAATGCAGTCAAGCCATAAAGGAAAAGCCACAGGAAATGAAATCCACACTGTATCCTGTTTTTAATTCCATCTCTGTTCAGCATGACTTGTGCCAGGCTCGAGATTCCTGAGGACTAATACGTTTCCTGAAAGGAAAAGGCATCTCAACATCTCAACACATCCTCATCTCCTTGTATCTCTTTTGTTCCAGTCATGAGCGTTTTGCTGTGATTGGCGGGGGAAGCCTGCAGATCGTCAACCTGACAGAAGAGGATGCTGGGGTGTACGTCTGCCAGACGGACAGTGGCAACATGACCAGCGAGATCCAGGCGGAGCTCACGGTGCACGGTACGTGTCAAGAGCAACTTCACGAAAACACATTAATCTCTTAGATGAATTGATTCACCAAACCTGCTGAGAATCATCTGAGTTGTGAATGATTCAGTTCAGCGCTAAACATCCCCGTATGTAATTATGTGCAACATTGTTCAGGCTTTTGAAGCGCAGACGTGTCTAGACAGCGTTTTCCTCTGCGGAGAAGGAACTTCAAAGCGCTGTTTTGTTTTTATTTATTTATTTTTTATGTTTGCTTTTTTGTATTTTTATCTCTTGGCTGATCATCAGTTTTATTTTTCGGAGAGTCAATGTTTCGTGTCTGCTCTCGATATGTGATTGCATGCACAACTCAAACTCACAGCCATCATTTTGACAGGACCAACCACAGTTTTTTTTTTTTTTCTTCTTTTTTATGTGACGCAAGTAAATAGGAAGCAGATGATGCCACAATAATAGCCTGACATGCAACACAGTGGTAGTTCATTCAAAAAGCGCTGCAGAAATCTTCATGTGCAAAAAAACAGAAACACATTATTGCACAACGGGTCTTATGTAAAACCGTCTGACATCACTGTAGCATTGGAGTGAATCTGAGGATTTACATACAACGGTTTTTCATGGTTTTCTCACGGTTTATGTACGAGACTCAATGTGTGTGTGGTCAAATATCTGTTCGTCCTGACGGTTAAATACTGATTATTACATTTACATTCTTGCATTTGTCAGACGCTTTGGGTAAAAGCATTTGCATTGCGTTCAAGGTGATGGTGGTGTTAGTATTTGTACTAATATTTTTTTCCTATATTTCTTCACACTAAAATCTGTCAAGCTTCTGAAACATGTTGTTTCTGTAAGTTAGTAGTGTTCAGTTAGTTCCTTCCCAACATTGGTTTGAATAACATGGATGGTAGAGCCAAAAAGCGACAGTATTTTATAACACAACCCGGGCTTGACTTGAACTTTTTTGTTCACCAGCCGCTGTGGCTCGTGGTTTTCCAAAGTTACAAGCCACTCAGCATTTTCACTGGCCACAATTTTGACATCGATACCATAGGGAAAAACTGCCAAATAGATATTTTTAATATTATCTCATAATTTGGCAGCAGGTTTATTAGGCTGCTGTCACTTTAAGAACTGATCCATTATACTGTTACACATGCGTTTTCTTTCTCAACGGTTTACGTTCACTTAAAACATAACTGACTATGTTTTGACTGGCATTTTGACATTATTTTGTGTTTAGTTGAATGTTTAAGCGCAATAAGCAGCAAAAAATTACTAAATTTTTTACTGGGAGGCGGCTTTATGTGCCGCACTTTGGGTTTGAGCACAAAATCTGCGGGAATGAGTAAAATTATGCGCAATATGCGCAATCCCACGCTGAAATTTAAGCCCTTTAACACCAACAATATTCATCCAGAGCAAATGAAGCGAGTGAGTGAGGAGAGGCGGGTTTGTGTGTCACTCGCTGTCGGAGAGAGAGAAAGAACAGCTGATATCGTGTAGCGATGGAAGCGTTTCAGATTTTTCTGAATCGATATGTATAAAAACCAATGGATTGCACTCAGTTTGTTATTTCAGAGGCCTTTTTAAAAGACTACAATTGAAAAATGTATATGTGATCCTGGACCACAAAAACAGTCTTTTGGGTATTTTTTTTCATCTGAAAGCTGAATACATAATCTCTCCATTGATGTATGGTTTGTTAGGATATGACAATATTTGGTCGAGATACAACTATTTGAAAATCTGGAATCTGAGGGTGCAGAAAAATCTAAATATTGAGAAAATCGCCTTTAAAGTTCTCCATTTCTATTGGCGATTGTGCTGCATCTACTCAAAAAAATACATTTTTTATATATTTAAGGTGGGAAATTTACTAAATATCTTCATGGAACATGATCTTTACTTAATATCCTGATGATTTTTGGCATAAAAGAAAAATCGATTATTTTGACCCATACAATGTTTTGTTGGCTATTGCCACAAATAAACCCGTGCGACTTAAGACTGGTTTTGTGATCCAGGGTCACATATATTATAAATAAAATTCAACCCGCCAAAGTGGCTAGTAGGAGTCACGGCGTTACACGCCACTGAAATACACACACATTTTGGGTGTTGGCGGGTTTTAATGTCAAACCCTGAACACAACTCTCTATTCCATGCTCATAAATTAAGATGTTCATGTGAATGAAGGTGAGAGCACATTCAGGAAGGGTTTCTATTCACACCTAGAACAAAACTACAGGTGATCCCTAAGAAACAAACCCTAGATCTTGGTGTTATTTCACATATGTAAAGCAGAATATTCGCTGTATAATCCAATGTAGTTCTGCAAACAAAACTCTGAATATTGTTCATAAAATGAATGGCCAAACTTTGCAAATCCAGCGACTAATTACGTTAAAAAGCATTTTCCTCAATTCTGATTCGCAGTCCCTGCAGTTTAATCATGTTACTGCTCACATTACACATAATTTAACAATTTCTCCAAAGAAAAATGGCAGATAAAAAGATTTGCAGAGACATAATCGTTACAGCCCATAAGAATAATCACCTAGTTAGTTTTTACTACTTCATGACCACCTTTTTTTTTTTTTTTTTTTTTTTAAATCAGCGTTTATGGAAATCTCTTATTCTTTTCTATGGGATATTCTGTAAATGACCAAAATAACCAAAGGCGGAAGATGTTCAACTGCTGCTTCTTGAACCTTTATAAACTGTTTCCTGGCAAACTGATCAAAACTGACTCATGGAAGTCAGATCGGAGCTTGAGCTTGTGAGAACTGTCAAGTCAAGTCAAAGTTTATTTCTATAGCACAATTTATACAGCCGAAGCTGACCAACGTGCTTTACAAAACATCGTCAGACATGGGGAAGAGACATGTAGAAAAGTAGAAAATGAAAACAGACAACATTCGTAAAATACACACCAAACATTGTGACCGTGATTATCAAAAGCAAGTGAGCAAAAGTAGATTTTCAGCTTGACACGTCAGATGCAGATCTAACCTGAAATGGCAAACTATTCCATAATTTATGGCCTGCAATAGCAAAGGATAGATAAAAAGTTTGTGTGTCCCTGATCTAAGAGCTCTGGAAGGATTGTATTGCACTGAAAACTCATAGAGGTAGGGGGGGAGACAGGTTATTTAAGCACTTGTAAGCAAATAGAAGAAATTTAAAATCAACCCTAACGCCAACCGATTGGCGCAGACGGTCTGAAGCTGAGGCTATCTTTGATCTGACTCTGGAAATTGAGCCATACCATAATTGGATTTTCTAATGAGTTTATTTTTTCTTGTGAGACACTGGTGCTAGCAGAGATGCGAGAGATTTTAAATGCAGTATAACATCAAGAGTGAAGTCAGATAAAGCCGTCAGCGGCGGGGTGTGTGTGTGTTCGTGATCTCTTCACCTCCCTGATCCGAGCTGTTGTTTTCACTCCCTCCTGCTGATCCGAGCCGGAATAGATGCGGTCGGCCCATCCAGACACATTCTGCTGTTTTTCCATTAGCTTCATTCGCCGCTTTCACCGGTATTGACGCACGTATGGGAAGGTTTGCGACTGAGCTCAGGAAGTTTAATCTCCCGTGGGAAGTCGTGAAATCTGATTTCGGTTCTGATGGGTAAAAATAACACTCTTTGTGTCAGACGGAAACACACACACACACACACACACCTCGGGAGGACGGCGTTTAGGTGTGTAAAGTTGCATGTTTTGAAAAACACTCATGCAGGTGCATGTTTGATGGTTCCTGTACGTGTGTGTGCAACCGCATAAACGACCTACTAAAGGATTTTTTGGGTTAAAAATGTGTTATTGGTGGTGTATCTTTTCTAGGTGAATGAACTTCCAGTTTTCTGTGGAAATCGACAGCATGTCACAGATCTTAACTCACTTGGTTCATATTTTTAGCCTTCTTTCATGCGTGCTTGTGCTATTTTCATAATTTATGCTGTACTTTCAATGCCAATGATTTTTTTTCCCCCCTCTTCCAAGAGATATTTCTTGTGTTTGAGTCGTTATCCATCTATCTTTTGCAAGGCTTTGGCTGTGACTTTGGACGAATAAATAAAACTGTGGTGTTTTTAAGAGCTTTTCTCTGAGATAAGAGCTGTGCCAGAGTTATGGAGTGAACGTTTCTTCCTATCTCTGCTGTGAAACCCGTGTTGGGGTTATTAAATACTGACATTTTAATCTCTTAATAACTGCATGTGAAGTGACTCATAACTCTTGTGGCGCGGTTATTTTAAAAGCCGAGGTTCACATGCTGAGATTTTCCCCCGGATTCCCTCTCAGATTAGCAGGATTGTAGAGAGCCGTTGTTAATACTGGCTTGGGTTACACTTTAAAAGTTACTCATAAAAGGAAAGGATGTGCTGGAATAGGGTGTGTGTTCTCTGACGATCTGTAAGCGTATTACTTTCACAGTCATGCATACTTCAGTCCTACATATTTAAGTATTTATTTACTTTATTGATTTTTTATTTTTTTTATACTTTGTCTTCCAATTAAATACAATTCTCATCACATTCTGTCAATATTACATTTGCAATATTTATAAAAAAAAAAAACTCTCCACCTATATTAATAAACTTAAATTTATGTATAAAAATGTATTATATATTCTACTATTATTATTATTATTTTATATAAATTAAGTTCTGAGTAAAAATAAAAAATCATAAGAATTGTTATATTTTTGAAAGTCACCTAGGCTGCATTTATTTGATACAATAAAAACAGTAATATTGTGATATATATTTACAATTTAAAATAGCTGTTTTCTATGTGAATATATTGTTCAAGTGTAATTTATTCCTGAAATTTAAAGCTGTATTTTCAGCATCATTACTCCAGTCTTCAGTGTCACATGATCCTTCAGAAATCATTCTGATATGATGATTTGATGCTCAAGAAACATTTCCTTGCATGTTTTAAATAAGTCATGTTTGGGGCCGCATGTCACCCGTTTCTTTAGCCTCTCGAAATCTTCCCACTCTTTCTGACGACGTTACCACACGAATGGTAACTATCTGTCCCTGCCTGACGAGTTTTTTTTTTTTTTTCTGTGACTAACCGACCAATTAAAATTCTTGTCGACTATTAGGGGACTGCGCAGTAATACCATTGAGAACACAGCCGGAGTGAAACTCGTCTGGGGAAGCGAGATCGCACTCAAGTTCAAGTTTAAAAACAGCATAATTTACCAAGGCTGATGCTGGAGAGAAAGAACAGTGTGATTTTGTGCTTTAGAGAAATGAGATCACAGCACAAACAGTCACTGCCAGAGATAGTTAGCGTAGCAGAGTTCAAGGAAATGAATCTCTCTCTGCTGACAGCACAGAGCTGCAGATGGAGAGCTGTTGATTTTCTTTGTCTCTTGTTGATTTTAGAAGGTGAAGCTGGGCGTAAAAACACAGAATCAGTCATCCTTGACGCACTTTTGTCAGACGGCGATAAGAAAACTACCTCTGAGTCTGAAACTCTGGTTATTTTTAGCGTATCTGTATTCTTCATCTGTTCTTCCCAGCTGAGCATTCTCCATTACCTGCACACAAACATCAGGAGAGGTCGCAAACTAGCTCGGATGCGGTTGCCATAGGAACTACAAAGGCAGATGAGAGGAAGCACGCTTTACCTGCCGCTACCTGTTCCTGTTCGCACGAATCCCAGCTGTGGGATGTTGCTCTTTTGTTGTTGTTTTTATCCGTATGTACCCTGTGACCTCCGCTCAAGTTCATGCCTGCATTTATTGGTTTTCTTCCTCTAGTTCCTCCACGGTTCGTGACGAGACCCTCCAACACTTACGCCCAGGAGTCGATGGACATCATCTTTGAGTGTGACATCACCGGGTCTCCGCCGCCCACCGTCAGATGGATGAAGGACGGAGACACGGTCATTCCCAGTGACTATTTCAGGATAGTGGTGCGTTAGACCGTCTCCTCACTGCAGACTACACATCTCTCTGTTTTAAAAGGATGGATAGACGGATAGATGGATAGATGGATGGAAGGACGGACGGACGGACAGATAGATAGATAGATAGATAGATAGATAGACGGATAGATAGATAGACGGATAGACGGATAGATAGATGGATAGACAGATAGACAGATAGATAGATAGATAGATAGATAGACGGATAGATAGATAGACGGATAGACAGATAGATAGACGGATAGATGGATAGACAAATGGATAGATGGATAGACAGACGGATAGATGGATAGATAGACGGATAGATGGATAGATAGACGGATAGATAGACGGATAGATAGATGGATAGACAGACGGATAGATGGATAGATAGACGGATAGATAGATGGATAGACGATAGATGGATAGATAGATAGACAGACAGATAGACACGGTCATTCCCAGTGACTATTTCAGGATAGTGGTGCGTTAGACCGTCTCCTCACTGCAGACTACACATCTCTCTGTTTTAAAAGGATGGATAGACGGATAGATGGATAGATGGATGGAAGGACGGACGGACGGACAGATAGATAGATAGATAGATAGATAGATAGATAGATAGATAGATAGATAGACGGATAGATAGATAGACGGATAGACGGATAGATAGATGGATAGACAGATAGACAGATAGATAGATAGATAGATAGATAGACGGATAGATAGATAGACGGATAGACAGATAGATAGACGGATAGATGGATAGACAAATGGATAGATGGATAGACAGACGGATAGATGGATAGATAGACGGATAGATGGATAGATAGACGGATAGATAGACGGATAGATAGATGGATAGACAGACGGATAGATGGATAGATAGACGGATAGATAGATGGATAGACGATAGATGGATAGATAGATAGACAGACAGATAGATAGATAGATAGATAGATAGATAGATAGATAGATAGATAGATAGATGGATAGACAGACAGACAGACAGACAGACAGACAGACAGACAGACGGATAGACGGATGGATAGATGGATAGATAGTAAGATGGATAGATAGATAGATAGATAGATAGATAGACAGACAGACAGACAGACAGACAGACAGACAGATAGATAGATAGACAGACAGATAGAAGGATGGATGGATGGATGGATGGATGGATGGATGGATGGACGGACGGACGGACGGACGGACGGACGGACGGACGGACGGACGGACGGACGGACGGACGGACGGACGGACGGACGGACGGACGGACGGACGGATAGACAGACGGATAGACGGATAGATAGTAAGATGGATAGATAGAAAGACCGACAGACAGATAGATAGATAGATAGATAGATAGATAGAAGGATGGATGGATGGATGGATAGATAGATAGATAGATGGATAGACAGACAGACAGATAGATAGATAGATAGATAGATAGATAGATAGATAGATAGATAGACAGACAGACAGACAGACAGACAGACAGACAGACAGATAGACAGACGGATAGACGGATGGATAGATGGATAGATAGTAAGATGGATAGATAGATAGATAGATAGATAGATAGATAGATAGATAGATAGATAGACAGACAGACAGACAGACAGACAGACAGACAGACAGATAGAAGGATGGATGGATGGATGGATGGATGGATGGATGGATGGATGGATGGATGGATGGATGGATGGATGGATGGATAGATAGATAGATAGATAGATAGATAGATAGATAGATAGATAGATAGATAGATAGATAGACAGACAGAAAGACGGATAGACAGATGGATAGACGGATAGATGGATAGATAGATAGACAGACAGACAGAAAGACGGATAGACAGATGGATAGACAGATAGACGGATAGATAGATGGACAGATAGATAGACAGACAGATAGATAGATAGATAGATGGATAGATAGATGGATAGACAGATGGATAGATGGATAGATAGATAGACAGACAGATAGATAGATAGATAGATAGATAGATAGATAGATAGACAGACAGACAGATAGATAGATAGATAGATAGATAGACAGACAGACAGACAGACAGACAGACAGACAGACAGATAGATAGATAGATAGATAGATAGATAGATAGATGGATAGACGATAGATAGATAGATAGATAGATAGATAGATAGATAGATAGATAGATAGATAGATAGATAGATAGATAGATGGACAGACAGACAGACAGACAGACAGATAGAAGGATGGATGGATGGATACCATCCAACCCCTTTTAGCTGTTAGAATAGTTTTAAATCCTTATTTTATTTATTTATTTAGGTTTTTTTATTTATTTATTTTTTATTTGATTTGATTTAGGTTTTCTGCTTCTTTCATTATTATCAGTATTATTAGTATTAACTATATGAATACAGTTTTAAATCCTGATTTTAGTTATTGTCTGTCCATAAATAATAAATAAACACGAGATGCATGTAAAGAGCAGCTGAATGGGTTTGTTGTGTACAGTAATGGCTCATCAGTCTGAACCCTGTACATGAAAGTGCCAGTGACAGCCACCATTACTCATTACACAACAAAACTGTGTTGTGTTTAACATGTTAGTGATGTTCATTCTTCTGAAATGGTCTGTTTTGTTGTGTGTGTGTGTGTGTGTGTGTGTGTCCACAGAAGCAGCATAACCTGCAGGTTTTGGGTCTAGTAAAGTCAGATGAAGGTTTTTATCAGTGTTTAGCGGAGAACGCCGCCGGGAACGTCCAGGCCAGCGCTCAGCTCATCATACTGGATTTAGGTAAACTCCCTTTACACTGCATATATGTGTGTGTCTGCCTGTTTTCCTGATGGTTTCTGCAGAAATCCTCGTCTTCATTAAGCGTGTTCAGAAAAGCTCAGACCAGCTTCAGAGCCAAATCCCTTCAGATCTCGAGTGTTTATTCTAGTGATGGGCTAAAGACTCAACGATTGATCTTTTGACAGGAGTTAAACACAGAAATCATTATCACTGGATGGGCCGTAGCAGTCCGTCAGTGATGCTTTCTGGGGATGAGTCCAAAAGCTTTTGTGGCTTTCTATTTGATTATGATTGTTTTACAGCATGTCATAAACGTGACATCTACATATTTACATGATCTGGATAAAATAGAAGTGCATTTGCCCGTTCAAACTCGTTGCGAGGGTGTTGTGGGTGGACGCGTTACTACCATAGACTGTAAAAAAATATGGACGTAGTGTCGGTGACGTCACCCGTTGGTTTCTGAGGAGCATTTTTGAAGCCCACAGTGGGCAGAGCCGGTGTGGTGAACAAATGAGTCCTACCAGAGCCCGTCTACGGAGAGCCTGCCCACTCCCTATTAAGTCCTATTGCACCGAATTTTGGTTGTAGTTGCACCAGAGTTCCACTGGGGGCGATCGCCCATGAGTGCAGAATGAATGGGAGTCTATGGCGCTAGACGGCTAAATTTGTCTCTTTCACCCGATTGCCGGTGAGAAATCTCAGATTTGATTGTAGGTTTTGCAAGTTCAACATGGGTTATAGGTCGAAAGTTGAATGAACGAGTACTTATGTCCTTTCGATTTCTTACAGGTTGAGTTGTTGTTGCCCATAACACGCTAGCATTCTGCTAATGAACGCTAATTGGTCAGTGAAGGACTGATTACGACCAGAGATACCGCTTGATGGCATCGTGGCATCCGAAGCGGGACCAGAAACAAGCAAAACAAAAACTGTTCTAGCACGCGTGTTTACCTGTGTCAGCTGTGTTGTCGATGCCTCAAGAGAAAAGAAAGTGCAGAGCGTGAAAGCACCAAAGTGACTGAAGGATTGCCGTAAAGCAGTATCTCTGGTCGCACGATGTGCATTGACACTTTAAAAGACTTTTTAAAGCAAATAAGTGGCTCAAATAAGTAAATCTAACACCCAGCAATGTGTCATTTCTTTGCATCTCCTTTCGAATACAACATTCAAATTACTAGACAAAAAATTATATCCTGAGAAAAGTGGACTAAGCTCGGACTCATCTCTTCAATAGGACTCATTTGTTCACCACCACACCGGCCGTCGCCATCTTTGTAGCGTGTCACATAAACGAAAATGTGCAGCGTGACGAATTAGCTGAGGTGACGTGACGCTAACAGACAAACTGCTAGTAGTAGTGACATCAGCTGCAATCCACCTGTCACTCAAGTGGCCACGCCCTTAATTATGCAGAACTTTAAGGCTTAATATAATTTAAACGGATGAGTTATAAACAAATTCACCCTCCTCACAGTTGTCATGAAGGGCAAAATTAGCTATATAGCCCAAAACCACTTTTTGCTCCAGGCTGTAAACACATTTTTTTCTACTGTAAAGTTGGGCATTTTAACATGGGGGTTTATGGGATTGACTCTCTTTTGCAGCCTGTCTCTACTGGCCAGTCGATGAACTGCAGTTTAAGTCACTTCCCAAGAGAGAGACTGGAAGGTTGCCGCTCGGTTACTACAGTTTGCATGTTTCTTAGATGCCCTGGATGTTTTTACTGCATAGTTGCGTGTTTCTCTCTCAGTCTCAGGCTTCACAGGCGTACGCAGTGAATGAAGGCTTGAACACATGTTCTCACACGTCGGGCAGAGGCGTAAATGACGCTGCATTGATTGGATGCTGGTGTGAGATCTGTTTGGCACCTGGCGCGGGTGTAGAGATCTCGCCGCTGAATGTTTAATTAACCGCGCCGCTTTATTAGATGCGTCTGCATGCTCTTCATTTTCATGTTGCATCAGCTCCTCTTGACGGAGCCCTTGCAGTATGTGTGCGTGCATCTCGTGTAATAATGCCGGATTCTCCCGCTTTCCTGAGGTTTAGTTTGCAAACAGACACCGATGAACCACCAAATGAATTGCAATTGAAACGGTGACACGTCGTTAATTACTGATCATATTCCAGTAGAGGAAGTGGATTTAACCTCTCATGGGAAGTGGTTACTTAAGATTTCAGAAGTCTTAATCATGATTAGTATGAAGTGATTTTGGTCTAAAAAGATATATGTATTTTTCATGTATCAGAATATGCGTGTAAGTGATGCTTCAACTGTTGAATGATGGGAAATATTGTTTGGTTGTGCTAAATTTTTTCTTTATCAACAGGACACAAAAGTGACTCATTTTAATCCTCCGGTAGCATTTATTATTTTGCTTGAATACGATTATCAAACATGATTTTTGTTTATTATAAATAACATTTAACTCTTAATTTTTTCATAATTTTTTAAATATTTTAACAATTTTAATAATACTTTTTTTTTTTTTTAGTGTAGTATTTAATTGTATTATTGTTTTTGCTGCTGCTGTTGTTGTTGATGATTTAATTATTAGTTTCCAACAGTATTAAACTAATTTTACAATAAACATCATCAGTGGCTTGAGTTTGGGGCGGGTCTGTTTTTTTAGACAAGACTTGTTTGTTTTCCTCTGGTAATTACAGCGTTGTGACCTTTATTGTTTTGCTTGTTTGCGATCATCAAACGTGATTTTTCATTTAATTTTATTTGTTCAAAGTAGTGTTGTCACGATACCAAAATTATTGTTTCGATACCGATACCAAGTCAAGAATTGTGATTTCGATACTTTTTCGATACTTTTCCTGAAAAGGGAGAAACACCCTCAAATATCACTGCTGTGCTTTATTTTAAAACCGGGACAACATTCTAATCATATAACACACTAATAAATTAACATATGCACAGCAGATATATTAAACATTTGAACAAAATATGAAATATCAAAATATAAAAAATAAATTAGAGCAATGACATTCAAGGTAAAAAAATTATAAATTTAGCAGCGTTATCTCAGTTATCATAAGAAACATAAGAGTTACCGGTAATCTTGATTCTGAACTTTGAATAAAAATATGAACAGCGATTATATTAAACAATGTTTAATATTGGTAACATATGATAAGCCTCATTGGTGATATATTTGACATATGGGGATAGAGTTGTGGAAGGCCTATACTTCATGTTAAACATAAATATATAGCAGCAAAGACAACGTCGGCAGTGTTGACGGCAAAATAGGCTACAGAATATTTCGTTCTGTATTGACAGGTGCAGTATTTGAAAACCGATAGTATTTTTTTAAATTACATTTATATCTGCATTTATGTCAAAACCTAGAGACTTTCAAACATCAAAATGTAATTTATTAATATGTATTCGTGTCAAAATGACATCTTTTCCTATTCTATTTAACCTGGAAACGCTTCCAACACGCTTGCGTGTCGCGTGAAAAATAGGCGTCGGTTCTGTTTCTAGCGTGCACTCGATAGCTCGGGCGCGCGTCACGCAGGCAGTGTGCTAGCTCTAACCTGTTAACATGGGAGCCGAAATAAAAAACGGCCACGCCACGCAGCCAGTGTGTCGCCGGCCTTACAAATCTAGAACGCGGTCATTCTTAGAAGTATCGATACTAATAAATGTAGGAATCGTGACGTTTTTAATTTCCGAGAATCGCGATACTTTTGAAGTATCGGTGCACCGTGCAACACTAGTTCAAAGATAGGCTGTAAAACCATAGACATAACGGTCTTCTCAAGTAATCGTCCGAACTTCAGAGTAAAGCCCCACCCACTTCTGCTTTAAACCAAATACAGATACAAATATTTGTGAGATTGATACAGATATTGGCTCCGCTGGTAGAGAGGTTGTGCTGTTTCCCATCAGAACCGCTTAGAAACAGGACCTCTTTATCATGACGGGGAGGAAGGAAAGAGGAAATTAAATCCTGATAAAGAAAAAGAAAAGGTCCACAGGGACGATCCGTCACGTTGGAGTTTAGCGGACAATTGGTGACAGCTGATTTCAGTGATTGAAGCATCACTCTCAGTTACTGATTATGTTTCTGTTGTGGTTTGGATTGGAGAAGGAGAAGTCGCCATTTGCTCTCCGTTTAATCTGTGTTGTTTAAGAGAAACTGTGTAATAAAAGCAGGCGTCAGGATGGAGTGAACCGCCGTGGCCTCGCGTCACTGTTTCTGATGTGCTTGTGTGTGTCTTTCCTCTGAACATTTGCTCTCAAACTCTCCAATTACACGAGAGCTTTGTTTTGATTGAAGAAATAATCCACTTCAGGACTCTTGCAAATCAGTCCAGGCCCTTGTGTTGATTTCCTGCGGTGCGTGTATGTGATCCTTCACTACTCATTTGCATTGGAGGTTCTTAGAAAATAAACATTATGGGATGGTTTACCTAGAAATGAACATTCTGTTATCATTTACTCACCCTCAAACCCATACGCCTTTCTTTCTTCCGCAAAAGTCACAATGAAAGTCAGTGGGGTCCAAAACAAGCCCATTGAATATTTTATATATATATAAAAAAAAAATTATATAATAATTATATAATATAAAAATATATATATAATTATTATTATTATTATTATTTATTTTTTTATATTTTCTGATGGCAGATGAGAATAAGTAAAAAAAAATTAATAAAACAAAATAACATTTTGGTGGGAAATATTCCTTTAAGTTCTATGGTTGATCTATCCATGTGGCTGTTAGCGGATCTATTCAAAATTAATAAAAAGAAATTATTAAAAAGAAATGTTAAACAATAATAATAATATATTAATATTATTATTATTATTATTATTATTATAAAATATAAAATGTATAAAAATAAATTATAAAATGTATAATATTATAATAATATTGATAATATAATAAAATAATGTTAAATTAATTCAATTTAGGTTTCATGATGTTTGAGTGAATGAGAGCAGGATTTTAATCTCAGATGATATTGCACAGATTTCATATTTACAGATATGTCACTCACTGCAAGTGTGAAAACCTCACGAGCATCGGTGATGAAACACCTTTTTTTCCTCATCTCCGTTCCTCCATTACAGGACATAATGCCAGTACATGATCTCGCTCGCTCCAGCTGTAATTGTGTGTCTGTGTGTAATGAGATCTGCTGGCATACTGTGGATTACATTCTGTTAAACATGTTGATGTCATGCATTACTCTGAGTATGATGGTAGGGGTGGGCGGCACCACCAAAATCCTCTCAGTATCACAAGATATAGTCATTTTTGCTGAAAATCCAATTTTGCATTTTTTTTTTTTTTTTGCATTAAAAACCATGTAGTAATGCTTATTTTTTGGATGATTCAGTCAATGAAATACTTTACAAATGAAGGGCATTTTATTTATTCAATAATGGAACTTGATATATTTTTATATTTTGGAAATTGGAATGCAAACCCTTCGATAAAACCATATTTGCATTATTTGCATTGAAATGATAATGCATTTAAATTATAAATATGCAATATCACATTCCTGAACCGTCTAAACCGTTTTTTTTTTATTATAATTAATTTTTCATTTATTCATTTTATAATAACTTTTTGTTGTTGTTATTATTCTTATTATTACAATTATTATTTGTATTATCATGTTCATGAGTCATTTTCAGTCTCTAGATGCACACATCACAAAAACATGATTTTATTTATTTTTTATTTTTATTTATTTAATTATAAATTTAAATAATTCAACCCTTTTTAATTAATATTTTTGTAATAAAATTTTACAATTATTATTTATTTACATTTATAATTCTGCGTGCCACCGTTTTGAATTTGAATTATAAAATTTAAATAATTCAGCCCTTTTTAATTGATATTTTTGTAATAAAATATTATTATTATTAATTTACATGTATTATTCTGCGTGCCACCGTTTTGAACCTCTGACATCACGGGTCTAAATGCAGCAGTTACAAAAACATTTTCATTTTATTTCATTTTTATTTCTCCAATAGCCTTGTAAATGAATCTACCGCAAAATACTTCTTGACACATTTCTCCCGACACACACTCCGCACCGTCCTACATGCTGGGAATGAAGAGATATTTAGGCCCTGAAGCTCGTCACCATGTACCGTTTAAAGCCATTCCCATCTAGACCTGGTGTGTGTGATTATGAGCGTGTTTACCGCGGTGAAGCCCTCATCTGACAAGCCTCTTGATTGGGATGTGATTTCTGCAGCGTCGGCCCTCTGGAGGTCTGCGGCTTTGGTTCTGCTGAGGTTCAAACTCTAATGATGAGCAATCAGATGTTATTGGATTGTGTGAATGGCTATTGATGAGCTGGCCGGGGTTCCTGTCAGGCGGTCGGGTTTTCCTGGCGGCAGGGCGGATGAAGAGAGAGAATGTGAGCTAGAGGAAGAAAAATGTTTTGTTTTGTTTTTTTACCCCTTGCTGTGCGATTTGTACGATCCTAAACGCCTCCGTTCAGGAAGCTTTCTCTGTGTGCTTATAGGCCTTCTGGGCCTCGACAGGAAGAGCCACACGCGTTTCGCCCGCTTTCGCCCTCCACCCATCTAATGAAAACACGATTCCATAAATAACAGGACAGATATAAGTAAAGGTGTGAATCGTTCCCGTCTTCCTGTGGGATTGAGGTTACGCAAACAGACCCGTCAGGTGTGATCCAGTCTGTTTTGTAGTCATCAATCAACTTTTAGATATATATATATATAGCATAATAAAGGCAACAGTAGTTGGCCATTGTGCTGTAGAACAGGACAAATATCTGTAAAAAAAATCAAGAAAGACCACAAAATAAATGATAAAGGGAGTTTCCATAAAAAAAAACATTTTAACATCAAGGACAGTTGTTGTAAGCCTGTGAACAGAGGTAGTTTTTTAACTTGGATTTATAAACAGACTCTGTGGATATAGTCTTAGGAATAGAGGAAGACTATTCCACAATTTTGGACGTTTACCCCTCGTCTAAAGTCTAGACCTCGGAAACATCAGCCGTCTTTGTTGAGATGACCTTAATGATCTTGAAGAGTCATTTCATTTCAAAAGATCAGAGAGAGATTTTGGAGCTAATCCGTTCATGGCTTTAAAAACAAAAATTATTGGTGAAATATGATACAAATGTCCTTGTGCTAGTCAAAAGTCTGGCCATCTGAAGACGACTAACATAGGATTGACTCATTCCAATATAAAGTGGATTACAATAGTCAAGTCTAGATGAAATGAACGAAAGGATCACTCTCTCAAATGTTAAAAAAAAGTTTAGCCTTAGATAGTGCTGCACGATTAATCATATCGCAATCGCGATGTCAAGCCTACGCGATTATATGACGCAAAATGCTGCGATTTTATATTAAATAAACAAATTAGCGCTGTTAACGCAATTAACGCAGCATCTGTTCATTTTGGTTAGTGTTACATGATCCCGCTCTTATTCATGCAAATGCTTTTAAACCATTCATGTGCGATAAGACAAAAAAGAACGCGTTGTCAGTGAATGTCCTGACTGTGACACACAGAAAGACTCGCGCTAATATCGTGCGTGCGCACAAGACAGCCCAGAATACAGCTCTCTTTCGAGCTTGAACGAACAATAACACACACAATTGTGCCAAAATGTCTTTTTGTCGAGTATCTTCATAACATAAGAGTAGTCTTATGATGAACGTGAAGAGTTGTGACTCGTGAGAGAATGAGGCACGTGTGAGATCTGCGTCTGTCAGCAGCGGCTGGTCTTAAAGGGACAGTACACAGTAGCCACTAATTATATCTGTCGCTAAAGTTAATCAAAGAACAGAGGGAACAGAGAAAAACACTCACCGCTCTTGACTAAAGAACTTTTTTCTTTAGGCAGATTATCACTAATCTGTGTGTGCATTTATTTTCCTTGAGAACCAAGCAAGTTGACTCATGAAACCATTCGTTTATTATATCGCATATCGCAATCGCAATATTGACCTCTATTATCGCAATATGACATTTTCCCCAAATCGTGCAGCCCTAGCCTTAGATAATAATCTTAATTGGGAAAAACTAGATTTAACTACAGCATTTATCTGGTTATCGAATTTAAGAGCAGAATCAATTAATAAAACCCAAGTTGTTCACAGAGTGTTTTACATAGTCATCAAGAGTTTTATAGAGGTATAAAGTGCTTGAAGAACCACTGATTTGGTTGACGAGGTAAAAGAACAATAAAATACTTAGAAAGTTTGGTAAAAGACAAAAAACTGGAGTTTTCTGGGTTGTCTCCTGAAGGTTTCTTACTCCACCCTCAAGTCTTTTAGATATAAACTCAAGTATAAGTGTAAACACCAATCACAGTGATGCTTGACTTGGTAAACAGCACTAATGAATTGTCTGGATAACTTGGTGTGGTTGTAGCAGCAGTTCGTGACTGCGCTGAGAAAACATTCTGGTGAAATTATCCGGATCTTTCATCTCGATAAGCGGACGTCTGAGGAACGCTGAAGATCAAGGCTCGGAGCGTTCTCCTCTGGAAGTGAGACGAGTGTGTCGGGTTTGTAACCTTTGTAGTGCCAGCCTCTCTGTGCACGACGCCATCTGATCTTCAGAGGAAACACTTTAATGCCATTTTCATGGCAACATCACGCATCATATCAACTTCAGCCATCACATCACTCCTCTTTTATCTTCCTCACCTCTCATTTATTAGCCTTTCTTTTCAACGATTTTCAGGAATGATGCACTGCGGTCCTGACACTGTGTGTGTTTTGGGTTTTAGATTCAACATGAAATGTCTTTATTACAACATACAGAATATTTCTCTGTATTTTTTTATATATATATATATACATGTTTATATGTATATTTATATATATTAGGGCTGTCAAGTGATAATTGTATTTATTTAATTAATTAATTACACGATGTGGCAATTACTTAATCTAATTAATCTCAAATTAATTAATTAAATTGCCCCCAAAAGTCTTTATTGTGTTAAATAAGAAAATAATCAAATAGACATTACAAGAAGTAGTTTTAGAAAATGAATAAATAAATATTGTATTTGATTCAACATAGAATTTATTAATATCTTATAATGGTTATTGGAGAAATTTCAATATTAATATTTATTAACATAAACTTTTAGGCTTCAACGGCCATGAGGGTGAGTAAATGATGACAGAATTTTTCTTTTGTGGTGAACTTTACCTTTAATTGGGTTATTTATTCATATGGAAAAATTAAAATAAAAAAATTTAATGAAATTATACTCTAATACGAAACTAAATCTGCCAATCAAGGTAAATGTCTAAATGAGTAAGTCATTGAGTTATTCGACTTGTTCAAACGGCTGATTCGTTCAGGAATGAAGTAAATGGCTCTCTTTTATGAACGAGTCATTGAATCATTGGTTCACCCGATTGATTCGCTCAGACTAGTCATTCTGTTGCCCTGCTTCATGTTCATCACATCATGTGTGTTAAATGCGTGAAACACACATGCAAGTTAATAGTACATCAGTTAATCAGTACATATAAATGAAAATGATCCAAAAAATGCAAACTAGAATTTTTAGTTCTTTTAATTAAACATTATGACTCTATTTGGGCTTCTTTTAAGTCATTGCAGAGCAGATACATAAACAGCAAGCTCTATATTACACATCATCAAACGGCTGGAAATATAGAGATGTAGCGTTTAGCGCTCCGCCATGCATACTGAATGAGAGGTACTGAACTTCAAACCCAAAAGTTACCCAGCATCCATTTTTGATCCTGCTTCGATTGAACCAACACCCTCGGGTCTGCCTCCGATTTCTATTTCTGTTTTATTTCGTAGTGTATTTTTGGTGCATATCTAGTAATGATAATAATATCCCAAAGTTCCTGCTGTGCTTGATGTCATTTCCTGACTTAAGATCTTCCCTTTGAAGGGCAGCGTGAGTGGTTCCCCCCCCAGCTGTGAACAGATTAGGCTGTTAAATAAATAAATAAAGATATTAATGTAGCAGGATAAAGTCATAAAGTTGCAGTCATTTTCATCAAGTCCCATGCTGCCATTGTTTTCATCATCAGGGGTCATTCATGACGTTTTATGCTCATCCATTAAGTCAACAGTATAGATTGTTTCAAAGCAGCTTTACAGTGATGATAGGAAATTACAGTAACAGATTGTTTTGGCTTTACAGCAGCTCTAGAATTTGATTTGATAACTTTTTATTTTGAACATGTAAATACAATATAAAAAAAGAAATAAAAAAAACATATAAACAAACAAAATAAAACTCCATAATATTGCCAGGCAATAAATTGTTTCTAGCCTTGAACATAATCATAGCTGTATGAAATTCAACCGGATCAAGTAGTTGTAATGCTTTAGACTGTAAATAAAGCATTAAGTCAATAAAGAATAAAGTTATTGTCCAGCTAAAGTTAGTTTTGATTGATTTCCGTTGCAAAGATCATTAGTTATTAACTCAGGGGCCGCTAACACCACACCGTTCTCACAGAAAACCCTTAATGCGCTCCGGCCCGTTCATTTGCACCTCCAAAGATGCAGGTGTTGAATAAGTTTGGGGAAAAAAAAGTTATCTCCGCGCAAACTTCAAAAACAGAGTCTTATCTTATCAGTCTTATCAGGAGTCTTATCTTCCCCTATCTGTCCTCATGCTGAGTCAGGAATCTCAGGATAGGATCGGGAAGCTCATGTGTTTGGCTTCTCACGTCTCCAGCTGGTCTCTGATGCCCGTTTCTGTGCCAGACAATGCAGACTGACACACACCTCGCCCACACACACACGCGCGCGCGTTTATTCGGGCGCTGAAGGGGTGTCACTCACACCTGAGAGTGAAGCCCGCACACAAGCTGTGAGGGGGACGAACTTTCATTGTGTTCTGTTCTACTCTACTCTCATATTTCCATCAAGAGTTGTTGTTTGTCTTGAAGGTTTCTCCTCACTGGTGCACTGGGCTGGTTTTCTGCAAACAAGTATAATGAATAGACGCCTTTTTTTTTCAGTTTCACATGAATCGTTTTCCAATCAGCACTTCCTCTTAGAGCCGATTGGCCGATCACACAGGATTCAGTGTTGCGTGGCCTTGCTAATGTCGGAGTTGTTGAGCGACAGTTGTTTTCCCTAAAGCAAGACTCATCCCCAGGATTGACATTTTTCAGAGAATATTTCAAATAATATTGAATACTAGAAATTAATATTTAATTTTATTAGTAATAAATAAAATAATATTTTAATGAATTAGTAGTGAATTTATTTACATAGATTATGATATAGTTTAGTATTAATAGTATTAACATTTGTGTGTGTGCATATTTTAAGTGTATATATTTATAATATAAAAAAAAATTGTCCAAAATTCTGAAACCACTAGTAAAACTAGTATTTTTCCATTACAAATTATACTAGTTGTATTATATTTTGATATTATATAATATATGTATTTATTTGTACACGTATGATTGACTGTATAGTTATAGCTATATATAATAGAATATATTTGTTTACACGCACACAGATATAGATCGCTATATAGTATATAGTAAATAATCCCTGCACATCACCACCAGATTCCTCCTGATTTGCATCCACGACACTTTTGTAAAATGTGCTATTTTTATCTACTTGAGATGTAGTCATCATCAGTGTGTTTTAATTGCAGGGACAGATGTGAAAGAGTAATTAACATTGTGCTTCTGATATGAATGTTAATGCTGTGCCTTCCCCTCAGTGTTCGTAACATGCTGCATGTTTAGCCTGGCGTCGAGCCTCCATCTCCTGCTCTGTCTCATAGTAAAGTTGCCGTTTCGTTTTAATTTTTAAGTCATTGTGGTTGTCTTTTCTTTTACGTCAATTATTTTATGTTCTTTTCTTTTTCTTTTTCCCTCGCCCCCCCCCCCCCCCCCCCTCCTCTTTATCTATAATTTACCCCCCATGTTGCCCCTCCCATCACAATCACCCTCCAAGACGTTGCCCTTCCTTCTACTGTCCCTTCATTGACCGATGCCACTACTGACCATGTAGCGTCCAGTCCTGCCGAGCGCAACGGTCCCGCTCCTTCTGCCCCGCGTGATGTCGTGGCGTCTCTGGTGTCCACTCGATTCATCAAGCTGACCTGGCGTCTACCTGTCGAACCGCACGGGGACAACATCACCTACTCTGTGTTCTACAGTCTGGACGGCATGAACAGGTGAAGTCAAAGACGAGTCACAGTGTATTTCTGTAGCACGTTTAAAAGCATCAGAGTTGCACCAAAAAGTGCTGTACAATAAAACATCGAGCATATAGAAAAGAAAGCATTCAGCATACAAAATATAAATACATTAAACAAAAATGCAATAAAAAGTAAAAATAAAAACTTATCTAATCTAATCGAAAGCCAGAGAGAACAAATAAGATTTAAGACCTGATTTAACACTGGCTAATGAAGGAACAGACCTCACATTAAAGGGGTGGTTGATTATGATTTGACTTTTCTAACTTTAGTTAGTGTGTAATGTTGCTGTTTGAGCATAAACAACATCTGCAAAGTTACAACGCTCAAAGTTCAAAGCAAAGGGAGATATTTGTTTTTTAAAGAAATCGCTTTTTAAGGACTACAACAAACGGCTGGTGGGACTACAGGACATTCCTCCAGGGTTAGTGACATCACAAACCCTAAAATTTACATAAACCCCGCCTCCGGGAACGCAATTTATAGATTATCAAGACAGAATATGCTAATTAAAGATAGTTAACTCCACATCAGCTGCATAAATTCATCAACTAACCATTCAGAAACATCCCGTTGCTTCTACATGTTGTCACTTCTTCTTGAGTCTCTCCATCATTGTCCAACTCCAGTTTAAACATAAAAGGCAGAACAGTTTCTGATATTTTAGTGCTTGTCTGTGAGGTAATCGGAGCTGCTAACACACACACACACACACACACACACACACACACACACACACACACACACACACACAAGCTCTTGAAGCTCCGCCCTCTGTGCTGGGAGCAGCAGCTCATTTGCATTTAAAGGGACACATACGAAACAACGCGTTTTTACTGACCCTCAAAAGGGGACAATTTTAACATGCTGTATAAAATTACCTGTGGAGTATTTTGAGCTAAAACTTCACATACACACTGAGACAACAGAGACTTATTTTACATGTAAAAAGGGGCATTATACCACCCCTTTAAAGGAACAGGATACACAAATTGTAACACTGCTAATATTTTGAATAGCATACTTCACATACTTATTCTGCAGTATTCACAAGGATGCAACCAAATTTGGGGGATTTTGGAGTGCTGATTGTTAAATTAATCGACCACTTATCTAAATATTTGATGAGATGCGTCCTTATCAGTGTATATTCTGTGTGCAGAATGAGAATTTTCTGAATAAAACACATAAAATACATGGATAAACTACTAGAATTGACTTAATAAGTAGTATACAACCAAATCATATTGCGAAAGGTACTGTATCCCACAATGCAATGTGTTCTATGTACCATTTCCCATGTGACATCCAGGGATATTATTATTATTATTATTATTATTATTATCTAAAACTGTTAAAAACATTTTTGTTAATTGAAATAAATCTGAAATAAAATACAATATATGCTGAAATAAAATGTATTATATATGTGTGTGTGTATATATATATATATTTATATTATCTTAACTAAACGAAATGTTAAGTTGAAGCACAAAAATTACTAACTGGAAATAAAACTAAAACTCAAATAAAAGATAATTTTTTATTTTTAAAAAATACGAAAAGTAATGACAAATTACTATAAATTATACTAAAATGAAAACTGAATATCTAAAAATTAAAGCTATTTCAAAATGCTAATAAAAGTACTGGTGACCTAGACACTTTTATTAAAATTACTAAATGGAAATAAAACTAAAACTCAAATAAAAGATTTTATTTTATTTTTAATAAAAAAAAAAAGAATGACAAATTACTATAAAAGTATACTAAAATGAAAACTGAATATGTAAAAATTAAAGCTATTTCAAAATACCCCAAAGTACTGGTGACCTAGACACTTTTTAGCCAAATTCTAGTCTGATTATTTGATTAAATTAAATGATCTAACCATCAACCTATACTATAAACAAAGTTAGCTTTGATCATATATATATAATTTTGCTTAGCAAGACTATCTTCAGACTGTTTCTGTAGAAGATTGAGAATCAAACTCATACTTGCATTGCATAATTAATTGCATTCTGACACATTTCGGATCACGTCGACACAAAATCAGACTAGAAACCTATGTGTTCCCGTACTTGGACTAGCATGTCTCAGACCTCAAAACACAGCTCATATCTCATATTACTGTGGTTTTGCTCACAGGGAGCGTGTGGAGAACACCAGTGGACCGGGAGAGATGCAGGTCACCATTCAGAACCTCGTCCCCGACACCAAGTACACGTTTCGGGTGGTCGCGTCCAACGCTAACGGCCCGGGCGAGAGTTCTGCCCCGCTTACGGTGGCCACCCAGCTGGAGGGTAAAACACCAACACACACATGTACACACTTCAAGCACAGGTTTGACCACTAGCCAGGTCTGAGGGTTTCTCTTTCTACACCTCTCGCACGCCCACACTAGTCCTGTTTGTGCGTGTCCAAACCTACCGCCCGCTTGTTTACAGGAAGGAGTTGATCTGGGACTCGCTGCTTGTCTTGAGGTTTCTTCACAGACAGGCTCTTTCTGTACAGGCTGGCACTCCTGAATGAGTGTGGAATTGTACACAGCATCTGTCAGGATGGTTTTCATGGATACAGGGACCAGTGTTAATGAGACGAGAGGTATGGTCGGAGCTGTCAGGAAAGCTGATCTCACGGGGATGAAAGGAGACTGTTGCTCCTGGTGTGTGTCAACGGTCGAGTGTAAACACCAACGGCCTGATGTGCATAGCACAGATACACACAAAAGGAGAAAGAAACTGCATCCTGGCTTGTATGATATCTGACATGTAGTATGCGAGATCAGCATTGTGCATCCAGAATCATATAGTAGGGATGCGCCGATATGAAAACCTTTGCCGATACCGATAATTCTTTATACTTGAAAGCCGATATCCGATATATCTAAATTTTACATTTTCATTTATGCATTTGGCAGACGCTTTAATCCAAAGCAACTTACATTGCATTTCAAGGTACGCATTTGCATTCTTATCAGTTCTTGCTTTCCCTGGGAATCAAACCCATGACCTTGGCGTTGCAAGCGCTCTACTGTTTGAGCTACAGGAAAGCTGTTTAGGAAAGAGTGTGATTAGAAAAAACAAAAGCCTCACCATTAAAAGCCATGTCTCAAACACACAATTATGATGTTCTCATTATAATGTAATGTGGCTTATAAGACAGACTTGCGCTGCACATGTTGCACTGAACTGTATTTTCCTTTTTTTTTGAAGTGATTTCAATCATATTTCAAGCAATTCAAACCCATCATGTTGATCAGTGCGCATCTGAAGTGTCTCAGCTGAAGGATATAATACATTATTTATCAGCTTTAATACATCGGACAAGTTTTCTTATCAGGCCGATACCCTGACAACACCCTGACAACATGTTTCGTCTTAATGTGCATGATTTTCCATGTTTTTCTGATCAAAAACATTACTTTTAAAATAACAAAAAATCATGTTCCAATCCATTTCTGATGGATTAATTGCCAACGTCCATTTTTTGTTTCTTGTTAATAAAATATGCCATTCGCAAATACACTACTGTTCAAAGGTTTGGGGTCAGTATGATTTTTTAAAATTTTTTTATTAATAATTTTATTTCAAATAAACACTGTTCTTTTGAACCTTTCATTCATCAAATCAGTTTCCATAAAATATGTTTTCATCATTGATATTGATGATCAAATCATCATATTAGAATGATTTCTAAAGGATCATGTGACACTGAAGACTGGAGTAATGATGCTGAAAATTCAGATTTAATCACAGGAATAAATTACAGTTTAAAATATATTCATATAGAAAACAGTTATTTTAAATTGGAATAATATTTCACAATTTTTACTGCATTTTTGATCAGCCTTGAAACGACTTCTTTCAAAAACATTAACAAAACGTATTCTTACCTTATTTTTATTTCCTATAAAGCATCTACTCTTAATAACATAACACATTTAATATATAAAAAACTATATTCTCAACCCATAACAACTGAAGTTGGGATTCATCCTAGTAAAATCGGAAGCGTTCATTATTCTGCGGATCACCAGCACTTCCCGTTTGACTTATACGGACAAAACGAATTAAAGCGACACGGTTTTCTCTTTCTAGGTCTTTCTAGGTCAGAACTCCTCCGTTTCCTTTGCATCCCACACGTGGACCACAATGCATTTCACTCGTTTGAAGTGTCGAAATATCCTCAGCGGGATTCTGATGCTGCTTTCTCGCCAGAATATTCTTCTTTTACCATGTGATACTGTCATTATTTAAAGTATCCAGCTGCGGTGTGTTGAAACATGTCGTCTTTTGTCACTACGCGCTGTTGAAGTTTGCAAAAGCGAAAAAAAAAAAAAAGTGTCAACCAAAAGAAAAAAGCAGCTTCAAGTAGAACTGTAAGCAGTGGAAGACACTGTGAAGAAATTACTTCAGTGCTCCTTTTGTGTTTCAAACATGTACTTAAAGTTGAAGTACAGACAAACACGCCTTCGTTTCTTCTGCTTTCGTTCAGTTCTTGTTCCTAAAACTTTATAAAAACAGGAATAACTTTAGGGTTTTAGTTTTGTGCAGATTTGTACCTGTGTTTTTTTCAGATGTAGCTGATCTTCCTCTCTTCTTCCATCTCTCAGTTCAGGTCCCGGGTCCGGCCCCGAATCTGCAGGTGGTCTCCGTCGGACCCGCGTCAGTCGCTCTGAGCTGGGAGAGACCGGTCAACGGGAACGGGGACATTCAGACATACAAACTCTTCTACAGTGAGAAGGGGCAAGACTCGGAGCAGGTGAACTCTTCATCATCATGAGCTCATTAACATATGACCGCCCACATTTACATATCAATGCATATGTAGCATTTAGCAACTTAACCTTAAACTAACAAAGAATTACCATGATATTATCAATGTATTTTTATAGTAATACCATGATTTTATTTGGAGAGATACCATAGTAATACCATGATTTTATTTGGAGAGATACCATAGTTATACCATGATTTTATTTGGAGAGATACCATAGTAATACCATGATTTTATTTGGAGAGATACCATAGTTATACCATGGTTTTTTAGGTTGTTTTTCACATGTAATTAGTACTAATGTTAATATATTTTTGCACATTTACTGTGATAAGTTTTTTCACATGTATTTTTTGCACATTTACTGTGATAATAAGGTTTTTTACATATATTTTTGCACATTTAATGTGATAATGTTTTTTTACATATATTTTTGCACATTTACTGTGATAATAAGTTTTTTTTTACATATATTTTTGCACATTTACTGTGATAATAAGTTTTTTTTACATATATTTTTGCACATTTAATGTGATACCAAGTTTTTTACATTTATTTTTTGCACATTTACTGTGATAAGTTTTTTTACATATATTTTTGCACATTTACTGTGATACCAAGTTTTTTTTACATATATTTTTTGCACATTTATTGTGATACCAAGTTTTTTACATATATTTTTGCACATTTACTGTTATAATACCAAGTTGTTGTTTATTTACATGTATTTTTTGCACATTTACTATGGTAATACAATGTGGTTTTTACATTTACTATGGTAATTCTTTGCTTTTTAAATATTTTGTGCATGTTTACTATGACAACACTTTTTTGGCATTAGTGTATTGGACACTCTGCTGATGTGTGTTTTAATAAAAAATAAAAAAAAGTAAAATTTACTCTGGTAATACCATGTTTTTGGCACAGTTGTTTTAGACATGTACAATGTTAATGTTGTTTTTTTCTTGTTTTTTTTCGCTTTTTGGTCATCATACCTTGGTAATACCATATATACAGCCTGCTATGATATATGCATATGGTGATCATACAATACCATAGCATATATCAAAATACCCTGGTATTACCTAACAACACAGCACTTTTTTTGTAAAGGCGGTGTGAAATACATCGGTAGTTTTCACACGTAAAGATGGAGGGTGACCATATCCGGGGTTAATTACATAGTTTTAAAGAAACACTACAGTAAAAAGTCCAGATGCAAAAGTGCAGATTTAGTCCTTCATGTTGTTTGTGTTTGTTTGTGCAGGACGTGGACGTGACGGGTCTGTCCTACACCATGACGGGGCTCAAGAAGTTCACAGAGTACAGTTTCAGGGTGGTGGCGTACAACAAACACGGCCCTGGCGTCTCCACCGACGACGTTACGGTCCGAACGCTGTCTGACGGTGAGCTTCATGAAGCCTGATGTTTAAACGTGTTACTTTGAACCTCTCGACGACTTTGATTTTTCTCTCTCTGCCTTGACTTGGACTTCAAATAGCACTTAAAAGTGCCTTTACTGCTGATGAAGATTTGATATTCACGCTGATTTGTCAGTGAATTGATCTTCGTATTCATGAGCATGTTTTTGTGTCAGCGTTGTCTCGAGACTCGTCAAAAGACTGCGCCGTGTAAGTGACATGCTAACATGATTGTATAACGTGAAACAAATAGCATGACACAGAAAACAACTGCCTCTGTTTTCTCAGCTATATGAAGTCTGTGCGCAAAATATTGATTTTCCAGTTAATCTGATTCAGTTTTATTTGATTAATTATTTGAGTAAAGCTCAATTGCAATGCGCAATCTGGTGGCTGAATATAGAGTCTGTTCAAGACTATCGTCTGTTTGTTTATATTCATTTATTAAAAATATATATTTAGTGTTTAATTAATTTTTTTTTAATCTGATTCAGATTTATTTGATAAATGACTCCTCAGACTTTTCCTCAGAATAGAATAAAATTGATCTAAAAAATGTATTTAATTTAAATATATTAATTAAAATATATATATTAAACATTTATATAAAATGTACATTTTATATAAATAAAAATATATAAATAATCTATTTATTTATAGTATTTTATTCATTTTAATATTTTCTAATTATTTTACAAATATTTATTTATTATGTGATGCTCAGATATATTAAAAAACTGAAATATTGAAAGTATTAAAATAATAGGTGTTTTATATATTAGATGAATTATAAATATATAAATATTCTCTTGGCCATTTTTCCAATTTCCAATTTCCAATATGTCCAAAATTGCAAACTCAAAAGAACTAACTTCATGACCTTTAAAAAAGCAGTGCTTTAATGCACAATGAGTTATTTTAGAGGATAAAAATAACCTCTAAAAAATAGATTTAGAGGATTCTCTCTCTCTGTCTTTCTCTCTCTCTCTATCTCTCTCTGTCTCTCTCTGTCCCTCCCTCTCTCTCCCTCTCTCTCTCTCTCTCTCTCTCTCTCTCTCTCTCCCTCTCCCTCTCCCTCTCCCTCTCTCTCTCTCCCTCTCTCTCTCTGTCTCTCTCTCTCTCTGTCTCTCTCTCTCTCTCTGTCTGTCAGAGAAAGTCCTCCGGGAAGACAGCAGCGGGCATGTGACAGGTGGTGTTGGTGTTGTAATCGTACTCTCTCACTCCGCGACGGAGGGATTTGGGACGTGACAGGAAGTGTAACGCAAGTGTAAATAATATAACGAAGTGTTTTATTAAAGTGAGCCGTTAACATTGGCAAGCACACAAACGCACACAAACAACGGCTGCTACTGTCCCCGCTGCCAGTGCCATCCTCCAGTAGGGTTGCCAACTCTCTGAAATGAAAATAAGGAACGGGGGACACGCCCCCGTGACACGCCCCCGGACACGCCCCCCAAGGAATAATTAAAAAAAAAAAAACTCCTGAAATGATGACTTCTGGTGAATATTGTGGAAACTAATTGATATATTTAGATAAATATATTTAATACATTGTAGCATATTATAATACAACTTATAGGCCTATAGAATAGCAAAGTAGGCCTAATCAATATACAAGACTGAACCACATAAGTTAGATGTGAAATATAAAGCCTATCATGATCATTTTGCCAACAATGAACCATGGATTTGTTTAGTTTATAATACATTTTATTTTTAACTTAAACAAATACAACATCTAACATTCAAAACTTCTGTAGCCTTGTGCAAACTTATTCAATAGAATTAGACTTCTAGAATGTTCTTTCCAGTGCAAAAAAAATATATTTTTAATTTAATTAGACAACATTTTAAGGAGGTGTAGTGCAAATATATTTATATAATTATACTTCCATTATAGTTAACTTTCTTTCCAGTGCAAAACAATAATATAAAAACATAAATAAAAAAAGCTAATAAAGAAAATCTAAAATATTGCACTCAAATACTGCATTCAAGCAATACAACACCTGTATGTATGCACATGGAAAATCTCACAGAAATAAATAAACCTCCAGACTAAGCACATTGTGCAGCTATTTTTTCCATGTGTACTTTTTTGATTTCTTTACAATGTTAGGCTAAACTTGTAATATCTCTTTTAATATAATCACTTTCTTATGAACTAATTTGAGTCTTAAAATTACATAGCCTACCATATCAGCTGGAGACGTCTGACGGACAAGGAACCGTGACATCGCTCGGCCGTGTATTCATTGTCCCTCACGCATTCCAGCCACGGGTAGTCATTTTCCCATTCAATTCTATATTTTTGTGCTCTTTTCTTTTTCGCCGGCTGCTCGGAGGAAGTCATTTTTACATTTCCCGCTGTTGTCACTTGTCGTCATCGTTGCTACGATACGTGACTCACAATGACTGAAACGACCAATTAAAAGGGCATTCTCTGATGATGTTCCAAGATGTTAAAAACGCTACGCTGATCATAGACAATCCGGGGGAGAAATTAGTAGCCTATCTACCGCACCGTCGGGGTTTTTTTTCACTGCACTGAATTGATTCTCAAAAATACGGAACAAAGTGCGTTCCGTATCAGTTCAATACGGAACAAGACTTTTATGTGTCAAATACGGAACGATTCCGTATTATACGGAACGGTTGGCAACCCTATCCTCCAGTGTTCATCTGAAGGAACAAGAGATGTGAAAAAAAAGCAGAATAAAGGTGAAAAAAAAAGAAAACACCCACGACTGCATCCTAAAATAAACAACCGTCACCGAGTCTTTGAATGTGAGTCTCTGTGGATAAGCCAATTATTTCACCGGAGCTTTGCAGCTCGGGTTCTCCGAGCGGCGCGTGTCGCTGGGCTTTCGGTCTTCGCTCAATAATAAATCTGATTTGTGTTTCAGTGCCGAGCGCCCCTCCGCAGAACCTTACTCTGGAGGTCCTGAACTCAACGGTAAGATCATCTGTTATTTCTACAGTGTCCTTAATGTTTTAGTGCTGGAGTGATTAAAGATCTGCGTTGACCCTTCACCAGCTATTATCAGTGTGATCTTGATGAAGACTCATCAGGTCAGAAAAATAGTTCCCATCCGATCGATCTCGATTCAAACACCCACGCCATCTTATTCCTAAATGACAGCTATTCAGCTGTGTCTATTAAACCTCTGACAGGTACGATCACAGAGGTGTGTCGTGTAGAAATGAAACCGCTTCACAAACAGGCTTTTCAACCACACTGTATAATTATTTCTGCTATTATTCATATTATCACAGAAGCACTGGACTAAAAGTGTCTATTTGGGATATAAACACTGTTGTCTAAGGTAGCGATCAAAATAGAGCAAATCACCTTTTGAAAGTGACTTAGCATTTCAAGTAGAGCTCAATCACATTATTACACCAGTAGGTGGCGACAAGAGACTGCTAATAATGTATTCGTCATTGAATCATTCATTCAAGAGATTCATTCAAAAAATAATGATTTTATCCAGTAATAAAACAAGTGAAGTTTTTGTGTGAGTCAAAATCGATTTTTTTTTTAAATATAATTTAAAAAAAATTATAACTCAGCAATTTTGCTGAGTAAATTACATGTTAATTTTAGTTGTCTATTCATAATTGCGTTGGTTTTTTTTGTTTTGTTTTTTTATATTGATGGCAGAATATATACTAAAATGGTGTATAACAACTTTATATACGGTTTTATTATTATTTAGTTTTTTATTATTTAGTTTTTGTGTTGCAGTATTTAGAATATGAGTGAAAATGTGCATAACTTAGCCTGGGAAAACCCAGACAACTTCCGGCAAATTTAGATTTGCTCTGCAAGTAGTCTGGCAAAGAGCTCATTCAAGCCCATTTCTAATCCGTCCAAATCGCGGCACCAATCAGAAACGTTGGGGCGGGCTTTACACGATGACGATCGCTCTGATTGGTTTTAGGTCTATCCAATTGCGCCCAGAGGCATTTGAGCGACGTCCGTTGGTGAAGCGCAGCAACTTTTAAATGCATTATTATATTCAAATTGCAAACACACAAGGACAGTCTCCATGAAAGACCCGCTGGCAGATGAACGTGCTACTACATTTCTCTCCGAAACGGTAGAAAATTAAATTAGATTTAATAGAGGATTTTAACTGTGAGAAGATGATTGACAGGGCGGTTTACGTGACAGGACGCACGCGACAGATCCGTCCGATAAAGATGACGAAGTGTCCCAAAGCTTGCCTACTTTTTTGCTACACATTCAAAAGTAAATGCCTTTTCTTCACAAAAAGAGTGCATACTTTTATGTCTATCCAATTGCGCCCAGAGGCATTTGAGCGACGTCCGTCGGTGACGCCCCTTTGGAAATGAGTTATTAATGAAGCTTTGCCAGACCATAACTCAGTTACTACTGAGAATGGTCTGGTTTTAACCAGGCTATGCATAACTGTCATCAGAACAAAAAATCTAATGGGCTTAAAAATAGGCCAATTTTTCCTTATTTGAAATTGTGCTTCTTTGTCATAAATAATTATGACAGAATGCAAGCCAAAAATCTTAATGACCTTAAAAATAGACCAGTTTACCTTATGCAATATATATCATCTTAATTCTTTTAATTTTGGGGTGAAATGTGACCCGGGCATGTTCTTGTGAGGTCCATCCAGTTATGAGATTTTGGCCGAAACTATAGTCACCACGGTGCATTTCTGTAAGTGCTTTTACTAACTTACTTTAAGTCCATTAAAACGAATAATTACTCATTAGTCGCAAGCCAAAATAGAATAGTGTTTAATTATCAGAACCGTCCAAAAGCAGGACGCTTTTATAACTTCACATGCGAGTTTCCCACCGTCAGGACTGGATCATCTCCTGTTTCATAAAGCATTCTGGGTTTTTTTTCTTCATTCATTACTGCGTCGCCTGAAGGCTGTGCTTCTCTCAGCTGTCTTTCTGAAATTAACTCATGACACATGACAGCATTAGCTCTGACAGCTTTCTGGCTCACACACTCTTTTCAGGTGCAGCTCTAGACGCTTATATAATACGCTCCCAGAAGCCTACCTGCTCAATTAAAATGCACTAACTCTACTCACGTTGAAAGCTCACCATGTGCCCTGTTTCGTGCCCCAGAGCATCATGGTCCGCTGGCAGGCGCCCCCCCCTGGCACCCTGAATGGAGAGCTGATGGGATATAAACTACGCTACCGGAAAGGACTGAGGAGGGCCGACGCTATAGAGATCTCAACCTCACAGCTCTTTCAGCTCATTGATGGTATTAACAGTCTTATTTTACACTTACACTTTACAATAAGGTTCATTAGTTATGAACTAATAATGAACTGCACTTCTACAGCATTTATTAATCTTTGTTAATGTTAATGTTCAACATTTACTAATACTTTATTAAAATCTTTGCTAACATTAGTTAATGCACTGTGAACTAACATGAACGAACAATGAACAGCTGTATTTTTATTAACTAACCTTAACAAAGATGAATAAATACAGTGACAAATGTATTGCTCATGGATAGGTCATGTTAGTTAAAACATTAACTAATGTTAACTAATGAAGTGTTACCACAGTATTTATTAATGTTTTGAGCTTTTTTTAAATATAGTTTGTTTACATTTTAGTTTAGTTTTTTTAATGATTTTAAAAGAAGTCTCTCATGCTCACCAAGGCTGCATTTATTTGATTATTTATGACAATTTAAAAGAACTGTTTTCTATGTGAATATATATTAAACTGTAATTTATTCCTGTGATCAAAGCTGAATTTCCAGCATCATTACTCCAGTCTTCAGTGTCACATGATCCTTCACAAATCACTCTAATATGATGATTTGATGCTCAAGAAACATTCATTATTATTATCAATGTTGAAAACAGTTTTTTTTTATTTGAAATAGATTTTCTTGTAACATTATAAATGTCTTTACTGTATTTTTTGATCAATTTAATGCATCCTTGCTGAATACAAGCATTGATCTATTTTATTTCTATACCGGCTGCCAAATTATGAGATAATATTAAAAATATATATATGGCAGGTTTTCCCAATGGTATCAATGTCAAAATTGTGGCTAGTAACTTTGGAAAACCACAAGCTTTTATGTTTAATGTTTTGTTTTTATCTCTGATATTTTTATCTGTGTTTTATTGCTCTTTAATTTAAATTGTTGCCCTTTTTAAAGCACTTTGTGATTTCTATCTGTGATAGGTCCTATATAAATAAAGTTTACTCACTTATTTACTCAGCCACAGTGACTGGTGAGCAAAAAGGTTGATGTCAAGCCCTGGTAACATATATATTTAGCGTATTTAATTCACCAAATCCTAAGCCGTTTTTTTTTGTGGTCTTTAAGGTCTGGAGAAAGGAAAGGTTTACACGGTGAGAGTGTCGGCGACCACCGTGAACGGAACCGGACCAACGACGGAGTGGATCGCAGCGGAAACCTTCGAGAACGACCTAGACGGTAAGGAATCACGAACACAAATTCCCACACTTTGTTTGAATGTCCGTCGTCACAGATAAGATCACCGATTGGACGCCATTACACGCATTACACCACCGTGACCCGTTGAGAATCAACGTAAGAGCTTGGACAAAAGAGAAAACAAAACACCAGAATGAATGAACGCATGAAAACAGAGGACAACTAATCAAACTTAAAGGGATAGTTCACTTTGAAATTAATTTTTGATATGTTTTAGCTTACCTCAAGGGCATCCAAGATGTAGGTGTCTTTGTTTCCGCAGTAGTTTCAATTTTGATATTTTTAGGTCAAACCGTTCTTGTCTGTCAGTCATATAATGCAGGTCTATGGTCATTGTCTCAAAACACAAGCACAGAGTCCAAATTAAAACAATTCCCCATCATCCAAATTAAACAATTCCCCATCATAAGTACACATTGATGGCCTAAGACACGAAACGAGCGGTTTGTGTGAGAAAACGAACAGTATTTATATCGTTATCTCTTGAACACAGCACACGTCCAAATGATCTGACGGCGCGGGCGGGTATAGATGTATACACTAGATGTCACCTTCGCTACTGCAGTTCTTTGGAACGAAACCGTAGCCAAGGTGACATCTATGTATATATCTATACCCGCCCGCGCCGTCAGATCATTTGGATATAAATACTGTTCGTTTTCTCACACAAACCGCTTGTTTCGTGTCTTAGGCCATCAATGTGTACTTATGATGGGGAATTGTTTAATTTGGACGATGGGGAATTGTTTTAATTTGGACTCTGTGCTTGTGTTTTGAGACAGTGACCATCGACCTGCATTATATGACTGACAGACAAGAACGGTTTGACCTAAAAATATCAAAATTGAAACTACTGCGGAAACAAAGACACCTACATCTTGGATGCCCTTGAGGTAAGCTAAAACATATTAAAAATTAATTTCAAAGTGAACTATCCCTTTAATGACTTAAACATACCTAAATATCAAACAAAACACCAGCAAACAAGTAATCTTCATACAAAGAAAACAAATCAAAACAACAACATGAAGATAACCGTACCTTGTTCTCCATTTAAACCAGGAGCTAAATCCTTTTACACTCCTTGCAAACCGTAAACCTTTATAAGTCTGGGTCTCCTTCCGTACTGACATGTTTGGGGCACATGTGCAAAATTAATACATCAAATATGTTTCAATGTATGGGTCATTGACGAATAAGGTTTATAAAAGTGTAAAAGAATAGAATGGATATATAACTATATCTGAAACCATTTTTCAGTTTTCCTAGGTGTTAACAATAAGATTTTGTGGTTTGTACAATCAATTAACACTGTTTTTTGTCATTTTTTACAAGATGGAAAAAATGTGTCACCAAAAAAGTCATTCGGTTTAACCACTGATTTGAAAGTTAAAAGCTGATTTGACATTGATGTTGAGATCGTATATAGTGTGTACCACAGAAGAAATATTAAATACAATGATCACTGATCTCATAAATGTAATCATTTATTGGACTACTCTAAACACTCCAACATATTCAAGTAAAACACTGGACAGGGAATGGAGAAAAAGAGCCTTATCTGCTTTATATTTGTATTATTGTAGTTCCTTTAGTTATTAAAAACAATATTATTCCATTTAAATATTTACTTTATCGGTTTTACCGAATGACCTTTTGACACTTCAAAATCTTTAAAATACCTTTATATGTAGTAAAATATAATTAAAACCTTTTGGATTCAGTAAAAGAGATCAAGTTGTACTACCTTACATACTTTGGATGTTATATATTTGTTTTTTTATTATTATTATTAAGGCCTTTGGATAAAAAAAATGACCCGTCACGTCATTGACCCGTGTATATTCTTCACTAATTTGACATTCACTAGCGTGACCTCCGTTACCAACACAAATGAAACCCAAGATCAGAAAATTAAATACTATAAAAAAAAATAAAAAATAAAACATAGTTTAAGGACTATGAAAATTAGAAAATAATAAAGCAGACAATATAAAATGAACTTGAACGAGTGCCGTTATTTCTGGCAGATCAAACGGCAGAGTTCATCAATACTGAAAGAAGCGCTTCATAATTCACTCGTTAAACTCTCTGACTGCCGGAGACGGGAATCCTGGGAAAATGGCATCTGTTTAATGCACTTCTATTGTTGAATGAAAAGCCTTTGAGTTATTTGGATTAATATGTCCGTTTAATCTTTCAGAAGCGCAGCACAAAAGGAAACTTTACACTAGCGCATCGCCGCTGAGTTGGTTACAGTAAATTCAATTGATTTCAGGCTTGGGAAAACGCTGATGTGATTTACTCGTGACATCGGGCTCGGATAACCGTGTCTGAGCTGTTAGGTTAGCGCCGTAGCTGTTGTGTTAGATCTGCGTTTCAGCGGTGAGAAGAACAACTAGCGCAGGAGCTCCAACACTTTCGTTTAGTGGCTGTTTCCACTATTGGCGGATTGGGATGGATATTAGGAAAACTTGCAAGAACATTCTAGGAATGTTAAATAACATTTTTTATTAAATTTAAGCCCATTTTTAGGACCATTATGACCATTTAGGGCCTTTTTTCATAATATTTAAGCTCATATTCCCCCAAAGTTCTTCCTACTGTAATAGGAAAAAATACTATTTATTTATATTATTATTATTATTTATGTACTTTTGTATTGATACATTTTGGTAATATTTATTGAATGGAATCAACTTAATGAGAATTTAAATAAATAATGAGAATTGAATGTGCTAATGAGAATTTAATTGTCGAATTGTTCTAAAAAATAGACTTTATTTTCATTATACAACTTATAATTCATCATTTATTTTGTGAGGGCCCAGACATTTCCTCTTGAAATTCACCCAGTGATTGAAAGCCATGTTTCTGCACTTGAGAGAAGCTGTTTGCTTGATGCGAGAGGAACACGTTTAGTGTGTCTTTGCCTTCCGTCCTCATCAAAGAGCAGCGGGGAGCTCTGAAATTAAGCGAACAAGCAGACACCGAGGCATTTCAGCCGATTTAGATGACTAAGTTGGATTAATAGCTCGTATTTTCATTCGCAATTGGACGTACGGAGGGACCCAAGCTCTATGGGAGTATGTGTGTGTGTGCTCAAACCCTCTTTGGGCTCATTTCCATCTGCTAAAATGGGAAAAGCTCTGTGACAGCCAGACCGAAGCATCTCTTTCAACCGCTAATGCCTCCGCTTCATCCACTCCTACTTGAATTAGCCCCACAAATAGGCCAGTGTTTGAAATAATGAGTCAATTTAATGACTCCAAATCCAAAAGGTTTTGTCGGAAATTAGCAGCGTTGCCTTATAAATCAGAACAGGCATTAGCGCGGGCTCCTAAGATAATGCTGTCCGTGGATCCGTTTGCGCACAAGTTTTGCTTTTAAACTCGGCCAAAACAAATAGGAATGAATTTCACTGCTCTTAAAGCGGTTAGCTAGCTATACACTAATGAATTTGTGCTTGAAAGCAGCGGTTTAGCTAAGCGATGCACTCGACCTGATCTATGATGCTGTGAACATTCATTTCATACTTTATTTTTAAATAGTCTCCTAATAATCCTCTCAGTGTGGTCATGCTTGAAAGAGAGCTTTGATTCATGTGTTAGATGAAGTTGAGCAGTAAAAGTCTCTTAGATTTGTATCTGGTACACTATCAATACACTATCAAGATTCACACACAGAGAGAACTGAGCTTATGCGATTACCTGAGTCTGTCCTTCTTCAGGTCAGGGCATATATTTGTGAAAAACATCAGCTGACTCAGTTTGCCATCAGTTGACAGAAGGAAAAGCCTCTTGTCCAGTCAGATTCGAGTATCAGAACTAACGCTTATAAATATAATAATAGCCCAATGAGCTTATTTATATAGCAAAATAATAATAAGTATAATAATATGCCAATAGTATCACAAATCGCGATATTGAGCCACTCAAAATCACCGCAAGGGAAATTCCTTTGTCTTGAATATATATATATATATATATATATATATATATATATATATATATATATATATTAGGGCTGGGAAACGATAAAAAAAATTTAACAAATTAATCGCACAATTTGCTGTGATTAATCAGAATTAATCGCATTTCCCCCAAACTTGTAATCATCAATATTTCAATGTAAAATCACTAATTAAATTAAACAACACACAAAAAAAAGGAGAAAAAAAGAAAAATGTCCACACAAATTGGACAGAAATTAAAACGACAGTCATTAAAACGAGGCAAAAAAAAAGGTGCTGCGTCAATTGCGTTATTTTTTTTTTTTTATGCATTAAACATCTCAAATTTATCGCAAAGATTAACGCGTTAATTCCCCCAGCCCTATATATGTATATATATATATATATATATATATATATATATATATTCGATACACTATATATATATATATATATATATATTAGGGCTGTCAATCGATTAAAAATTTTAATCGATTAATCACATGATTGTCATGAGTTAACTCGTGATTAATCGCACATTTTTTTTATTTGTTCTAAATGTACCTTAAATTAATACTTTTCAAGTTAGTAATACTCTAATCAACGTGGGCATGGATAAATATGGATGCTTTATGCAAATGTATGTTTATTATTGAAACCATAGTCAACATAGAGCATGAAGACGAGACATGTTTCAAAGTTCATAGATGTTTTTCAAAGAACTTGTTCATGTCTATTAGACACATGTAGAAAGAACAAATAAATACCAGGAGAGAGAGAGGCGCGCGCGTGTGCTGGGAGAGCAGTACCGGCGGTAGTACCGGGTAGATTCTCAGAAACTAAATAAGGTTTGGGCGCTTTGTTGAAGGGAAAAAATCGCTAAATGGGTCTGCAATGTCGCTAAGTTGGCAACACTGTGTATCTCCATTTCTCCAACTAGGTTTTGGGCCACGGGTCAAACAGAAAATACGCACTGCGTTAATCGAGCGTTAAAAAAAATAGTGCCGTTAATATGATTTTGCGTTAACGCGTTATTAACGCGCTAACTTTGACAGCCCTAATATATATATGAATGGTCAAAGATGAGCAGGTTCTATCTTGATTGTTCATTGTGTGTATTACAGAGTCTCAGGTCCCAGGAGTCCCCAGTTCTCTTCACGTTCGTCCTCTTGTGAACCGAATCGTGGTCACTTGGACTCCTCCAGAAAACCAGGATATTTTAGTCCGAGGTTATAAGATCGGATATGGGATCGGAAGCCCTCATGCCCACACGGTTGCTCTGGATTACAAGCAGCGTTTCTACAGCATCGATAACCTCGGTGGGCGTCTTTAATGCTGCACATAATCAGCCATGTTGTTGACATTAGGTGTGTTTTCAGGCGTTTTATGTTTGTTTTCCTCTGCAGATCCCAGTTCCCATTACGTCATCACTCTCAAGGCGTTCAACAACATGGGCGAAGGCGTTCCCATCTACAACAGCGCCACAACTAGACCTCAGTCCGGTAAGACATGCACACACAAGTTATATTGTGGCAGCTTTCCCATCTCTGTTCAGGCAAGATGACAACAAAAACATGCTTGATTGTTATTTTGAAGCACACAGTCAAACCAAAGATTATTCAGACACCAGATATAATTTATGATGTGTGTGCAGGACACTTAAGTTCATTTATGTAAGTGTGGAGAGCAAAATAAAGTAAACAGACATATTATACACAAATATTCTTCACACAGTGACTACCAGTAAAAATGTATGCAAATTTGGGACCAAAAATTCTTCAGACACTTTGAACCGACCATGTGTGTTTTCTTTAATTGCGAATGCTCTTTTACCACACAGACTTAACAAAATGAAGCATTGCTTGGTCACTGGTTGAGCTAAACTGGTATTATCTAATTGTGTAGTTAAATTTAACAGCTGACAGATATTCAACATAATTCATGTGTGAGACAGTCTAACAGAAGGACGGACAAAACCAGTGAAATATAAATTCTAGTCATATTTTATTACCATTTTCTAAACCATAGCGAATAAACTGTGTGAGAAATGTGGAAGGTGTCTGAATAAAGTTTGGTTTGACTGTATTGAGTGTTCATCAGAACTCGGATCTCTAGACATGTCTGTGTTTCTGTGCTGAAAATGAAACGCATGGTGTGAATCTGTGTCAAGCTTTAGAAGTCAGTCTAAGATGGTTTTGTAGTGGAGACAGACTACGATGTGAAGTGTGTGTTTTAAATGTAAGATGACAGGAAGCACACATGCATCTGCCCCCCCTCAGTTCTGGGATACGTGGCGTGTCACGTTAGCGTACATCGAAACCTACAGGTGTGATGTGTCGCACACTTCCATCCACACATCTCTCTTACGTTACGTCAGATGTGTCAGACAGCGAACGCCTCTGTTAAAGGTTTCCAGACCCCCTGCCGTCCCGTCAGCTTGAGATCTGCCTCAGCTTTCATTCTTTAGGCTTCGCAAACTTTTCTGACAAACTCCAGCTTCCAGAGCTAGCGTGCGAAGTGACCCAGAAACGAGTTGTTCGCCAAGAATGAGTGTTAGCATGTTTGCGACCATCGTTTGCTGCCGTTTTCTGCTGAGAATGCATTTTTTGTTTTGTATACAATTAAATAAGTGGATATTTACACAGAAGAAATCAATAGTCATTCCAGGTGTGTCTTAATTAAACGAATGTTCAGCGCTCCATCGATCAGCAGCATTAGATTAGATGATTAGATTAGATTCAACTTTATTGTCATTACACAAGTACAGGTACAAGGCAACGAAATGCAGTTTAGGTCTAACCAGAAGTGCAATAGCAGCAAGTGCAGGATATACAGTGGTTCATAAGTGCAGAACATGGATATGTACTGAATAAATATAGAGTTGAATACTATTATAAACAAAAATTTACAGATAGATTGTCCTATGAATATAATATACAGATAACTATTACTGTGAACAGAGTTTACAGCTAGATATGTACTGAATATAATAATATACAGATGGCTATTACTATAAACAGAATGTTTACAGATAGATATGTACTGAATATAATATACAGATGGCTGTTACTATAAACAGAATTTTACAGATAGATATGTACTATGAATATATATACAGATGGCTGTTACTATAAACAGAATGTGAGCATAATATACAGATGGCTAATACTATAAACAGAATTTAACAAATAGATATATGTATAAGTTAGGCTAATGAGCAGTATAACAATGGATTTAAAGTAGTGCAAATAAAGTTTGGACAGAAGCTATCCGAGTGAAAGTGCAGTGGAAAGTAATTGCATATTACAGTTAAGGTACGATATTGCAATGTATATATAAACAGTCGGTACTGTAAATAAACAGTCGGCAGTGCAAATTGAGCATATTCCAGTCAAGGTAGTAGTGCAAGATGCATATGTAAACAGTTGTTACTGTAATAACAGTCAGCAGTGCAAATGAACATTATAGTATTGCAAATAACAAAATGGAGGCAGGTGTGAGGAGGGAGAGGAGAGTCAATCAGTATATGAGGGGAGTGGGATCAATGAGGGTTAGAGTTTAATAAAGAGACAGCTCTGGGGAAAAAACTGTTCTTTAGTCTGCTGGTCCTGGTCCGGAGGCACCTGAAACGCCTGCCGGAGGGCAGGAGAGAAAACAGTCTGTGGGCTGGGTGAGAGGAGTCCTTAAGGATGCTGCGAGCTCGATGCAGACAGCGTTTCCTCTGGATGTGCTCGATGGCAGGTAGTGGAGTCCCAGTGATGCGCTGGGCGGTTTTCACCACCCGCTGCAGTGCCTTGCGCTCTGCAACAGAACAGCTCCCATACCACACTGTAGCACAGTTGGTCAGGATGCTTTCTATTGCACAGCGATAGAAGTTCACCAGGATAGTGGAGGAAAGCTGATTCTTCCTCAGTGTCCTCAGGAAGAAGAGGCGCTGGTGAGCCTTCTTGACCAGGCTGGAGGTGTTGGTTGTCCAGGTCATGTCCGCCGAGATGTGGGTCCCCAGGAACTTGAAACTGGAGACACGCTCAACAGCCATTCCATTGATGTGGATGGTGTCGTGTGTGCCTCTTGACACTTTCCTGAAGTCCACGATGAGCTCCTTCGTTTTGGTGGTGTTGAGGAGCTGGTTATTTTCGGTGCACCATGTGGCCAGGTGCTTGATCTCCTCCCTGTAGGCAGTCTCATCGTTGTTGCTGATGAGACCAATCACCGTAGTGTCGTCCGCAAACTTGACGATGGAATTAGATCCGTACACAGGCTTGCAGTCGGAGGTGAAGAGGGAGTAGAGGAACGGGCTTAGCACACAGCCCTGTGGTACACCAGTGTTGAGTGTGATGGATGTGGAGCAGTTGGAGCCTGATCGAACATTCTGGGGTCTGTTGGTCAAGAAGTCCAAAATCCAGTTGCACATGGAGGTGTTGAAGCCCAGGTCTCCAAGTTTGGCTATTAACTTAGTTGGGATGACAGTGTTGAATGCTGAGCTGAAGTCAACAAACAGCATGCGTGCATAAGTGTTCTTATTGTCCAGATGTGTGAGCACAGAGTGCAGTGCCATGGAGACTGCATCCTCTGTGCTCCTATTGCTACGGTAGGCAAACTGGTGTGAGTCCAATGTGGATGGTAGAGAGTCTTTTAGGTGTGCCAGGACCAGCCGCTCAAAGCACTTCATTACGATGGGTGTGAGTGCTACAGGGCGGTAGTCATTAAGGCACTTCGGGCTGGAGTGTTTTGGCACTGGCACAATGGAAGTGCATTTAAAGCATGTTGGTACAGCTGCTTGGGCAAGAGACAGGTTGAAAATGTCTGTAAAAACCCCAGCGAGCTGCTCCGCACATGCCCTGAGTACGCGTCCAGGGATGTTGTCTGGTCCAGCAGCCTTGTGCGCGCTGATCCTGCTCAGTGCATTGCAGACATCTGTGGAGGAGAGTGTGATCGGTGGGTGGTCAGCTGAGGATTTGAGCTTGGTGGCAGTTTCTCTGTTGTCTCTTTCAAAGCGAGCATAAAAGTCATTTAGCTCGTTCAGGAAGTTGACATCAGTGGCTGCGGGGGTGGAGTGAGAGGGTTTGTAGTCACTGATGGCCTGAATGCCCTGCCACATGCGCCGAGGGTCAGCGTTGGAAAAGTGTCCCTCTATCTTAAGCTTGTAGCAGTGCTTGGCCTCTTTGATGCCCCTTTTCAGATTTGCTCTGGATGTGCTATAGGCTTGTGCATCTCCTGATCTGAAGGCAGTATTGCGTGTCTTCAATAGGAGTCGCACTTCCCTGTTCATCCATGGCTTCTGATTTGGGTATGTGGTGATCTGCTTCTGGGTTGTAACACTGTCAATGGTGGTATTAATATAATCCAGTACAGAGGAGGTGTAGCAGTCAATGTCCGTGTGAGAGCCACTGGTGGCTTGAGAAGCAAACATACTCCAGTCTGTGTGTAGAAACCTTTCCTGGAGTGAGAAATCTGCCCCCGCAGGCCACACCTTGATGGTCTTCACTGATGGCTTCACGCGATTGATCAGAGGTGCATATTTGGGGGTGAGGAACAAAGAAAGGTGATCTGACTGTCCCAAGTGGGGGAGGGGTGTCGCGACGTAAGCTTCAGCCATGTTTGTGTAAACATGGTCTAAGGTTTTGTTTCCTCTGGTGTGACAGGAAACATGCTGGTGAAATTTCGGTAGCACTGACTTTAAGTTTGAATGATTAAAATCACCCGCAACAATAAACGCAGCTTCCGGGTGAACGGTCTGTTGTTTACTGATGGCTGCGTGAATGAGCATGCTGACTCATTTGGGTTTGTGCCTCTTAAATTAGCTATAGCGCGATAAAATACGCACTTCTTTAGAAATGAAACTCAGCTCTGTAATTTAAATGCAAATCTGAAGTATTATAAATATTATTTATTTTACAGTACACTAGTATTATTGCTTTAGTAACATATGTCTTTATTGGTTTGTTTAATTTTTTTATCGAAATAATAATAATAAAGTAAAAAATATTATTTTGAATTATTGTTATTATTATCGAGAAAAAATGCAGGAAATATATCGGTAATGTGTAACCAGAGGTTCATCCGCTAAGAAAAGTAGGGTAACAGTGTCATTGTTTCATGTTACATTTAGTTACTATAGTAATAACTATAAATGATGCATAATTACATGCAACCAAACCCTAACCCTATAGTAAGTACAGTACTTGTATAATTACAGTGTAACAAAGACAATAAAGTGTAACCAAAAGTAGCCCCACTGCTAAACACAAAAAAAGGACGATTTATCCAACAAATGACACTTTTCATTGAAGTCCATACACTGTAATACTGTAATATTGTTTGTTTTTACAATCTGAAGGATGAGTTTAAATTAATTTCTGTAATAATTGTCACAGATACTGTCCTTAAATTGCTTCAATTATATTGAACTTGGATTATTTCTTTAATTTTCACTGAGTATTTTTCTGTATTTCTATAAATGCAACATAATCCATGACTCAGTTATTCTTGTAAATAGAAATTGTCCATTTGACCAATTATTATTTAATGTTTCTGCACTGTTTTATACTGTTAAATGTGGATCTTTTTAATTCTAATAATCTCTCTTTCTCTTTTTCATTCATTTTTCCTCTTACTTGTCCACCACTGCACCATCAATCCATTTATTCCTGTCTAACGCTGATCAACCCTTCCATATTTTTTGTTTTGTTCTCCCTTTATTATGATTTGCCTTGACTCATCTGTGTGTGTGTGTGTGTGACGCTGCTGTCAGACCCCATAGACCCTGATATTGATTTTTATGACCTCTTCAATAACCCATACACCCCAGCCCCCGACCCCACACCCATGCTGCCCCCGGTGGGCGTTCAGGCCACTGTCCTCAGCCACGACACCGTCAAAGTCAGCTGGGCCGACAACTCGCTCGCAAAGAACCAGAAGATCACCGATTCCAGATATTACTCCATCCGCTGGAAGACCAACATCCCCGCCAACACCAAATTTAAGGTATCGGACATCTTTACGGAGAGTTATTGTGTTAGAAACGGCTTCATTTCACTTTAATTCTCACTTAAACAGGGTTATTTTAGAGAAAGTCGACATGAAATGCAAGTTGTGATGGTCTTTTCCCTATTGTGACGTATATCCGAGTGAAACGGCTTCTCAAACAAGAACAAATGTAGGGGCGGGGCTTGATTTTGTCCAAAGGGAATTGATTGGATGGTTGTGGTTTGCTATTGGTGGATCTCATGTGAGTGACAGGTTGCCCCGCCCTCGTCATCAGAGAAGAGAAGAGATGCAAGAGCAAGGGAGAGTTATTCTGATTCAAGATTACGAAGGCACAACAGTAATGATGTGCACAGATAAATCATTTATAATAAATACTGCAATATTCCATAAAAAAGGAATTGTCAAAGTTGATTTAATGGCGATTTTAAAGCTGCAGTCCATAACTTTTGGCGCTCTAGCAGTTAGTAAACAGAACTGCTAGGAAGAACATTGTAGCCGGAGCTACTTCTCTGTGTTTATGTCTATGACGAGACACGCATACTGAAATAGTCCCATATAAACACCTATTAAAGGTGTACCGTAGTGATTCAGGATAAGACAAAAACACGGTTTGGAAAATGGATTCATGATGTACCGGTACTTGCTTATTATGTAACTTTTGTAAATTTTGAACACGAAAAAGTTATAGACTTTAAAACTAAAACCATTAAAAAAAGTATTACTGGAAATTAAATAAAAGTTAAAAGTTAAAACTTACTGGTTTCACTTTATTTTGATGGTCCCTTTAACACATTCTGTCGACTGTAAGTAAATTTGCACATACATGTCTAATAACTCTCACTAGAGTGTTAGTAGAGTATAAGTAGACAGTTTGGCCTGGCAAAATTTCTCATTTTCATTAAATTTAACTTGATGTGAACTGAAATTAATGAAAACTATATAGACATACTTAAAAAAAAAAAAGATCAAAAATGGAAATTACTAAAACTTTAACCAAGATGAAAATAAAAAATATGACTATACCGAATTCGAAATATTAACGGAAAACTATAAAAGCATCTCAATGATAGTAAAACAGCGCTGGTTCTGAGGAGTGTGTCAGATGTGTTTCTCTTCTCCATGCGCTGAGCGCCCTCTAGTGAGCACTCTCTCACACTGCAGTGGACACACCTGTGGGGAGCTGAACACTAGAGTCCTGCTTACTGCAGACTACAGAGTATATAACATATTTTTATATGCAAAAAAAAAAAAAATGCAGTGATAAGCCTAGGTCTTCATACATGTGTTTGCCTGTGGCTTGTTTTGTCAGATGGCAAACACCACGTCCCTGTTCCACACGGTGACGGCTCTGAAACCCAACACGCTGTACGAGTTCTCCGTGATGGTGACCAAGAGCCGCAGGAGCAGCACGTGGAGCATGACGGCCCACGGGACCACCTTCGAGACCAGTAAGAGTTTAAACACTCGGCAATGATCGCTTCTCCCTGTAGATCAAATACCACAGGAATAAATGAAACAGGAACAGGAAACATTTTCTCTTTTACACTGATATACAGAACTTCAACAAATTCAGCATTTTGGTTATATATTGTATTTTGTTTATACTATATAAACTAAATGCAATATATATCTATATTAGTGCTGTCAAATCGACTGAATGTGATTAATCACATCTAACATAAGTTTGTTTATTTATATATATATATATATAATTATTATTATTTTTTTTTTTCATATATATATTAAAAAAACCTTTTTTTTTTAAATATATATATGATTTATTAATTATGTATATGCATATTAGTTATATATAGTTATAAATATCACATTAACATGCATGCACCAAATTTTTCACTTAGGCTCCCATTTATGTTTATGCATGTATGATTATTGCAAGAGCCTTTTGTTATATAAAATGTACTTCAAATATGATTATCATTTGTGTTTTGTGTGTTGATGTTGACAAAACAAATTTTTTGTTTATATTAGTTATACAAGTCATAAAAAAGTACAAACAAAATTTGTAAAAAGACAGATGTTTGGTTTCAGGATGCAAAATGAGTGCATACTTTAATAATGTCTCATTTGCATTTCAACATGATTTTGGGACTAATTGTTATGACAATTAAAAAATCATAACTTGGTAAAGTTCTCAGTAATAGCCATGTACACTGTTTACTTGTGTTATATCCCTGTAATGGTGTTTGGTGTGTTTTGCAGTTCCCGCTTCTGCTCCAAAAGATGTGACTGTGATCAGTAAAGAGGGAAATCCACGAATTATCAACATCAACTGGCAGCCTCCGACCGAAGCCAACGGCAAAATCACAGGTGTGTGAAGAACAGGCCGCAGTGTTTCACACGTGACACGTTCTCATCATGATTTACATTTATGGATGCTGATCACAGGATCTAGATTATTACATGCATCCAAAGAGACAAGTCTCAGGTCGGATGATTTTCAGACTGCGAATCTCTCGTCTCTCAGGGTACATCATCTACTACAGCACCGATGTGAACGCTGAGGTTCATGACTGGGTCGTGGAGCCTGTGGTGGGGAACCGGCTGACCCATCAGATTCAGGGTCTCACATTGGACACTGCTTACTACTTTAAGATCCAGGCCAGAAACTCCAAAGGCATGGGACCCATGTCAGACGCGGTGCAGTTCCGCACCCCTAAAGGTGAAGCCAGCTCATCCTTTACGCCCGTCTAGTACACTCTGCTCATGCTCACTCGTTCATTCTGTTTGTGTTTATTTTCAGCTGAACCATCTGACAAAATGTCAAGTGATCAAGGTAATTCAACATGTTTCTATTGTAAAGTTCAGTCACACAACGCAATTTTGGCTGTCAATTTATTATGCATATGTAATGAAATAATAATATAACAGTATGTATATATGTACCAGACATCAATATATAAAAATATCCTGTTTGCGCTATCTTTATTTTAGCTTTAAATGTAATTTCAGTGCAATTCTAGATAGTGTTCATCCCTGCTACATAACTGTCAATAACATGCCATTTATGTCAGATGCATTGTGGGATAGCTGAATGTCGCTGATGTCTTGTTGCCTATAGGGCTGCAAGTCAAACCTGGTCACCCGACCCTGCCGGAGCACGGGATCGGATCCAATATGGGTAAACATGAAGACGCACACTTCAAAGACAGACGCCATGATCTCAATGAAACCTGCGGATTAGTAAATCTCTCTCTCTCTCTCTCTCTCTCTCTCTCTCTCTCTCTCTCTCTCTCATATGTCAGATAAACCAGGCATCACGGGCAGCCATGAGAATCATATCCTGGTGATCGTGGTCATAGTGTCTGTGGGAGCGTTCACCATCATCGCTGTGGTCGTGGGAGCCGTCCTGTGCACGCGCCGGTCCAACTCGCATCAGAAAAAGTGTGTTCGTCACTCTTCTGACATCTTTTAAAACATCTGTATAACATCTGTATATAAATCTGACATCCGTCTCTCAAAACGATTGATTATTGTGTGATTGTTTTATTCTGTCACAACCAACCCTCGAAAAATACTGAAACTTTGTATTTTAATGTTATTAAAAATACTAAATAATTATTATTAGTTGTTTTATTATATAATAAAATATTAAAATCTAAACCTAATTATTAAAAGATGGGACTATCATTTTATTTTAAATGTATATAATATATTTAAATGTGCATTTCATAAGCATTTTATATTTTAATACATTTAAATATGTAATAAGATATTTATAATATTATGTATTAATATATGAAATCTATTTAATAATCTCATAAGATACCAAAAAAATGTAATGAGGTAAAATCTAAATTTAATTTGAATTACTTTTAAACTGTATTTAATTTATGCACCATTGAAACTTTACTTGAAACAAAGAATGTGTATGTATATGTATAATGCATATACACACACAGACATATATATGTATTGGATATAAATAAAAGTAAAAAATTCTTGTTTTAACATTATATATAGTTTGTTTATTGCATATGTGTATATATATGTGTGTGTGTGTGTGTGTGCGTGTGTAATAATTATTTTAAAAGGTACTTATCATAATCATGAACAACTTCAGTAAATGTTGCTGTAAACCAGTTAGATGCGTCTGGAGAGGTTCAGCTGTATTTGTGTCTTCAGGAAGCGTGCCGCCTGTAAGTCCACCACCGGCTCACACAAGTACAAGAGCTCGTCTAAAGACCTGAAACCTCCTGATCTCTGGATCCATCACGAGCGTCTGGAGCTCAAACCCATCGACAAATCCCCCGATCCCAACCCGGTCATGACGGAGACGCCCATCCCTCGCGCCGCCCAGGACCCGGTGGAGCCCAGCCATCAGATCCAGGAGCTGGAGGAGAGTGTGTCCACTCGCAGGGGAGTGAGACCCAAAATCATGATGCCATTCGACTCTCAGCCGCCCCAACGTGAGTTCACAGAGCAAAACAGCTCATCTTTGATTGTCCCATAACACCTCAACCTGTCTTGTGCTTGTCATGCGGTACTATATGAACCGTGTGCCGTTCTTTCATGTCGTCTTGTGTCATAATAACTAGATCCAGACCTAGTGAGCTTCCCTCTTAAACTGACTTTTTAGGCACTTTTTAGGATATATTTCGCTATGATAGTCTCTGACGAAAGATACGGAGTGTGTTGCGTCTAAGAATAGTGATTCCAGTGATCGCCTCTTCATTTTTGCATATTGCAGATTATCCATCCTGGTCAAAATAATTCCAGAATGCAATACATTTAAAAAAAAAAATCAGTTTACAATGGCAGATGATTCAAGATAAATTATTATAAATGTCTAATTCATTCATTCTAACAGATCAGTATAATTTTAGTAAATGGTGTGCTTTCTATTTATTATGTTTATTAGAGTATCAGAGCAACATGCTAACACCTAACACCACTATTGAAATCATTTTTTTTTTAAATGTTTTACTTTATTAAACTATATTTTATTTTCATGAGATTTATTTTTGTATCAGAATTTATTTTGATAATTCTTTTATTTTTATTGATAAATATAAAAATTTATATAATTATATTATAGTTATAGTTATATTAATATAACTGAAACAAAGCCTAATATAAATACAAAGTTAAATCGTTTTATTTTTCTATTTAATATATTTGTACTTTTATCAAATAAAATATATTCATATATTGTTTTCTTAAATCTTATTTTTGATTTTCAAAACTATAATTTCAGTGTATTAAAATTAAAACTACAACAATTTATTTACATGACCAACAAAATAGAGCGCTGTAAATCAAAATGGCTTAGTAGGGGTGCTGTGTAGGCAGTCGTCTGAAAACCAGCTCTCTAAGTGTGTAGAAGATGTGTTGTGTTGATCTCGCTGTGTGTGTGTGTGTGTGTGTGTCCTCTCTCAGCTGTGATTAGTGCTCACCCCATTCATTCCCTCGATCATCTTCATCACCATCATCATCACTATCACCTCCCGCCGCGCGGTTACCTTCATCACCAGATCAGCCTGAGAGCGCCCGCCTCCCCACACACACACTTACACAGGTCTCCGTCTGCAGGTGAGACACACAGCTGACACCCCACACACACACACACTCACACAGGTCTCCGTCTGCAGGTGAGACACACAGCTGACACCCCACACACACACTTACACAGGTCTCCGTCTGCAGGTGAGACACACAGCTGACACCCCAAACACACACTCACACAGGTCTCCGTCTGCAGGTGAGACACACAGCTGACACCCCACACACACACACACTCACACAGGTCTCCGTCTGCAGGTGAGACACACAGCTGACACCCCACACACACACTCACACAGGTCTCCGTCTGCAGGTGAGACACACAGCTGACACCCCACACACTCACTCACACAGGTCTCCGTCTGCAGGTGAGACACACAGCTGACACCCCACACACACACTCACACAGGTCTCCGTCTGCAGGGGAGACACACAGCTGACACCCCACACACACACCCCCACAGGTCTCCGTCTGCAGGTGAGACACACAGCTGACACCCCACACACACACTCACACAGGTCTCCGTCTGCAGGTGAGACACACAGCTGACACCCCACACACACACTCACACAGGTCTCCGTCTGCAGGTGAGACACACAGCTGACACCCCACACACACACTCACACAGGTCTCCGTCTGCAGGTGAGACACACAGCTGACACCCCACACACACACTCACACAGGTCTCCGTCTGCAGGTGAGACACACAGCTGACACCCCACACACACACCCCCACAGGTCTCCGTCTGCAGGTGAGACACACAGCTGACACCCCACACACACACTCACACAGGTCTCCGTCTGCAGGTGAGACACACAGCTGACACCCCACACACTCACTCACACAGGTCTCCGTCTGCAGGTGAGACTTACAGATGAATAATTGTATTAATTGATTTATTTCTTCATCACTGTGTGTGTGTGTGTAGAGTCTGTGAGGAACCAGCCGGCTGCACCTGAACCTCCGGTTGCCCCCAGTCAGCCCATCACATCAGCTGAGGTCCAGAAGACTGAGGCGTTGATCAAAGAGGAAGATCCCCCCAGTATAAACCCACCAACGGCCCACATCCGGCCCACACACCCGCTCACACACCCGCTCAAGAGCTTCGCTGTGCCAGCGCTCACGGTTTCTGCCCATAACCCGCCCACCTATGAGACGGCCTTACCCAGCACCCCTCTGCTGGCTCAGCCAGGTGCGCTCCCTGGTTAATACATTTTGACATGTTAAAAACGTAAAGGTTCCTCTATAGGGGCTTTCGAACCTTTTCACAGTTCCTAGAACTACAGGCGGAAGTTCACGGGTTTTGGCGTGTTCGCACCGCAGGAACTAGGAACAATTTTACTTCTAGGAACTCCTTTTGGAGGAACTAATTTATCTCCTACTTCAGAGTCGGTCTAAACCAGCACTATAGGAACTACAGTGACGTTAGGTTTTGCTGATTGGCCGAACACACGCGAAACACCAGCGCCCGCCATTTAAAAAAAAAAAGCTGTATAAACAGATTATAGCCTGTATATTTACTCCAGAAACTAACTCTACGCACATCTTCTGCTCAGCAACACTGGACATCAACCACACGGCATACGCTAATACCTGTTCATATACTATCTACTTTCTATATATAACAGTTCTATCAAATAACGTATTAGACAGGACTGCTGGACAGATCGTAAACTAATGAACACTGAGAATGTGAGCACTGTGTTTAATGTTCTTCCACAAGATGCATGCAGTTTTGTTTATTAACCACTAGAGCACCAAAAGTCACATAGTGTACCTTTAGGAGAAACTACTGTGGTTGGTTGCTTTATGTGTGGGAGAGTTCATAGCATGTGCTGTTATCTGTGTTTCAGCGCCCGGCGTGAAAACTGCGTCTATCGGGACACTAAATCGAGCTCGAGCTCCAATGGCAGTAACAGTCCCGAATGCTCCTGACCAATCAGAAACCAGCAAGATGCTGGACATGGTGAGTGCTGGAGACACTTGAGGTTTTGTGAATGCTTCATTATGAAACCTGTCTCAAACATGTCTCGTTCACATTTCACCCCAAAATCAAAAGAAGGACATAAGATATTATGTTTTGCATACAGAAAATGAAGCCTTTTTTTTTACATTGTGAAATCATTTTCATGACAAATAAACTGTTCTTTAGTTTAATATTTAATAGTCCCCAATATTTTTTTTTATTTTGTGCGTAAAAAAAATCTAAATTCTAAATGAATTCTCAAATCAAAATGGGCCCAATACAAAGCCCTGTGGGACACCGCTGGTTAAAACAAAGAGCATGGGGCTTAAGTCTAATGTTTCCCACACTGAAAAAAAGTGTATTGAATTTATTTATTATTGAATTTGTATCTGAAATATATTTGTTGTCCATTGAAGTATTTGCTCATTTAATTTATATTAAAACATTCATAAAAATTTGAATAAAATGTGCATATTCTTTATACAAAATAGAATTTCTTGTTTTCTATTTTTAATTTTAGAGTGAAAAGTGTGATCTTGACACCCTATTATTAAGAAAGTTGGAATCTGTGTTTAATTTGATTTATTTTTCTCCTTTTTTTTTTTACCCATTTATCTTTTTACTCACCGGCCGAATTAATTTGAATCGTTTTCTCTTTCTGTGCCTAATTTAAAAAATGCACTGTTTTTCTTTTCCTTTTTTAATTTGTGTTACACTTCTGAAATGCATGCGTTTTGTTTGTTTTGTCGTAGGTTGCGCTGTAGCGTCTTGCTTTATTCTCTCGCTTCTCAGCTGCTCCAAACCCGTTTCCCTCCCTCGTGCTCCTCTCGCTTTTCCTCTTTCTGTTTGGTTTGTCGTTCTTTCTCCCTCTGTTCTCTTGCATCCCTCAATCCTAACTCTAACATGGCTGGTCTGGCATGGCTCTCTCTCTCTCTCAGACGTATGAGACCGATGAGCTCTCAGAAGAAATGGCCCACCTGGAGGGTTTGATGAAGGATCTGAACGCCATCACTACAGGCTGAAGCGCCTCAACACACACGGCTGAACCTCGTCCTCAGGAACAACCAGGACATTTGAAATGAACACTGACTGAACGCTTCATCTTCTCCATCCTGCATGGATATTGCCAGAGAAATCTATAAAACCATGAAAACTCAATGCCATCTTTCTCAGCTCGAATGAGCCATTCTGCACAGAAAACATACTTTTAATGTTTTTTTTTGGGGGGGGGGGGGGGTGGATTGTATTTACGTATTCCATATTTTTAGCCTGTTTATGTATGTTTTCATTGTGTATACAGCCATTTTAGGACTTTTTTTTTTTTTTTTAAGGTCAAAAACCTCACATGCTCATACATTGGGCTTCACTCATGAAATGCAACCAGAATAACTTTATGGAAATTATGCGTAAAACCATTCCTATGTAAATTGTCACTTTCAAATCAGTGCAACAATTTACACAATCAATTTATTAATGATTTACACGTGTGGATCATGAATATGCTCGTTTGTTGAACATCTGTGTTCATAAAACCATTCTTGCATAAATTGTCTACCATGTTAGTTGTTGCATTTGAATTGAATGCAGCAATTTACACAATACACAATTTACAGATCATTTGCGAACCGTTATTTTTGTTTGCTCATGAATTCGCATGAATGTGTCATGGTTTTATTTCAGTGTCTTACATCACGTTTAAATGCTTCATCTAATGCCGTCATCTCTGGAAGATCTCAGTGTCTCCTGCTCTGGGACGCTGGTAGCATCAGAGTCTGAATATGCATCTGCATTTTCCTCTTCTCTCTTTATGCTCTGAATGACCATCTCAACTCAATCTGAATCCAGTGATGTTTGGTGCTCCAGAAACTCCTCAAACGTGAGACGCTCGTTCCTCATGTACGCTCCTCTTCCTCAGGACCCTGACGCCTGTTTTTGGGGCCCTAGAGATTCATCATGAAGGAGTTTAATGCCAAGTGACTCTCAGATTTTTGTACTTTGAGAGGTATATATATATATAGATATACAATGAACTGCAAATGTTTGCTTACATGAATACTTTGTACACTCTCAAAAAGGACAATTTTTTATATATATTCATGTTTTGGTTGGTTTTTATATGAAGACGACACATTGCTTTGTAAACATTTTCCATGTAAGTTATGAAATATTCTGCGTTGTGTTTTCACCGTGCCGTTTAGCCGACCCCTTCTCCCAAAGAATGAGCGGAAAGAAAATATCAGCGACGAACTCTGCCTTGCTCGTGTACAGTTTCTCACGTCATGAATGTCAATGTGGCTGTAACAAGGTCTGCTTATGAATTAAGTTGTTGTTTGTGTTTACAATAACGGGGGAAGATTTAAAAAAAAAAAAAAAAAAAAAAGGAAAGAAGACACTGAACCATGTTGTGTGGCCGGTGTACCGTCAACTGTCATTTGCACTTTTTATATTTTGGATTTGAAATGAATCGCTGATGCCATGTGAAATATGAACCTATTTTATGTAACAATGATGTCACAAGTAAACAGCTGGTTTCAAAGACATTTAACTGTTGTTTAGTTTGTTACGTTATTATGCAAGACCATATTTGCATTTGTTTTTTTGCTGGAAAGCATATTGCTTATATTTGTGGTTTGATGAGGTCAATGGAGAAATATTGGATGTATAATTATTATTTATTGCAAATTATAGTAGCTCATTGTTTTCCACAACTTATCCATTCTGATTTTATGCTCTGAAAAAATCGTTGATGGATAAAAGGTAAGTTGTTGCCAAATCAAAATGGACCCAGTACTAAGCCTTGTGGGACACCGCTGGTTAAAACAGAGCATGGGATTGTCAAATGGCTGTTTATCATACTCAAAAAAAGTGTATTGAATTTAAATGATTTATTCATGATCATCAGTTCCACGTGAAATCAAGTTACTCAAATTTGTTTAAGAAACATAATGGAGTTCCGAAGTGATATATGGTTCCCTGACAAGAATTTCAGTCATTTTGTCACCACTAAATCATAAGATTGTGTTAGCTAGCTAACAAACTATTAGATAGAAATATCACATTAACTCTTTCCCCACCATTAACAGAATTTTCCGTCAATCCATGTTTTCACTGTTGTACGGTAGGGGGCGCTATTACACATCTTTAGAAAGAGTATTGACTATCTGGATCAAAACATGCAAAAAAGCAACAGAAACAAGCAATAAAAGCATTGCTTATGCATGTATGTCTTTGACACAAAAAAAAAATCTACACTTTTTGTTCAAAATTTGCTTTTTTAATGAAACGCCCGCATTCAAGTGTTAATAAAAAAAGAATGCATGAAGCTGGAATAGAAGCTTTATTTTTAACAGGTGCTTTCTTTAATACAGGGTTCACCAATCTCGGTCCTGGAGGGCCGCTGTCCTGCAGAGTTTAGCTCCAACCCCAATTAAACACACCTGAACCAGCTAATCAAGGTCTCATTAGGCATACTAGAAACTTTCAAACAGGTGTGTTGGAGCTGGTTGGAGCTAAACTCTGCAGGGACAGCGGCCCTCCAGGACCGAGATTGGTGAACCCTGCTTTAATATATTCCATGTTCTATGGAAGCTTGTTTCCAACACTGAATAATAAATAAATAATAATTGCGACTTTTTATCTCACAATTCTGACTCTTTTTTTTCTCACAATTGCAATATATCAAGTCAGAATTGTGACTTTTTTTCTCACAATTGCGAGATATGAAGTCAGAATTCAGAGAAATAAAGTCGCAATTGGGAGATATAAAATCAGAATTGCATGATATAAAGTCGCAATTGCGTGTTATAAAGTCAGAATTTTGAGATATAAACTATTCTGAGGTAAAAAAAAAAAAAGTATTTTTTCCTTAGAATTGGACTTTATATCTCACAATTGTGAGAAAAGATGTCAGAATTGCAAGATATAAACTCGCAATTATGTGTTATAAAGTCAGAATTGCGTGATATAAAGTCGCAATTGCGAGAAAAAAAGTCAGAATTCTGACTTTATAAGACGCAATTGTGACTATTTCACGCAATTCTGACTTTATATCTTGCAATTCTGACTTTATTTCACGCAATTCTGACTTTATAACACACAATTGCGACTTTATTTCACGCAATTCTGACTTTATATCTCGCAATTCTGACTTTATAACACGCAATTGCGACTTTATTTCACGCAATTCTGACTTTATACCTCGCAATTCTGACTTTATAACACGCAATTGCGACTATTTCACGCAATTCTGACTTTATATCATGCAATTCTGACTTTATATCTCGCAATTCTGAGAAATAAAGTCAGTATTGCGAGATGTAAACTCGCAATTGTGAGATAAAAAGTCGCAATTATCTTTTAAAATGTTTTATTTTGTGGCGGAAACAAGCTTCCATAATGTTCAGATATTCATACAACAAAATATTAGATGAAAATTTTGTTTAAATTATCAAAAATGCTGGCAGTCGCTTGCAACGTTGTTCAAAAACACTGGCGGGGAAAGAGTTAATATCTAAGAATTAAATTTCCTCAAGTAAAGCAGGTTTCTCGATAGTGTTTGTTCATAACATTAAACTAACAAGTCTCCCCGTTTTCTAATTTTGCTTAAAACACATTAAATAATACTTAATTTCAACATTTATACAATATATTTTAAGTCCCATGCACGTTGATCTTCTGCAAAGGCGGTGTTTCGCTGCCCTGTGACGTCATAAGTCTCCACTGTTCAGAACTCTCCTGTGGTTTTAGCCTTGGCTTCAGTAAAAGCAGTTTCTGGAATAACAAGGAAGGTTTGAGTTCTGAAACTTGCAGGTTATTTTTATAGTATAACGAACTCTTGATGAAAGCAAAGATGAAAGCGATACACAAGTCCTACCAGCCTCTGGAACCTGTCAGCCGTTTACTGCCGCTAAGACGTGACCAGTCGAGCGACGAGATGGACGAGATCCACCGAGAAAAGGTCTGACGGGATATGGTTAACGTTATGTAATGTTTGCTTTATTAGCATGTTTATAAAGTCACTAACTTAACTAAATGAAAATTGCTTTCAACGAAATGTCAACGAAAATTATGACTAATTGCGTTACCATAGAAATTGTACTTTATGTTAGCATTATTTACTGATATTTATTTCAATGCTTTACATGCATAAAAATGTGTGTTGTTTCTTTGACGGAATTGCTTGGTTGGTCCATTTCCACACTGAAAAGTGTATGTGCGTTGTGCACACGCTACATTTTGGCCAAGCATGCGCCCTTAAAACAGCATCTGAACGCGCCACTGACAGGTTTTTCCTGGTCAGTGGCGGAATTGTTTTCTGAAACTGCAAAATAGCACCAGGGAACGTTTGCGCCGGAACACGCCTCCCCTTTGCGCTGAACCGCCCCCGGGAGCGCATGTTCATTCCCTAATTTACCAACTGTGGAGGGAAAAGTCCGCTGTGCGTCGGGTGCAAAATAGGAATGATACATGCGTCGGTGTACAAAGTCAATTGTGCTGGGTGCAAGATAGGGCCCTAAGGCTTATTGCAAATGAGTCAAGTCAAGTTCATTTATACAGCGCTTTTAACAATGTAGATTGTTTCAAAGCAGCTTTACAGTGATAATAGGAAATTAAAGTAACGGAGATTGTTTCGATTTCGATTAATATTTCAAGTTTGCTTGTTACTGATACATTATCAATAGTACCTAGCTCTCTTTTTTCCAAGATACTCAGCCCTAGCTTCTGCATCTGCGTTTACCCTGGCTCTGTACCGTCTCTGCCTCTCTTTATTAGACAGAGGCATCTGGAAGGACGGAATTGACCTTAAAACACCAGAAGCTACTGTATTATAAAGTTTGGGAATGTTTGGTTCAGGAAATGGTGGCTACCAGGATGGTGTGTCCATTAAAACACAGGGGGGTCCAGTACTCAGTCCATACTCATTTATTGTAACAGATCGTGAATCAGGCCATATAGTAGAATGGGAATCAGATATAATAGAGTTGTATGGTTTCTATAAACAAATAAACAACAAACAGAATCTTAAATATAATTAACACCATAGAACTTCAACTAATAAATCATTAATCACATAGTCCAATCCTAAACAATTCAACATCAAAATAGTAAGAACACTGAAACATAAGAATCATAATCACATGGAACATTTCAGAATTAGACCCAAACAGAATCTCAAGAATAGTGATTTATCAATCATTAAGTGCACCCGAGGAGACTTGGCTCCTCCCATGACTGGCTACGTCATGTGGTCCAATAGGAATTCTCAACTCTCAATTCTCTGTATATATTTTAATCACAGTTTAAATAAGATTATTTTCATCCTACTAAGAGAAACGACGTGAAGTTGATCGTTTAGTCGGTGGCTTGATTTACTGATGCATAAATAGTATTGAACAATTTTGAGAGAAAGATAATCTTTCTGAACTTGAATAATAGTAAATCAGAAATCACAGATCAGGCATTAGAATAAACATGATTGCTTAACTTACAAGTCATTTTAGAAATCCCGACCTGTTGATGTTTTACGGCCATATCCGGAATAAAGAGTAGGCCTATGTATGGTAAACCTATATACATACAGTTAGGGTGATATTAAAGGACTTAAACCGTGATATAAGATTTTGGCCATATTGCCCATCTCTAATATTCTCTGCATGACCTGTAAAGTCACGTCCACAAACCTCTTGCGTATTGTTTGGTCACTTGCACCACAAGGTGTCACTGTGGCCTCAAAGCTTCAGCACTGCCACTCTGAGCTCGATTGCTATGTCTGAGGTAAAACACGCCCCCTCATTAACATACAGAGCAATACATGTATAAATAAATGTAGACAAATACATATATGAATAAATGTGACAATAAATAAAAGTGGAAATAAATAAATAAATGTGGAAAAATATATAATTATACATAATTAAATAAAAGTAGTCATTTATTTTATTTATTTTTTTACATTTCTTTGTATATTTATTTATATACTTATTTATTTATTATTAAGTCAGGTTTGGCATTCCATACCTATTATCACATTTATTTATCTATTTATTCATTTATCTATTTATTCATTTATTTTTAATTTCTGCAGGTTTTGTCGTCCAAAGCGCTCAGGTCCTACCAGCCTCTGAAAGCTGCAGCTAGCCGGATAGTCCAGCAGAGAATTGAATCTCTCTCTGTCTCAGTTGAATAAGGTCAGACCTGTGGTCGACACGAGCATCCAAACACTGGCACATACTCAACACAAGAAGACAGTCGAGGTCTCTGATTAATTCATATTTAAACAAGAATGTATTTTCCTGTCATCATTTACTTGCCCTCATGTTGTTCCAAACCTGTATGAGTTTCTTTCTTCTGCTGAAGAAGCTTTATTCATTTTTTATTTCTGCAGGTTTTGTCCTCCAAAGCGCTCAGGACCAACCAGCCTCTGGAACCTTTAGCTAGCCCGATAGTGGAGCAGAGAACTGACCAGAGGAGTTACGAGATCCACCTAGAACAGCTCTGACGGGATATGGTTATGTAATATTTGCTTTATTAGCATGTTTAATATTACGTGAAATTGAGCTAATTTGGGCCGCTCAGTTTGAGTTATTAGGGCCCGAGCACCGATGGTGAGAGGACCCTATTGTTTTTTTAGTATAGTAATTCTCAACGGGGGCGTTCAGAGAACAACGGGGGGCGCTGGAAGCAAGATTTTTGAAAGGGGGGCGTTCAGGTGTTAATGTTCACGAGTTTAAATATATAACGCAAATTTTTGATCATTTACTTTTATTCATTTTAAGCATTTAGTCATTTATTTGTAATAAACACTTTAAGTGGGCTATTTAAAAAGTGTTAGGACTATGTATATGTTAAATTATGTTGTCAAACATATGCGCAGAGTGTGATGTCATATTGTGTGTGCGCGTGAAAGAATACGTCACAAATATACATGGCTACATGCCACTGAACCACTGTCCAACATGCCCATGCCAAGTGTCACTGCCCCACCCACTGCAAGAGGAGTGTAGAAAAGACTTTCACTGTTGCCAACTCTGTGGATATTCTGATAATCAACAATAATAATCGATAATCGTCTTTCACAGCCGTGTAAACTGTCTCAGCATCAAACATGTCATCTTTTTGGGAGTCTGGTGTGACCTGTACTGTCTGTCTCCCTCCGAATACAGGTCGACTAGGTTTCCTGTGACAGAGGAGAGATGTTGGCAGGGCAGTTTAGTCTGGTGTGGCCAGGGGTGAAGCAGACAAACACAGTCTCTCTGACATGCAGTGTGAAATGGTGGTGTGACTTGAGTCGTTACAGACTTTACAAACTGCGTCTTTGGGACGTCTGTCACGAGAAGCACGCTGGAACCTCCCACCTCGACCTGGATGAGGAGTACTACGCTGCTGCATTTTCTCCATGTCAACCATACGAGCGAGAAGTCTCTCCTCTGACTGTTGGATATTTTGTGCCACAGCTGGCACTGAGACATGACTTGGAGTATGGTGTGATCCATCTTGCACTGGGACAGGCACTGGAGAGGGATAAGGCGAATAACACACATGTTGCCGGGCTTGGAAAGGAGAAGGCGAGGGGCACTGCCAGGGACGCTGATGGCGGACCGGCCTGCTCAGAAGTAACAGTGGCAATGTGGCTTTTTAGCTGTGCGGCCCCAGTGACTCCGCCACAAGGCCTCAGCTCCCTCTGATAATCCTCAATCCTCAGATGAACGTCACGTGAGGTCCACTCATGAATAGGCTTACACTAGATAGTCCTTGGTCAGGAGTCAGGACAGTGTTTGACGAACATGAGAGCCACTTCACCATTCATGTCCTGCATCTGCTTGCCTTGTCTGTGCAGGCCCTCAAGAGCCAGATCCGCTGCTTTGTTCAGTCTTATCCAGTAGTCAACTGGGTTCTCTCTGTGCCTGGGCAGAGTAGCATAAAAGTCAGCGAGAGGGAGGTGTAACGCGCGTCGCGGCGAGAGTGCAACCCTCACTCTCAAACAGTGAAATATGCAAATAGGAGTGAAGGGAGTGCACCGCTTCAAGATTTGGACCAGTGACCAGAAGATTAGACTCGCTCAAGAGACTGTGTCAACAACAAGGGGAAAAGGAAATGGTGACAACACTGGCTGCGTTAGAAACAGGTATGATGCATTTAAGGCAAATGATAAAAAAAATAAAAAAATAAAGCAGTGAAATTCAAAACATCACCACATAACACAAGAAAAAATATATATAGATATGACCAGGATGACAGTAAAGCTTTGCTCCAAACAAATTAAATGTATACCCCTTATTTATATAGATTTATATTTCCTATTTAGTTTATCACTATTATTAATTGTTTCTCTCTTTTTTGTGACCTATTTAGATTCAAGCTAATAAATGTAATTGACCCTTACTCTATTAATACATGTATACAATTTACTTTTACCTTTTTATTCTAATTGTTTTCTAATTGGCTTATTTAATGTAAAGAATAATTTTTAAATTCGAATACAATTCTTCCAAATGATAACCCTTTAAAAAAATACCCTTTTTACTCTCGTTCTCTAGAAAAATAAAATAAATAAAACCAAATTAAATAAAATAAAATACAATAGAATTTTAAAGTGGAAAAATAACAGTAGGGAAAATAAAATCACAATAAATCAAATTTTACTGCAGTCTAAATGCGAGATAGGTTTTTACTAAATCTCAGTTCCAGTTGAAATGATGCTTGCACGAGATCCTTCCGCAATTTAGTTCTGATCAACACAGTTCAGTCTGAAAGGGAGAAAGAAAAAAAAAAACGTGCACAATCATACCACTCCGTTGAGTCCGTTCATTCCTTGATCACAAAGCTCGGTCCTTATATGGGCATGGCTCGCCAGTTCCTGCTCGCAATAGTTTTTTTCCCCCCGATGTGAAGCAGGGACAATACACGTACAAAATCTTCTTCAGGAATCGTCCAGTGTCCAGGAAATGTGCAGCATCCGACTCAGAAAATGATGAAAAAATAAAATAGCGAAGAAGGAAAAAACGAGAAAAGAAAGAAAAGACCCAACCTTGCAAAAGACAAGGCCAAAAATACAATTAGACATTCCTTTCAAAAATATACATCATTACAGCAGTTAGTCTGCATTTAAACAACATTCAACATTTTTGACTTCATGTTCGTCTAACTTTAGCACACTGAATTTACATCGATGTCCGAAGAGCTATTCTTATACATGTGCGTCATAATCGGCCATTAACTCGTAGCTCGAATACACGACGAAAACGATTAAAATAACAACTGTTAACTGCTCAAACTCAACTCTGAAACATTAGTTATTCAACACAATAGTCTAACTATTATAAAACAGAAGATTAATAACTCTTATGCGTCTTTTACATACCACTGCATATAACATCAGCATTTAATATTTGAACACCATTTATCAAACATTTATACAACAAAACAAAAAACTCAGTAATAAAGAATTTAATAATTTCACTTACCAAGAGAACTCAATTTTTCAATTATGAAGTTTTCAGAAAGGTCAAAACTCCCAACTTTAGGCCTGTGTTTTCTCTGTAGTATTCGTGTAATCAATCACACATTCACCCGTAATCATTGACTGATGAAATTCAATCCACACTTTTATTTAAAAGTCTCTCTGTTGTTTCTCTGATACAACTGTTGGTTTGTTCGTTCTAATTCCATTTTCTTCTTCTCTTTTTAGGATCTGCTTCTCTATCTCGCGAGGAGTGTTGCATCATCTGCGTCCTGGCTCCTCCCCCACTCGTCTAATTGGACCAATCTTCATCTTATTAAATTGAATAACTTTTCTAAATTAGTTTTATGGTTTTAATTTATGCATTTTATTTTTTTCTCTTCGCAGATATGAATAAAATAACTGTTTTATATATTCATGAGTGTTTTTAGTGACCTGGGTTACAGAGGCATGAGGGAGCATCGCTGAAATAGTGGAGAAGAACATGATCCTGATATGTGTTTTGGTCATGTCAATCCAGTCCTGAACGGAGTATTTGTCAGTGCTGTCACCTCTAAACGTCTGGAGTCCTTTATCAGACATAACATGGACTGTTACACGTGGAACGTCATGCCTGTTATCGTCACAGTGAGCGTTCTGGGTGTCAGTGGTAGTCCTGTGGTCACTAGTCATGTTTACAACACCAGCTGACATCAACTTTGCCACAATGGATTCACCAATTTGAGCACCTAACTGTCATCCATCTTAATATTTCTGGCCGATTTAAACCATTAAACGTACTTGCGTTGTGTATATTGATGTAAAACCCAAGTTACACATGTATGAAAAACAAATAAAAATTAGCATATATCTGCGTATTATCACACTGAAGACAAGCTATTAAAATTAGTACACCCTAAACCACAGTCTCTTTGTAATCTGACCAGATAGTTATTCCAAAGGTGCAGATCAGGACGGCAGCACAGCATCCCCGGCGGTGAGCATCAAGCTGATCTGGAGATCCAAAAGGTCACGGCACCAGTGTTAACAGATGGACAGGGTATGAAGACAGACACCTCCAGCTGACGGGTTTTCCAAGATTTATTTGTTCTGCAGAAGACAATATCACATGAATTGGCTTCTGATCTACTGTTTCTTTCTATCTGCACCTCTGCTCCTAAACATTGAATAACAGAATTTACACACTCAACGTGGACTGCAGAGCCTCCGTTATTTACATTGCACAGAAACAGTGCGAAAATGGCGCGAAAAGAAAAAGAGTTGAACAAAGTATCGTTAAAACTTATATTTAACCGTAAAAACGGCACAAAACAGCTAGTTAATATCGTATTAACTTCAAGGCAATAAATATTGAAGGGTCACAACACCATTTACAAAGAAAATTAAAGCTGCAAGCAGCATTTATCGGGGTTCAAGCAGTTAATAGCCTGACTACGTCAGACTTCTTACTTCCGCTCAATTTCATTTCGCTTCTGTACTCAGTCTGAGACAGCGTAATAGCTTTCCGTTTTCCTCCGGCCTGAAAACAGCCGGCCAATCAACGAACAGAGGGCGGGCTGAGAGCCGTGACGTAGACACTGATTGGACCGTGGAAGTGTAGATTTACTTCACATAATCTGCAAAAGTCGTTCACAGCCATGTTCACTCCGGTATTTTGCTCGATGGTTTTGTTTTCGCATCATACTACATGTGTTTACAGTGGAAGTTAGATGCGGCTGAGCATGCGCATAACACACGCCATAACCAAACGTTATGTGATTGGCTTACGGGAACCAATGATTTTAAACTTCAGACAAGCGCCTCCCCGCGAGAAAGAAAACGCTTTTCAATTATGCCATGCCAGACTCTGTCTACGAAGCAAAGCGAAGTAGCAGAGTTTGGTATTACCAGGCTAGCAGTTAAGGCCTTTAAGCACAAAAGCATCAAAAGTTATTAAGTTTTATTTAGCAAGCATGTAACCACTGCCATAATAGATGAAAAAGACCATTTCTCACAGGGATCACAGTGGTGTAAAGCAGTGGTTCCCAATTCCAGTCCTCGTGACCCGTTTGTAGGTCTCTCTTATCTGACACACTCAGTTCAGTTCATGGAGTCTCTCCTAATGAGCTGATGATCTGATTCAGGTGTGTTAAATAAGGGAGACATACAAAATGTGCAGAGCAGTAGGTCACGAGGACTGGAATTGGGAACCACTGGTGTAAGTCACTTGAGTCTAGGTCAAACGGCCTAAGAGTTATGAGCGATTTTGTACTTTTGGTTGCTGTAGCGCCACCTATGGGCCAATCGGGGTCATACTCTGATAGGTTGTCCCCAAATTGAGGCCTACCATCTGGCCAGGTTTCACGTCTCTAGGCCTTACGGTTTGGCCTGCACGAAGCGTTTTACGAATCCTTACAATTACAATAGGGTTTCAGCATTTCATGCTTGAACCCCTAATAAGAATGGAAGCTTTTTGCCATTTATAGCGCCACCTTTGGTCCGATCTGCATGAAACTCAGCATGCTTCTTCACCATGTTAGGACACATATGCTCATCGATTTTGGTGAAGTTCTGAGTTTTCATTTGGGATTTATAGGCTTTTTAGTGTATTTTGCCACGCCCCTTTTCTAACTGACCCTGTTACAGCCACCCAAATGCCAAAGTTCAACTTTTTTTTGATAATTATTGATCTAGAGAGTCCAGAGAATTGTCCTAGACTGGTCTGGTTCCGATCGGGCCAAAAACCAGGGACTAAGTTCGCAAAAGTAGGTTTTGGACAAAATGCGACATAGCAGAAATTTGTTATGCCTAAATTTGGCTGATTTGTCTGATGCCTGAATTTGGATATAGCCATTTTTGCCGCCTTGAGCCAGTGATCACAGTGGTGTAAGGCACTTGAGTCTAGGTCAAACGGCCTAAGAGTTATGAGCGATTTTGTACTTTTGGTTGCTGTAGCGCCACCTATGGGCCAATCGGGGTCATACTCTGATAGGTTGTCCCCAAATTGAGGCCTACCATCTGGCCAGGTTTCACGTCTCTAGGCCTTACGGTTTGGCCTGCACGATCAGTTTTACAAATTCTTACAATTACAATAGGGTTTCAGCATTTCATGCTTGAACCCCTAACAATAAAATAGCGCAGCAGCATTTTACACACAACCTACCTAATCAACACAATTGTTGTGAGGAGGAGACGGAAACTACGGCAACCTAGGAGGTACAATAGAGGCGCAATGCAGGAAACAATAGCCATATGATAAATAAATTAAACTCAGTAAGATAAAATTCACAAATACCCAACAAATCATTAAATTATAATTAAAATATGGTAAAAATTAAATTAAACATAAACTGGAAATTAGAATTAACAAAGTGCATTGTCACTTGCTTGTAAACGTATTGGTTGCAATCTGAAACATCACCGCTAGAGGCCGCTGAAAACTACATGTAGCCCCTTTAAAGGGATAGTTCACCCAAAAATGAAAATTCTGTCATCATTTACTCACCCTCAAGTTGTCCCAAACCTGTATGAGTTTCTTTGTTCTGCTGAACACAAAGGAAGATATTTGGAAGAATGTTTGTAATCAACAGATCTCGGTCCCCATTGACTTCCATAGTAGGAAAAAAAATACTATGGTAGTCAATGGGGACCGAGATCTGTTTGGTTACAAACATTCTTCCAAATATCTCCCTTTGTGTTCAGCAGAACAAAGAAACTCATGCAGGTTTGGAACAACCTGAGGGTGAGTAAACGATGATAGAATTTTCATTTTTGGGTGAACTATCCCTTTAAATGCACTACATTTGAATATGTATTCTCTCGTTATTTCATCTGACTCCATAAATGAAAAGGTTTTAATGATATCCGTGCATCATTAAACTCCTTAATGAAAATAATGTCAAAGTCAGTTAGAATAATCAAATGTAACAATTTATTATGTCAGGTAAATGTATCATGCCAATTTCATAATCAATTCAAAGATAATCGATACAAAACATCAAATGTTCTGGAATAAAGAGAAAAGATGCAAAGGTGGCGAAGTATTTTTGGATTAAATGCAATACATTTGAATGTGTATTCTCTCGTTATTTCATCTGACTCCATAAATGAAAAGGTTTTAATGATATCCGTGCATCATTAAATGACTATTCCTATTAACTCTTTAATGAAAATAATGTCAAAGTCAGTTAGAATAATCAAATGTAACAATTTATTTGCCATTGTACATACTACTGCCCAGGGCCGGCTCTGTAAATCTGGGGGCCCTAAGCAGGATAATTCTGGGGCCCTGCCTTGCAGTGAATAATGGAGTATTGCCACCGCAAACCAGCAACTGTACACAATCTAAACCTTACACATTTCATCTGTACCTCTTTTAACATGATTGCCCACAATTATTTGACTGCTTATTAAAGTACACTCACTGAAACAGTAAAAGTAAAGATTACAGATGTGCCAAATTTCTACATCTACTTTATTACTGTCTGAATGCTTTGTAAATGTTAAAACAGCACGAACTGTTGTTGTCCACTAGGCGGCTTAAAACATTTAGTATTAAAAAATCTTCAATAAAGTTGTTGCATATACTACAGGTGTTGCTGGAGTCTCGATCTTTGAACTTCTTTTCCCTTTTCCACACTTTAAAAGGAGGGAGAAGTTGGACCAGTTGCTTCTTTGCTTCCTTCTAAAGTGATTTAAACATATTCTTCTATGGATGTATCAAAGAGATTAAAAATTCGACAAAAGATTCTAGTTTGAGTTGGTATTTGGTAACACTACTTCAGCGAACAATCATTAGCCAAATGTGTATATAAAATGTTTAGTTATATATACATAAATCTAATAAAAACTCTAGGTAACACTTTTTACATTTTACAGTAAAAAACAAACAACATTTTACAGCGTCATTGTTACACGTTACATGTAGTTACTATAGTAATAACAGTAAATTATGCATAGCATACCCCTAAACCACACCCTAATCCTACCCTAACCCTAACTACATGTAAGTTCATGTAGTTACTTAGTATTACCCGGTACTTAAATGTATAATTACACTGTTACACGGACACCTTAAAGGGATACTCCACTTTTTTCGGAAATATGCTCATTTTACATCTTCCCCAGAGTTAAACAGTTGAGTTTTACCGTTTTAGAATCCATTCAGCCGAACTCCGGGTCTGACGGAACCACTTTTAGCATAGCTTAGCACAGATCATTGATTCTGATGAGTCCAGTAGCATTTCTTTCAAAATGACCAAAGAGTTTCAATATTTTTCCTATTTAAAACTTGACTCTTCTGTAGTTAAACCGTGTACTAAGATCGACGGAAAATGAAAAGTTGCTATTTTCTAAGCCTATATGACTAGGAACTACTCTCATTCCGGCGTAATAATCAAGGAACTGTGCGGCTGTTCCATGAGTGCAGCAGGCGTAATGATATGACGCAGCGCCTGAAAATAGGTCTAATAGGTTAGACAAACTTAGTCCCGGTCACGTTGGAAGAAGTTACCGAGCTGGGGACTATTTTCAGGCGCTGCGTCATATCATTACGCCTGCTGCACCCATGGTACAGCCGCACAGTTCCTTGATTATTACGCTGGAATGAGAGTAGTTCCTAGCCATATAGGCTTAGAAAATCGCAACTTTTCATTTTTCGTCGATCTTAGTACACGTTTTAACTACAGAAGAGTCAAGTTTTAAATAGGAAAAATATTGAAACTCTTTGGTCATTTTGAAAGAAATGCTACTGGACTCATCAGAATCAATGATCTGTGCTAAGCTATGCTAAAAGTGGTACCGTCAGACCCGGAGTTCGGCTGAATGGATTCTAAAACGGTAAAACTCAACTGTTTAACTCTGGGGGAGATGTAAAATGAGCTTATTTCCGAAAAAAGTGGAGTATCCCTTTAAAATAAAGTGTAACCAAACCCTTTTCACACATTCAGTACACATTCAAACCCCAAAACAGTAAACAACAAAACAATTAACAGCATTTAAAATGCAATGAATGATACATAAATTAATCAAATAAATAAGCAAATAATATAAATAAGAAAAAAGGGAAGAAAACAAGTTTAAAACCCTAAAAGTAGTACTGCCATAGTAGCCAGGTGCTTCTCGTGATGTGACAGGCGTTGTTGATCTTCTTCTGCAAAGGCGGCCTTTCGCTGCCCTGTGACGTCATAAGCCTCCACTGTTCAGAACTCTCCTGTGGTTTTAGCCTTGGCTTCAGTAAAAGCAGTGTTTGGAAATACAAGGAGGGTTTGAGTTCTGAAACTTGCAGGGTATTTTTATAGTATAACGAACTCTTAAGATGAAAGCGATACACAAGTCCTACCAGCCTCTGGAACCTGTTAACGTTAGCCGTTTACTGCCGCTGAGACGCGACCAGTCGATCGGCGAGATGTCCGAGATCCTCCGAGAAAAGGTCTGGATATGGTTATGTAATGTGTGCTTTATTAGCATGTTTATCAAGTCACTAACTTAACTAAGTGAAAACTGCTTTCAACGAAATGTCAACGAAAACTACATGACTAACTGTGTTACCATAGAAATGGTCCTTTATGTTAGCATTATTTAGCCTACTGATATTTATTTCAATGCTTTAACGTTACATGCCTAAAAATGTGTGTTGTTTCTTTGACGGAATTGCTTAACTGCCACCGTCACATCCCTAACTATAATAAGATAACCGATAAGTTACAATTTTCATTGACTAAAACTATAGACTAAGTTAAATGTCATCATATTTTGTCGACTAACGCGCTAGACGAAAATTGTCATGGATAATTCTGACTAAAATAACGTTACATGTAAGACTAAAATGCTCAGCAAAGAGATTGCATTGTGTCAATGAATGTCCCCATAAAGATAGATCTAACGTTAACGTTACAAGAATGTGAATGTGTGTGTGTGTGTGTATATTTATATGTATGTGTGTGTGTGTGTGTGTGTGTGTGTGTGTATATACAGTGCTATGCATAAGTTTAGACACCCATACTAAAGTTGACTAAAAAGAGGAATAAAAAATCATCTTTTGGAAACTGAACTTAATGCCTTAATTAAAAAAATTAGGAAAAATCCAACCTTTAAGGACACCGATTTTCTTTGTGAATGAATAATGCATCGTAAATAAATAAATGTTCTTCCTTAAAATACAGCATGCATAAGTTTGGACACCCCTATGTTAAATTCCCATAGAGGCAGGCAGATTTTTATTTTTAAAGGCCAGTTACTTCATGGATCCAGGATACTATGCATCCTGATAAAGTTCCCTTGGCCTCTGGAATTAAAATCATCACATAGCCTTCACCATACCTAGAGATTGGCATGGTTTTATTTCAGTTAGCCTAATAGCTGGTTTGATTTGCATTGAGAGATGATCTTATGGAAAGTACTCCATGCCAATCTCTAGGTATGGTGAAGGCTATGTGATGATGTGGGGCTATTTTAATTCCAAAGGCCAAGGGAACTTTATCAGGATGCATAGTATCCTGGATCCATGAAGTAACTGGCCTTTAAAAATAAAAATCTGCCTGCCTCTATGGGAATTTAACACAGGGGTGTCCAAACTTATGCACCCTGTATTTTAAGGAAGAACATTTATTTATTTACGATACATTATTCATTCACAAAGAAAATTGGTGTCCTTAAAGGTTGGATTTTTCCTATTTTTTTTAATTAAGGCATTAAGTTCAGTTTCCAAAAGATGATTTTTTATTCCTCTTTTTAGTCAACTTTAGCATGGGTGTCTAAACTTATGCATAGCACTGTAAATATACGAGCTTGATAAAAATGATCATTCTAGAAGAAAATTTCAGATGGCACTTAGAGGCTTTTGCATCTGAACTCTTCATATAGATATATATATACACACACACACACACACACACACACACACACACAATCGATCTCAAGGCGATCTATCTTATTATCTAACGTTACCTGCATCAGAAAAACGTTCGTCTTCTGAGTTGCATCAAGACCCAGCGACGACAGTGTATTACAGTTTTTCTCGATTGTTTACACACATTTTCTGAAAGCATGCCTCATATTCTCAGAACTCTACACACAAATCCAAAAACACACACACAATGGGCAAAACCCCTCAATTCTCCTGCAAAATGAAACTTTACATTCAAAACAATGTTATTTCTTCTCAAAATGGTATTTTGTTTTCAAATGACACACACAAACCATCATATGAATAGACATTTATAAGAACCAGTTGAACACTGATGTGCTCAATGTAAAACACTATGATGAATGCAAAACACTTCTTCTCCATTCATCATAATGACTTAGGCCTTTTTTTGTTCAGTGTTACACTTTCTACAGACAGTACATACATAAGTGTGTTGTAAAATATTTGAGAATATTGTTTTTATACTCAGAACACACAAATACATGGTAACAAGTATATTTTATTTTTCCCACAAAATAATGTACACAGTGTACCTCCCAACCAACACAAAGTTGTACATACAGTGGTCTACATACAAAACAACAGAAGAATTGACTGTATACAGTTACAGTAAAAAAAAAAAAAAAAGTCCAATGTTGGCATCCATTGCTCCATTGAAGAGCTGACCTGTTGCCCTTTTATGCTAAAGCTCTGATTGCTAATTGTAAAACTGTGTGATGGGTGTTTGCCCATGTGATGAGTCAGTGTGCATATCTGAATGGCAGTGTGTTCCTTGTGAAAACAAGAGATTTTCTGCATGAAAATTGTGGCAAAAGCAGAGAATTGTGTGTAGTGTTTTGAAAAAAGTGTGTTTTAGAACTACAATTTGAGTGTAAAGCAGGAATTGTGCTTGTAGTTTAGCAGAATTGGTTCAGGGGGTTGGTGAATGAGTTACATGTTGTGGTCATTGTGTCTCAAGTACCAGAAAATGTGTGTAAACAATCTAGAAAAACTGTAATGAGGGAGGGGCGTGGCCTCACAATTTAAGGAATGATTGACATATTACGCCATATTAATTTATAATTAATAAACCATTATTTTTGCTGAAACAATAATACATTGAACCGTTTTGACGGTGTATTTTAATTAACCATGTTAAATGTGCAAAAAACAACAACACAATTAACGTTATAAATCGTTTATTTATAAAACGGCTACCACTGTAATAAATCTCCAACACATTTTTGTATTTCAGAAGGATCTCCACATTGTTACTCAAATCACTCATTGACCGTCATACTGCTCTAAAGATCAAAATGTACTTTTAAACATTCTGGGCCGTTAGTTTTACCAGCAAAAACACATGTTGCTACGGGTGGTTGCTAAGGAAGCATAATACACAGATCTTTAAATGTCCTTTAAATGTTCATTGCTCATTAATAGCTTTGCGTAGTTGTCTAGCAGAGATCAGCATATGGATGCAGAATAACTTTCCTGAAGCTGAATGGCTCCAAAACTGAATTGATGCAGATTGGTACATTGGTGGCTACTCGTGATTTGCTGATATGTTTGCATATGAAATAGCTAGCATTACATGTGGAAATCCCTTGAATACTTTTACAACGCTTTTACAGTAATTGCTTTGTTGTGCAGTGTAACAGCGTCATTATTTCATAACAAGTTTTGGCAAGTGTCCAGATAAACTCGCGCTGTGTGATTGACAGCTTGGGGGAGGATTGGAAAGGGATTGTTCTTTGATCGCTTTCTGTATTTTAATCACAGTTTAAATACGATTATTTTCATCCTACTAAGAGAAACGATGTGAAGTTGATCGTTTAGTCGGTGGCTTGATTTACTGATGCATAAACAGTATTGAACAATTTTGAGAGAAAGATAATCTCTCTGAACTTGAATAATTGTAAATCAGAAATCAAGTAAGGTCAGACCTGTGGTCGACACGAGCATCCAAACACCGGCACATACTCAACACAAACTGAAGAAAGTCGAGGTGTCTGATTAATTAATATTTAAACAAGAATGTATTTTCCTGTCATCATTTACTTGCCCTCATGTTGTTCCAAACCTGTATGAGTTTCTTTCTTCTGCTGAACACAAAAGAAGATATTTTGAAGAATGCCGGAATTGATATATTTATTTATTTATTTATTCATTTTTTATTTCTGCAGATTTTGGCCTCCAAAGCGCTCAGGTCCAACCAGCCTCTGGAACCTTTAGCTAGCCGGATAGTGGAGCAGAGAACTGACCAGAGGAGTTACGAGATCCACCTAGAACAGGTCTGACGGGATATGGTTATGTAATGTTTGCTGTATTAGCATGTTTAATATTGCGTGAAATTGAACTAATTTGGGCCGCTCAGTTTGAGTTATTTTAGTATAGTAATTCTCAACGGGGGCGTTCAGAGAACAACGGGCGGCGCTGGAAGCAAGATTTTTGACAGGGGGGCGTTCAGGCGTTCAATTTTTGTTCATTTACTTTTATTCATTTTAAGCATTTAGTCATTTATTTGTAATAAACACTTTAAGTGGGCTATTTAAAAAGTGTTAGGACTAAATTCAAGACATTTGAAGATATAAGATCTCAATATAATATACCTGCCAAAGATTTCTACAAGTATCTCCAGATCAGGCATTACGTAAAATCAAAGACTGGATCCCTGGAGCTACCGACGAACTGTTACTTGCTTGAAAAAACTCTACTGGACTGTCGGAAGCGTGGACGTTTTGTGTCTAGACAAACTGAAACACTTACAAACAACTTGGAATATAATGCTGCTTAAAATGTAAATTGACTCTGAGTCGTGGGAGGAAATAGTAATACTGCCCTCTAGAATAGCAATCTGTAATAGATACAAAGAAATGCAGTTCAATATTCTACATAATGTTTACACATCACCTTATATATACAGTAAGTACACTCCAGGTGTTTCTCCGAACTGTCCTAAATGTAACTCAGCTAAGGGCACTAGATATCACTGTCTTTGGGAGTGCAAGAACATCAAGGCATTCTGGCAGGCAGTATGCAGTGAAATCAGTTTGGTGATAGGACAGACAGCCCCACTCAGCCCACTTATGTGCCTACTGGGGCTTATACCTGACCCTCTGAGAGCTCACAAAGAGACTGTTCAGTTTCTTCTAATGCTGGCTCGAAAGGCTATAATGGCCAAATGGGTTGGTAGCGATGTGGAAATCTCTGATATCTGAAGTTGTAACTCTAGAAAGACTGAGGTATTGTCTCAATGGTAAATCGCACCTGGTTAAAAAATGGGAGAATATTCTAAAGTGTCTGAAGATTAAAAGGTCATAAACACAAATTGGATAAAATGCAGGTACAACCATATGACGAGATGCTGTATGTAAATTGTCCACATGCTCATAGATATGGTTATTAATATTGTTTTCTGTGCTGTGTTTTTTGTTTTAATGTGTTTTGTTAAATTGAAATAACTAAAATGTTTAATAAAAAGAATATTAAAAAAAAGTGTTAGGACTATGTATATGTTAAATTATGTTGTAAAACATATGCGCAGAGTGTGATGTCATATTGTGGGTGTGCGTGAAAGAATACGTCAGCAGCGCTCAAAAAATAAATAAATAAATATATATAAAACATTCGTCTGCAGCCGCTCTACTCCTGACCGCAAGTCCGCCGTCAGTGTTGTAGGTAGACACTAGGCAGGGTTTTTGTGTTCATTTCTAGTGTGTGTGTATATATATGTATATGTTGATTTTCTGTCTCTCTCTCTCTGTCTCAGTTGAATAAGGTCAGACCTGTGGTCGACACGAGCATCCAAACACTGGCACATGCTCAACACAAGAAGACAGTCGAGGTGTCTGATTAATTAATATTTAAACAAGAATGTATTTTCCTGTCATCATTTACTTGCCCTCATGTTGTTCCAAACCTGTATGAGTTTCTTTCTTCTGCTGAACACAAAAGAAGATATTTTGAAGAATGCCGGAATTTATATATTTATTTATTTATTCATTTTTTATTTCTGCAGATTTTGTCCTCCAAAGCGCTCAGGTCCAACCAGCCTCTGGAACCTTTAGCTAGCCGGATAGTGGAGCAGAGAACTGACCAGAGGAGTTACGAGATCCACCTAGAACAGGTCTGACGGGATATGGTTATGTAATGTTTGCTTTATTAGCATGTTTAATATTACGTGTAATTGAACTAATTTGGGCCGCTCAGTTTGAGTTATTTTAGTATAGTAATTCTCAACGGGGGCGTTCAGAGAACAACGGGGGGGCATTGGAAGCAAGATTTTTGAATGGGGGGGCGTTCAGGTGTTAATGTTCACGAGTTTAAATATATAACGCAAATTTTTGTTCATTTACTTTTATTCATTTTAAGCATTTAGTCATTTATTTGTAATAAACACTTTAAGTGTGCTATTTAAAAAGTATTAGGACTATGTATATGTTAAATTATGTTGTAAAACATATGCGCAGAGTGTGATGTCATATTGTGGGTGCGCGTGAAAGAATACGTTAGCAGCGCTCAAAAAAAAAAAACCTTCGTCCGCAGCCGCTCTACTCCTGACCGCAAGTCCACCCGCAGTGTTGTAGGTAGACACTAGGCAGGGTTTTTGTGTTCATTTCTAGTATGTGTGTGTGTGTATATATGTATGTATATGTTGATTTTCTGTCTCTGTCTCAGTTGAATAAGGTCAGACCTGTGGTCGACACGAGCATCCAAACACTGGCACATACTCAACACAAGAAGACAGTCGAGGTGTCTGATTAATTAATATTTAAATAAGAATGTATTTTCCTGTCATCATTTACTTGCCCTCATGTTGTTCCAAACCTGTATGAGTTTCTTTCTTCTGCTGAACACAAAAGAAGATATTTTGAAGAATGCCGGAATTTATATATTTATTTATTCATTTTTTATTTTTTATTTCTGCAGATTTTGTCCTCCAAAGCGCTCAGGTCCAACCAGCCTCTGGAACCTTTAGCTAGTCGGATAGTGGAGCAGAGAATTGACCAGAGGAGTTACGAGATCCACCTAGAACAGGTCTGACGGGATATGGTAATGTAATGTTTGCTTTATTAGCATGTTTAATATTACGTGAAATTGAACTAATTTGGGCCGCTCAGTTTGAGTTATTTTAGTATAGTAATTCTCAACGGGGGCGTTCAGAGAACAACGGGGGGCGCTGGAAGCAAGATTTTTGAAAGGGGGGCGTTCAGGTGTTAATGGGGGGCACGAGTTTAAATATATAACGCAAATTTTTGTTCATTTACTTTTATTCATTTTAAGCATTTAGGCCCGGTTTCACAGTCAGGGCTTAGACTAAGCCAGGATTAGACCATAGATCAATTAGGACATTTAAGTAATTTTTATAAACATGCTTAGAAAAAAACATTACCGATGTGCATCTTAAAACTAAAAAGGCACTGATATATTTTTAAGATCAGTCAGTGCAAGTTTATTTCAGTGGAAACAGCTCAGACTTACATTTTAAACTAGGACTAGTCTTAAGCCCTGTCTGTGAAACCAGGGGCTAGTCATTTATTTGTAATAAACACTTTAAGTGGGCTATTTAAAAAGTGTTAGGACTATGTATATGTTAAATTATGTTGTAAAACATATGCGCAGAGTGTGATGTCATATTGTGGGTGCGCGTGAAAGAATACGTTAGCAGCGCAAAAAAAAAAAAACCTTCGTCCGCAGCCACTCTACTCCTGACCGCAAGTCCACGGTCAATGTTGTAGGAAGACACTAGGCAGGGTGTCTTCATTTAGCCAAGGCTGCAAAGCCGACTCCGTGTTACAAATATGTTAGACCTATCACTTCTGCCACTAAAGATTGCTTTATTAATAATCTTCCTGATCAGTTTCATCATCTCAGCATCCAAGATAGCTTAGAAGAACTCGATATTGTGACAGAAACTTTGAACTCTCTCTTTTCCAGCACTTTAGACAGTTGCTCCGTTGCGTTTAAAGAAGATTAAAGAAAATAGTCCAACGGCGTGGTACAATGAGCACACTCAGGCCCTTAAGAGAGCAGCCAGAAAAATGGAGCGAAACTGGAAGAAAACAAAACTAGATGTATTTCGCATTTCATGGAAAGAGAGCTTGATTGCGTACAGAGAGGCTTTAAAAGCTGCTAGATCTGCTTATTTTTCAACCCTATTAGAAGAAAATAAACAAAACCCTAGGTATTTATTTGAAACAGTGGCTAAACTAACAAAAAATAAAGCTTCAAGCCCAGAAGTTTCCAAGCAGCACAGCAGTAATGACTTTATGAACTTCTTCATTTACAAGATTGATAATATCAGGGAGAAAATTATAACATCGCATCGCATCAGGCAGTGCATTGTAGTCTCCCTAAGGAAGAATTTGATTAATTCGTTGCTATAGAAGAGGAAAAATTTGATTCATTCGTTGCTATAGGAGAGGAAGAATTCGTTAAACTCATTAAATCATCTAAATCGACAACATGTATGTTAGACCCTATACCGACTAAGCTACTGAAAGAGATGCTTCCAGAGGTCATAGATCCTCTTCTTAATATCATTAATTCATCTTTGTCATTAGGGTACGTACCAAAAACTTTTAAGCTGGCTATGATTAAACCGCTTGTTAAAAAAACGCAACTTGATTGTACAGAATTAGTCAATTACAGGCCGATCTCGAATCTACATTTTCTGTCAAAGATACTCGAAAACACTCTGTACATGCTACCCTTGGTAGATATCATTAGGAAGCATGGCATTAGTTTTCACTGTTATGCTGATGATATTCAGCTCTCTTCACGCCCAGACCAAACTTACCAATTCACAAAATTAACGTAATGCATAGGTGATATAAAAAATTGAATGACTAGTAATTTTCTACAACTTAATTCTGAAAAAACAGAGATTCACATTATTCCTCACATAATAATCTAGAACACTGTCTAACACTTGATGGCTGCTCTGTCAAGTCTTCGTCGTCGGTTAGGAACCTGGGTGTGCTCTTTGATACCAATCTTTCATTTGAAAGTCACGTGTCTAGTATCTGTAACACCGCATTCTTCCATCTTAAAAATATATCTAAATTACGTCAATTGCGGAACGTTTAGTCCATGCGTTCATGACATCAAGGCTAGATTATTGTAATGCTCTACTGGGTGGTTGCCCTGCACGCTTAATAAACAAATTACAGCTGGTCCAAAATGCAGCAGCTCGAGTTCTTACCAGAACCAGGAAGTATGACCATATTAGCCCAGTTCTATCAACACTGCATTTGCTCCCTATTAAACATCGTATACATTTTAAAATATTACTGATTACTTACAAAGCACTAAATGGTTTAGCTCCGCAGTACTTGAGCGAGCTCTTAACCCATTATAGTCCTTCACGTCTATTGCGATCTCAAAATTCCGGCCAGTTGATAATACCTAGAATATCAAAATCGACTGCTGGCGGTAGATCCTTTTCCTATTTAGCACCAAAACTTCGGAACAGTCTTCCTAACATTGTCCGGGAAGCAGACACACTCTGTCAGTTTAAAGCTAGACTAAAAACACATCTCTTTGACCTAGGATACACATAACACATTATAGACTTCTATAATTCAATGTTAGGCTGCATAGATTAGGTCAGCCGGAACCGGGAACACTTCCCATAAATCCTGATGTACTCGTTACATCATAAGAAGAATGGCGTCTACGCTAATATTAGTCTCTCTGTTTATCCCGAGGTTTACCGCAGTCCGCCGGATCCAAATCTGATGAAGGACCTGTGGCTGGACGCGATGACAACGCAGTCCTGAAATGTCCACTAGTCTCTCCTCTGTGAAGGCCTCCTTCCCTCCCTTTACCTCTCTACAGATAAAGCGTTGTCGGGATAATTCCGGTTTGCGTGGCTACGTGGAAGCGATAAAAATTCTGTATTATTAATTTTAAGGCCAGACAAGTAGTATGTTGAGGGTTGATTTGTAGGGAAGGACTACATGCCTGCGCACATATATTCAAACGCGCATACCTATAGACTGAACTCGTAATACGCATGTGCACGCCATCAGCGTTCTCACTGGTTCGCGTTTTTGAAGTTTGCGCAGAAAGAACTTAAGAGTTTTCTGTTAGAACGGTGTCGTGTTAGCGGCCCCTAAGTTAATAACTACATTTTACATTTACATTTAGTCATTTAGCAGATGCTTTTGTCCAAAGCGACTTACAAATTAGGACTAAATTAAGTGAGTCATCGTGAAGAGGCAAGAAACAACGCAAGAAGTGCTCAAAATACGAAGTTCAGGCATTGTTCAGAGTAGCATAAGCCCGATAAGCGAGGATTTACAGGAAAAAGGAGAGACATTTATTTTATTTTATTTTTTTATGAGGTTACGTGCTCACGGAAGAGATGGGTTTTCAGCTGTCTTTTGAATGTTGTCAGGGATTCTGCATTCCGGATGAGGGTGGGTAGAGCATTCCACCAGCATGGAACTGTGAATGAGAATGTTCTGGAAAGTGATTTTGTGGCTTTCTGTGATTCCGATCGTAGGCTTCTGGTAGGGATGTAGACTCGTAGGAGTGAGTGAAAGTAGGAGGGAGCTGAGCCTGTGATAGATCTGTAAGCAAGCGTCAATGCCTTGAACTTGATGCGAGCAGCGAGTGGTAGCCAGTGCAGAGAGATGAACAGAGGAGTGACGTGGGCCCTTTTGGGCTCGTTGAAGACAAGACGAGCTGCAGCGTTCTGAATCAATTGTAGAGGTTAAGTTGCACATGATGGAAGTCCAGCCAGAAGAGCATTGCAGTAGTCAAGCCTAGAGATAACCAGGGCCTGGACGAGAAGTTGTGTTGCATGCTCAGTTAGGAAAGGCCTGATCTTCCTGATGTTGTGCAGTGCAAACCTGCATGATCCAGCTGTCTTTGAAATGTGATCTGTGAAGATCAGCTGGTCATCTAATATTACTCCAAGATTTCTGACC